>NC_080691.1:11247056-11568514 GCF_030445035.2 Dasypus novemcinctus | reverse complement strand
ATAGACAGGTGTGCAGGGGCAGGTGTATGTGGGTGGGTGGAGGGGCAGGTGGAGTGTGTGTGGGCAGGTGGGGGCAGGTGGTGTGTGTGGGCGGGGGGCAGGTGTGTGGGAGGTGTGCAGGGGCATATACATGGCCAGGTGTGCATGGGCAGATGTGGGAGCAGGTGAGGGGAGCAGGTGTGCATAGACAGGTGTGCAGGGGCAGTTGTGTGTGGGAAGGTTTGGGGGAGCAGGTGGGGGCAGGTGTGCATGGGCAGGTGTGTGTGGGGACAGGTGTGTGGGGGCATCTGGCTGGAATCTGCAGGGCCCACTCTTCACATGGGGACAGAATAGGCCCCGTGGCAGCAGGAGGGCCCTGGGAGGTTCTGGGGGAAGCCCCGGGGAGGCAGCATCCAGGGGCCACGGAGGGAACCAGGCTGACCACGGGGTGCGAGGGTGACAGTGGGAGCACTGGGGCCTCAGGAGGAGAACGGGTGGCACTGGGGGCAGCCCGGGTGGCCAGGTGCTGCCCGGCGCACTGTGCGCAGGACGTGGTTCCCTGAGGAAGAAGCCAAGACAGCAGGTGCCGCGGCCGCTGAGGACAGGCCGGAGAGGCCACAGGCCGAGCGTCTGCACGTCCTTCCCTCTCCTAAGTGGCGCTGCCTCATGACGCAGCGGCCTCGGGCCCCTCTTGGGCAGTGGCCAGCCCCTTCCCGGAAGAGCCGTGACCCTGCCTGGAGGACAGCTGGGAGGAGAGCTCGGCCTGGAGCCCGCCCACTGCTGCTGGGACCTGACCACGCTCAAGTCCCGCCAAAGGGCAGCCAGGAGTCCTGGAAGCGAAGCAGCGTGCGGGGCCAGCGGGGCCCGGCTCTGGTGGCCTCTGCCTCCGGGGCCCGAGGGCAGCGAGGAACACCCAGCTCTGCGAGAGGAGACCTCTGTGTGTTTGAAGGCCCCCAGCTTCTGGTACCTTCTTAGAGCAGCCCTGAGATAAAGAAGATGACAGGAGAAGGTGAAGGAGCTCGGGTGCCATCAGGACAGCACCAACAGGTCCCACCCCCTGCCACTTCAAGGACCTTGAGGGAACAGCTGGACCACGTCTGTGGGACAAACACGTGTGTGACCCCTCCAGGGATTTGGAAATGCAAGAGAAGCCGCACCAAGGTCTTGTCAAGGTCAAATTCCAAGAGCCAAATACAGAAACCTCCCGTGGTAGAATGCCCAAGCTCTCCCAAGGGCGGTGGAGGGGGGAGTCCTGGGCAGAGGCCTCCCCTGATCACCCCACATTTGTTGCCATCAGTCAGGGCCCTTGTGGGAGGAGGAGGAACCAACACCCCCAATTCATCTTTTAAAAGGGACATGTTTCCTTCCTAGGAAATTCTACCATAAGGTTATTTTTCCCTGAGGTCCTCAAGAGTCCCTGGTGAATTCCAGATCTTGCACAAGGCGTGTCTTGAGGAATCACTGGGCCCTTCTCCTACAGCAGATCCCTCGTGGGAATCAGAAGCCTCTTGTACCCCAGACTCCAACAGCTCCCGCCCACTGACTGGACTCACCGCCCCCTCCAACCGCTTTCTTCCCAGCACCGTGTTCTAGGAATCAATGTGCACACCACGGGCACACACCGCGGGCCCTCGCCCTGCTCTCAGCCGCTCCGTCCTGCTCCTGAAGTCACAACTGAAGAGACTGTTCGGAGCTCGTGTCTCTCCAGGGTGAGGACGCGCCACCTCGGTTCTCCTTCAGCAGCCCACACGCCCCCTTTGGTCATCCGTGTGGGCGCGGGGTCAGGATGACGACGGCCAGCCCCAATTCCCCGCAGAGAAGCAGAGGGGGTCAGGAGACGGCCGGCCGGGCAGGTCCCTGTCCCTTCGGGAGCTGGTCCCGGGACAGGGCACCTTCTGGGGCCATCTGGGCAGCGTGGCAAAGGGGCGTTACCAGGCCGGTGGCGAGCAGTCCAGATGGGGAAGGAGCTGGACCCCCGCCAGCGCGTCGGAGGACAGCACCCCCTTCTCTCTCCCCCCAGTTCACCTTTACTTGTCCTTAAACACGCAGCGCAGGTATGATGTCTTCAGAGAAGCCCCCCCAATGCCGTACGGTCCTGCCTCCCCTTTACAGACAGCTGTAATGAAACACCTGCTCGTCTACTTGGCTCTGCACTGTCTCCCTAAACACCTGTCATCTCTATCACCTCGAGGACCACTTTGCCCGTTGGGGACTGTCTCGCTCACCACACTTAGCACTGATGCACAGCACACGCCAGAGTCCCAGGAAGTGCCCCATTATCGAGTGCCTGAGCCCCAGTGTGGCACAAGCGTTTAGGCGGAGGCCCCTTATAAGGACTGGGTGCGAGCCACATGGCAGTCAGTGATGGCTCGGAGCCTAACACCTACCCCAATTACCACATTTCTCGTCCACTTCCACTGCAGAGGTTGGAAAAGGAAACGTTCATTTTTCCAGGTGCCCGTCTGAAACATGTCTGGCCAATGAGACAGAGTGAGATACCTCCCAGGTGCTTTTAGGACTGCCTTTGGTTTCCAATAAATAGACGAACATCACTGGCATCGCCCCCTTCCACAGTTCTTGCTGCCTTGAGTATGTTTGTGACGCCCAGAATGATGGCAGCCATCCTGTGGCCATGAGGGAAAGGGCCAAGCCAATCATAGAGATGTCAGATCTAATATTTTTGAAAAATAAAGTGATACCTGCAGCTGCCTGCTTTCAGACATATTGCTAAGCAAGAAAAATTAGGCGCTGTTGGTTTAAGTTGCGGATATGTTTACCTGCAGTCAAAGCATTTCCAACAGATGTGAGCAGGGTGTGTTGGATTAAGATATTTCAACATTCTGAGTTGCCATTTCTTCATCTGTGAAATTAAAGAGAGGACCCAATACCTCTTAGCCAGCAGTAGTAGTACCGATTCCAAGGCAATGAGCAATCTAGAACTAGGTAATTTTTGGAGGAAAGAGGAAGAAGTGACTAAAATACATGGGAACACAGAATGTGCTTTCATTTATGCGCTGGTCTCATCCAAAGTGAGTCACCCCTGTCTCTAACTCTGTAACTGCATGGCAGGCAGAGCTTGCAGAGTATGACTTCTTAAGAGGAGCAGGCAGCCACCAGCTATTTCTCCACCCCCCTGAGACTAATTATATAACTAGGTGACACCCACATACCTGAGTCCTAATGGCTTGATTTCTTCATGTCAGCTCAGTTTTTCAGAATAAAAAAGAAACAGTACAGTGTTTCTCTGTTCAATGACTAGCTATAATTAACTCTAAAAATATCTTTTACATATCAATGGAAGTAGTTTTTTGTTTTTGTAGTTATCTAGGGAGTCTCTGGGAAAATACACATTGTCACTGCATTCCAAGGGCTTCTAACAAGGCAAGGCTTAGATGTTTCCCCTCCTCTGAAAGCTCATGCCTCACTCCCTGTCTTTGAGTGCCTACTGCATTACTTTTTAAATGAGCTCATCCCTACTGATAAGCTCACAGATCAGATTTGGGATCTGAGATTGAGTTTCTTACTAAAAGCAAGAAAGAGTTGGATTTTTTAAATGCACAAACAGGCTGCCTTTTAAAAATCTTAGCTCAAAATATCGTAGTACATTGTATGCTATCTAATTGCAGTAAGGTTTCTGGCACAATATCTATTCTTATAAGTGAAATTAACATACAGATAACAAATAAATAAAACCTTTTTGCAGCCTGGTCTGCAGTTCTTACAGTCAGTAAATCCTATTAGGGCTTTGCTATCCTGCTCAGTGATGGAAATGTTGTATCAGCTCTTACAGATTTCCGCTGGCCACACACACACAACCCTGCTGCAAAATGAACTCTACTTCTCATGGCTTTTTTCTGCAACATGAAGCCACCAAAATTGAGTTCCTGAGTTTATTCTGTACAAAGCATTAGAAATATGTGCCCACTCTCATTTCTCACCCATCCACGAAAGTTCTTTTCTCCTCCACTTCTTTTCCAACACAAAATTGTAACTGACTGGTAAGCGCCAAGGGGTCTGTGTTGACCCACAAAAACTTCAAAATATCACCAGGCAGCAGTAACTCAGAGCGAGGGAAGGCCCTGCGAGAGCCCCGTTTCAGGTTGAACCCCGACAAGAAACATCTAGAATGCACAGAACTGACCCATCACAGAGACTGTCAAGTTATCGTTACCCTTCAGCCAACTGCCTTCTGCTAATACACAAGGAAAAAAGCCTGTGTGAGGATGCGCCCAGCTGAGGTCTGTCCGGCAGGTGCTCAAGAGAATTCAGACACAGGAGGGAACGTCTTTGTTCCTCGATGGCATTTACGTTTAAAAGGTCATTTCACATTCTAGGAGGGAAGATATTCTAGAGAGAGGGACTTGAGGATGAAAGATGAGAGAGTCTTGGTAATGCCTTTCCTTTCCCGCAAACAATTTCCTTCACCCCGTTCTGGCGGCGAATCCCTGGCGAGCACTCGCCTGGCGCAGCAGTCCTCGTGCGTCACTCGCCAAGCAGGGGCAGCAGCAGCTCAAGCCCTTCCAAAAATACAAGTCTGTGCGCTTCGTGGTTTCACGCCGGTGACGAGTGACTGTGAAGAATACGGGAAGCCAGCAGGGAGGGCCGGGGCTGCGGGTCTGACTTGGAGAACCTGGGAATCTGACGGGCTTCGTGCAGCGCTGGCTAGTGCCTTCCGCACAGCTGGCCCCATGGCACAGGAGTCAGTTCTGGACCCGGCAGGTGAAGGTGTGTTCAGCCCGCAAATATTTCACAGGGTCCACTCTATGTTGAGAACTGTTCTCAGCCCTGGTGGAATAAAGGGGAGTAATTCTGGCAGAATACCTACCTGCATCGTGGGGGTGACAGATGTTGAGTAAACACGTAAATAAGGTTATCTATGGGCGATGAGCGTTATGGAGCTGGACGGTGTGTGCGGAGGCAGGCGTTTGGGAGGACGGGAGATGCTCTTTAGGAAGGGGTGAGAGCGAGCTTAGCACCCAGTGGTGGAGAAGTCAGCCGCGCAGAGCTCTGCGGGTGCAACAGGTGAAGGAGAGAAGGACCACGGAATGGCCCGAGACGGGCGCGAGCCTGGAGACGCAGGGAGCTCGCAGGAGGCTGAGGGGGCCACGGTGCAGGAACGAGGGGGTGAGCCCTGGGACGAGAGGTCAGGAAGACGGCAACGTCCTGATCAAGTTCCCGAGCCTGTGAGCACAGGGCTTCAATTATCACGTATTCTTCCGTGGCCCTGTTCATATTCCCGTCTTCCTCGACTCTGCAGGGAAAACATGCCTTTCTCCTTGAGATGCAAGCACAATTTTAGATACTAAAGCTTCATTAGGTCAGCTCCCGGCCATCCCGAGCGCTCCCGTTGCTGCCTCCTGAGAAGCGGCTCCTGGTGTTGATCCTGGAGGTCCAGCCCCAGGGCAGCCACGAAGCCCCTGCAGCCGCGCCCAGCGGAGCACAGGCCCGGCCGGCGCGCTGACTCCCCCGCAGGGGCAAGCGCCAACGCATTCACGCACAGGAAGGGCTGACTTTGCCGTGGTAAGAACAGGCGTCGATGCCTGGGACCCTGGAGGTTGGTGCAAGAATCCGTATCCAGTGTTTCAAAAGTAATTCAGTCTGGGAAATGAGGAAGGAGACCTAACAAGCTGCCAGCTGGGCTTGGGTGCAGAGAGGCAGAGAGCGCCAGGCCCCATCTGCAAGCAGCACAGGGTCAGAGACCAGTGCAGATGCAGATGAGGCTAATATATGGCATAAGTTCTAGTGTTTGGCTGAAATATAAAGAGAACCAAGAAGAGGGTGTGAATAATTATTTACAGAGAGCCTTGTGGAGTTATACTATGTGGATCAGAAAACACACAGTCTTGCATAATTAAAAATGTATTACATGCTGGCATAAGGTATCTTCCTTCTTTCTTTCTCCTCCCTTCCTTCCTCCATCTCTGCAGATGGCATAATTTACTCCCTCCCTCCCTCCCTCCCATCCATCTCTCTCTGAAGCCCCCTGTCTAAATGACAGTGAGAGGTGGTCAACCTAAAACAGGCCAGGTTTTTAAAATTAATAGAAATGGCACCCTCCATTTACAGAGGAATTCCGATGAAACTGTCACCAAGTAATATCCTGCCAGTTAGGACAGAACAGTCACAAAGTTCACTTTGGATCTCTGATAGCACTGTTAATTTGAATTTCTTTGGAATCATAAGTCACAGGTAAGCAATTATGAAAGGTGGAAGAGGCAAATTCAACCAGCTACCTATAAACCAGTTAAAGGCAAGAGATCTCTGGGAAGACTACTGTTTCTATGCTATGTATCAGGCCCTGTATGTATCCATGTGTGGGAAAACCTCTAATGTGATTTCTTAGAAACCCACAAGGAGAAGTGAGACATTCTTTCAGACTCTCAGGAAAGAAAGCTAACATTACTTCTAGGACTCTGAAATTCAGTTTCCCTTCTTCCTTTAAACAGCGTCAGCTTTCCCTCTGCACCCATGAAAGAAGAGAAGAAAATCTGAATCGGAGTCCCTCTCTAGTTACAGGCTGCTTCTGTCCATCTACTTCCTCGCTACCAAATATTTTGAAAGAGGCCAATTTAATCTCTGTACATCCCATTGCATCCTGCATCCCAGAAGCTACTGAGCGTCCCTGTGGGGTCCATTCCCCTTCTCCTTCCAACTAAGAGACCCCTGGTTTTGTGGGGGTGGGAACAATGTCTAGCTTTTATTTATTTATTTATTTTTTAAAGATTTATTTATTTATTTAATTCCCCTCCCCTCCCCTGGTTGTCTGTTTTCTGTGTCTTTTTGCTGCGTCTTGTTTCTTTGTCCGCTTCTGTTGTCGTCAGCGGCACGGGAAGTGTGGGCGGCGCCATTCCTGGGCAGGCTGCTCTTTCTTTTCACGCTGGGCGGCTTTCCTCACGGGCGCACTCCTTGCGCGTGGGGCTCCCCCACGCGGGGGACACCCTTGCGTGGCACGGCACTCCTTGCGCGCATCAGCACTGCGCATGGCCAGCTCCACACAGGTCAAGGAGGCCTGTCGTTTTAACCGCGGACCTCCCATGTGGTAGACAGACGCCCTAACCACTGGGCCAAAGTCCGTTTCCCTAGCTTTTAAAAAAAGGCAAACAACCCTTGGGATAGGACAGCCTGTGGGTCACAGTTCGTGCCGATGGGAGCCGGCAACAGATGAGGCATTTGGGAAAGGACCTTAAAGGGTGGAGATCGGCTGCTAAGTGCTCATGCATTCCTTTCATTTCCTCCTTTGTCCTGCCTGGACCCGCAAGTGATGCCTGCAGCTTCAGGACTCCTTCCCAGGCCTTTCAGTCCTCAAATAATACCAACTCCACAGGTAGAACTTTCCTGATTCCCAGCCGTGGGACAGGATGTGGGTAGCTGGAAATCGGCCACTGGAAGTTTTTAGACCACAAACACTGCCAAAGGCTACAAATCGTGACTTCTTCCTCCGAGAGCCAGTTGCTAATCGTCGGTCAACACACCATCACCTCTGAGCCTGGACCAGATGACCTGCTACGTGCTCAGAATTGCTCGTTCAGATTTTCTCATTCCTTATGTGCCTTTATGACCAGAAGCGGGCTCTGTGAAGCTGGGGATTATCCGCTACCTGCCATATCCCCTCTGCTGAGAGTGTCTAGCATAGTAAGTGCTTTATAAATATTCATAGAAAGGGGAGTGGAAAGGGGAAAGGGAGATTCCACAAAGCGGAAAAATGCCAAGATGACTAGGTAACGAAATACCTGGGCAGGTGGATTTCAAAATACCCCAAATAAGAAATATGCCCCAAGTAGGAAATACCCATAACTAATAAAGGATTAAAATCTAAGATATATAAATAATTCCTGCTGATCAACAAAAAAGGAAAGTAACCCCTAAAGGAAAATGAGAGTATGAGATACCCAAATAAATGGAAACCTACCAGTCTTAATATGAATAAAAAGAGTGAGCCAACCAATCAGCAGTCAGAGTGAGGCTCCTGCATATACAGTAAAGAAGCCTGCATGGACATCTGTGAGATATGGGGGTACACGCACAGCATTATTGGGGGCAGCATGGAGTTGGAGGTACTCTATGGGTCCACTTTGGTGGGTGAGCCCCATGGGGCATGTGCAGCAGTCAGAAGAAGCGGTTGTACCATAGAAAGAGGGGTGGGTGTTAAAAGTCCACCTCAGGTGGAGATAGATCCAATATATAAACCAAGACCCCTTTGTAGATCAAAACCATTCATGCAAATTACAGATAGGTGCACAAATATCAAAACACATTTTGCAAAGGAAAAAAACCCATCTACACAAAAGTACACATAATGGTGCATAGGTAAATAGAGAATGGTTAAATACAAGGAAAATGGGAATGGAAAATGAATATAAAAAGAATAAAAGAACGAATGAGTGAATAACTGAATGACTGAAGCAAGATCACTGTGTGTTTGTGTTGGCTAATTATGATGTCCACACGCCTCAGTCATTGGCACATTAACTCAATCACCTGCATCCCAGGTCCACACGCCCCCATCCCCAAGGGTCCTCCAGTTCAACCTGCCCCACACCAAGCCCCGCCAAGCTTAAACCCAAGCCCCGTTCCCGCCCCCTCCCGTCCCCATCTCATGTGACACGGCGTCATCCATCCAGTTAACCTGGGTTGTGGAGTCCACCCCTGACAATCCAAATCCATTTATCAGCCAAATACTATACGTCTACCTCCCAGAGAAGACGCAAGCACGGGACCTGGCCTAGGTCTCGGGCAGCCCACCTCTGCGCAGGTGTCAGCTTCTCGCTGGTCTCCCTGCTTCCCCCACTCCCCCAGGTCTTTGGCAGCCATCCAGCCACCGTGACTCCCCTGTGGTTAAGACCTCACGGCCGTGCTCCTGAGAAGCCTCCAGCTGCGCCCTTCCCTGCAGACTCGCTGATTCTCGGGCAGCCTCTGCAGCCCTGGGCTCCTGCCATCGTGGTCCCTTCACTGGTCCCTCAGCAGACTTCTCCCTTGTGCACCTTCATCCTTACCCTGCCGCGTGCGCCTGGTGAAATCCTGCCCTGGTCGAGCTTCCCCCGCCCCCAGGCAGGGCTCCTCTGCCCTTTTCTGTGCTCAGCCTCTTGCACAGATGTCCTGAAGAAAGCCCCTGCCTCGGGTCGTGGCACTTTGTGGTCCCCCCTGCCTGGAATTCCCTTTCCCACAGACTTCTCCAGGGCTGGTTCCTTCTCATTATTCAGGTTTCTGCTTGAAACCTCGCCTTTTAACAAACCTTCATCAGGTTCTCTGAACAGCTCGCCTCTCCACCCCATCCTGCTAGTACTTTTCACCCATTATGGGGCTCGTGCTCTTCCTATCACTTTCTACAGGCTGGGGAATGCCCACATACACGTGGCCTAGAATAAGCCCTTGAATCTGCCCACACTGCAGGTGAGGAAACCGAGGCTGGGAGAAGTCAGGCAACCTGCCCAAGGTTGCACAGCGAGTGCAGGGTGCTGCTGGGATTCCAAGCCCAGAGCCAGTGCTCCTGGTCACCCTGCTGCCCAGGGCCTCGCTCGTGCCAGCGTCAGGAAGAATCCAGAGAATAGCCACTGCGCTGACCTCGCCCGGCCAGGCTGGCCCACGGGCCCTGGGCTCTTCCTATAGCCCGTGGGGAAGGGGTTAGGAATGCACCTTCTCTGCTAGCAGAAGACTCTGGGGACACATGGGAGGGCCAGGAGGTCAAGGGCTCGGACCAGAGGAGGGACCCCACGACCTCAAAGTGCTGCCCACCACAAGCCATCCAGATCCCTCGGCATTTTGATTAGCTTCTGGGGCAGGGAGAGTAACCGCACCCCAAAGATGCCCATGCCCTCATCCCCAGAACGTGGGAACAGGCTGTGCCGCATGGCAAAAGGAATTCTGCAGGTGGAATTCAGGTTAGGGACCTTCAGCTAGTGAGAGTAGCCTGGATTATCCAGGGGGGACTTAAAAGTGGAAGAAGCAAGCAGAAGAGTCAGATGGAAAGGTGCCAAGAGAAGAGGAGGCAGGTGCGAATCCAAGCAGAAGAGGGACTTGCTGGCTCTGAAGACGGAGGAAGGAGTCACGAGCCAGGGCATGTGCCCCATAAGCTGAACTGCCCCCTGCTGAAACACAGCAAGGAAACGGGCTCCTCAGTCCCAGACCTCCTGGAGGTGCCCCGACCACCTGAATGAGCAAGGAAATGGACTACCTCCTAGAGCCCCAGGAAGGCAGGCTCCCTGCCAAAACCTTGATTTTAGCTGGATGAGGCATGTACTGGACTCCTGACCTACAGAACCACGAGCTAGTAAACCATTCTGGTTTAAGCTGCTAAGTTTGTGGCGATTTGTTACAGCAGCAATAGAAAACTAGTGCAGATTTAGAGAGAAAATTATGTTTTACACAGATGAAAGAGCCCGTCAATCTTTGGGGAGAAGTGAGAATTGATGAGCTCAAATTTGTAAAGAGACAATCAGAGGTTGCAGCAGATGCCAGCATCAATTAGATGCGACTTGACGGGCAGGTCAGAAAAGCTACAAAGAGACAGCGCATCGGCTTCCATCTCAGCCGGGTGCACTGAGGCAGATGCATCTGCTTGCCATGGAGATGCGCCTGGGCTTGCTTCTGTATGATTAACCACTCCAAAAAGGAACCGCTTGGTGCCCAGGGAAGGGGCCTCTAATTTCTCCTGTGAGTCCAAGCCATGTGGCAGGCTGCCCCCGAGACCATCCAGCCGGAAGCCAACGTTGGCAAGCACAAGTGGAGGGATAACTTCAGACTCAGAATGTTTCAGAATAATCAAGGTAAAAGGGCTGCAGGGAGCAGGGGAGTGTGTGGAGATCAGTTTGGTAGCACATCATCTTTTAGACTCCCAATTTTCTTCCTGGGAAACCACCTGGAGTCACTGATATCTGGGTGGAGTCACCTGCTCTAGGTGGACATATGAGCAGGCTTAGCAGGTCAGAGTCCTGTCTCCTCCAGGTCACAGGGAATGGTTCAGGAATGAGCTCCTGACCCAGGCCAGGCCAGCGAGAGGCAGCCCTGGTGCCTCTGCTGTACCCTCAGGGTTTAGCACAGTGGCCAGCACATAGTAGGTGCACAATAAATATTTAACATAATTGAATGCTGATGTGTCTTGTTATTCCATTACAAGCAAATCTCACTTTGCAAAACTATGTACCTGTGTTGGCGATGATTTCATTGATGTCTGAAATTAACTTTACGGGTTTGCTTTTATGGGTAGATTGTCATTTCCACCAGAACAGAACCATGTTTCTACCATTTCCCACTAAATCCGTGTGCCAAGCAGAATTCTTGGCAAACTGTAGGCATTAAAGAGATGTTTGTTGAGTGAAGGGTATTCTCTCTCTGTTCCCAGGCTCAATACTGCTGCTCTCTTTGGGCTTTTCCTCTGGAGCCGTCTACGCACGTAGACTGGGATTGTGCTTCGCTGCCCTGGGAAAAGCACACTTACGCACAGCTTCTTAGCAGTGCCAGCCACGCACCGGCCAGTCCACCTGGCCGCAAGGAGAGCCCCGCCCCCGGCAGGGCCAGCCCTGCAAACCCAGCCCAGCTGTCGCAATGCTTTTCGTGCATTAGACGCCAAGCTTTTGTCACCAACCTCCTCCAGAAAATATTGTCTCAGAGTCTACAGAAAATGTGGCAGCATGGCCACTCTCCCATCAGCATTTGAAAAATCGTAACTATCTAATACATTGGGATCAATAGTACAGAGAATAATGAAACCTGTGCCTCTACTTAATCTTAAAAGACAAGATTCAGAGGGACACGAAAGTCCCGGGAACCCCCGCCTGACCCCCGCCACTTGCTGTCTTCACCAAAGACAATCCTGATCCTGGTGTTATTCCCAAGTAAACCTTATATTTTACACTTTTATTATACAATTATGTATTCATAAAAATGTGTGGAATCACTTTGCATGCTTTAAGCTGTACGTAAAAGTATCCCGCTGCGGGCATGCTCTGGCAGCTAGTTTTTCAAGTTTCTTATTTGATATTGTATTTTGATGGAATGTTAAAACATGCAGGACCAATTATTTTTCACTGCTAGTTCATACTTCTTTGTATGAACCTGGGCACACTGGAGTTTCGCCTCTGCCGCTGGAGGTACATCTGCCTTGGGCTGCAGCCTCCCCGCACATGGCAGAGCGATGGGGAATTCCACCTCTGCGGTAGCAAGGCCGGGCCTCGAGTTTACCTTCCTTTGTTCTCTTGCAAAAGTCACTTTACCTCTCTGAGCCTCAGTTCTGTCATCTGGAAAATGGGGACTGTAATCATGAAGACTTCTGGAAACTGCTGTGAGGAATTAAATGAGGTAGACAGAGGAGCAGTGCTTATTCAATACCCACAACTTTGGGACGTTCAGATGAGGAAACTGAGGCCTCAAGATGCTTGCGACTTGCTCGAGACCACGCAGCAACCCAGAGCTGGCGCTGGTGCCTGAGCCAGCCATCTAGCTTCAGGGCGCACGCGCTTAGCCGGGCACTAGGCTGCTGGAGGAAGGCGTGGCCAGCAGAAAGCGGCATCCGAGGCCCTCAGCAAGATTAAATAGAACTGCAACTGTGGCTCTGGACTTCAAAGCACAAGAGCATATCGTGAGATGGACTGAGCTCGTCCAATGGAAAAATGAAGCCGTGCTTGTCCAGGATCAGGTCCAAGAGAAATGCCGTGTGGGCTCCTGGGAGCCTCCGAGGGACCCGAGAGCACCCCCACCTGACACTCGGCCTGGGTGTACACGGGCGCTTCCCGCAGTGAGGGCGTCTCTTCCAGTGGAAGCGGTTCTGCCGGGGACGGGGCAGCGTGAGCCAGGCCAGCTGCCAGCTCTCGCCCAGTCTGTCACCAGGAGACACAGCCCAGGATATGCCTCTCGAGGACGGAACTGACTTTCAACCCTTCCAGCTCTCCTTGAACGGCATTCCTCCCCAAACTGGTAACTGATTTCGTAAAAAGAATCAAGCAGTGCCCAGTTGAGATGTTGTTTTCTGGCTGGACCCCAGGGTGCAAAGATCACCTGATGAATCAAAGGCGACTGCAGGAGCTTTTCGACAACACAGGGTATTCGACTGCCCTTGGACGATTTCCACCACCGCTTTGATGCCGCGTCCTTCCTATCCACGTGCAAATACACCTCCACCTACATTTTCCTTGATGGCAATCCTATTCTCCACCTACATAACCTGCTGGTGCTCGAGATCAAGAGTTCGCCTGAAGTGGCTGAGTAGACGCTGGAGGCAGTGCCAGGAGAAGAGAGTCTCTGTTGAAGGCTGACAGTCTGTTCTGGAATCATACGATGAGAGTCTGAACTCAGCGTCCACGATCCACCAACACCCACCAAAAGCCTAACGTGGTTACTTCACAGTGCCCGATTTCCAAAAGATGACCCGCTGGGCAGAGGCAGAACAGGAATTGTGTGGGAACCAACCCAAGAAAAGCAATCACACCACTTTCCCCAACTTCTTCCCATCACTTAGACCAAAGGTGTGTGAGCTCTATCTGCTTGACATTTACCTATAAATACAGGTAAGTAGATACATAGAGAGAGAGGAGACAGAGAGATGGTAGATGATGATGGATTGGATGACAGAGATATACTTAATTAGCTGCAGCATGTTAAGAAGGGAACAGTGCACTTAAAATTCCAGAACTTGTTTTTTCATAAAAAAAAAACCACCAAAGGAAGCAGCTGTGGCTCAAGCAATTGAGCTTCCATTTACCATATGGAGGATCTGGGTTCGATCCCTGGGACCTCCCTGTAAAAAAAGAAAAATGGCGCAGAGAGGCACAGACCAGCCCTCGCACAGCCAAGTGACGTGCCAAAAAGATGACACAACCAGATAGAGGGGGAAAACAAAAACAAACTCAGCAATAACTAACCCACGATAGCTAAGGTGCCCCGTAGTCCCTAAATGCCCGTCTCCCCACCCAAACCCCGCCAGCACTTGGGAGGGTCGACCTGAGTGAAGCAGAACCAGGATGTGGACAGAGCTCTGCTCAAAGCCTGAGTTTCAGCTCCAGTGCCTCGTGTGAGTTTTTAGTTGCACATACACGTTTGCTTCCCTGGGGTGTAATTAATTTTGCTTTAGAAACAATAAAACGCATTAAGCCAAGGTTAACTTGGGAGTCAATACCGTCCACTGGGTTAAAAACACGAGCTAAATGAAGGAAGATGCATGCCGCCTGGCCTTCTGACGTGTTCCTAGAAAAACTTGTTAAGCCACTAAGATTATTTTAACAGCCTTATTAATTGTGTGATTGCGGATGAGTGCTCATTAAGAGCTTCAATCGTGTGACCTCAAGCGCCATAAACATCCTCTTGCAATTCTGTTTATTAAATAACTTGGCAAACATTTTTTGCACCTCTAGTATAAATAAAAATTGAAGCCCAGTGTCTATCTAAATTAATTTCCTAAGACTGTCATGTGAATGCTCTAGTCGAGAGAGCTGAGAAAGCCCTGCCCTTGGGAAGCTTACAATTTAGTTGGGAAGAAAACACAGGTAGGTGATGTAAACAAAAAAGGCAAATAAACAAGCAGTGAACAATAAAACAAAGTAGACAATTCACTGCTATACTTCCTGGATACATATTATGAAGTACGGCCAGATTTCAGAGAAATGAGAGGCTAATATAAACTGGGATTTATAGTTAGCAGAATCTAATAAAATTCACCGTTTTAAATTTTACTGTTAAAAATAACATTATTAACAACAAAGCATTAGTGGGTGCTTACTGTATGCCTTCACTGTCCTAGGTGCATTATGTAATCTTGACACACCTCTATATGAAGTGGTTAGCTATCCCCATTTTATAAGTGGGAAACTGAGGCATGGAGAGTCCAAGGAGCCTGTCTGAGGTCACAGAGCTGAGTGGTAGAGACAGGGTTTGCACCCAGGCGAGCCAGCTCTGAAGTCCACTATTCAACCACGGTTGTCTTAGGCACCCAGAACCTTCCGAGATGGTGTTCATTCCTGTTGGGTGGACACGCTGCTAGTCGCCATCTCCATCTGCCACTTCCTCTCTGTCTCACAGCCACCAGGTGTGGATTTCAGCTAAATCAGAAGCTTACTCCTATTATATTATATTAGTCTCAGCAATAACAGGATGAGAGAAGTCTGTGGAATAAAACCAATGAGGAAGAACTCAAGGAAAGGAAAACACAAAAGATCGATTGTCAGGTTGCCCTTGAGCAGGCAGGCGACTTTCTCCCCAGACATAGGGTCAGTTCTCAGCAAGATTTAGGGGGCTCTTGATGGCTAAAATCCTGGTTCCTCATCTCCTGACCGTAACGGAGGGTGCCCTACGTGAGGGCCCATCTGAGAGCTGAGGAGGGGAGAAGGAGCAGGACACGGCCTCTGACTACGGCAGACCCTGCCTGCTGCAGCAGACAGACCCGACCGGGAATTACGCACCACGGGACAAACCACCCATGACAGGTGATGGACCAGGAGGGAAGATCAGCAGCGACTCCTCTGGGAGAGCCAGGTGGGAGCAGAGCTGGGAGGGCCAGGGAAGTGTTTAGAGGGGGTGGGCACTCTGGGCAGGGCCAGCACACGAGCAGGTGTAAGAAGGTGGAACTGGTGGACGGCGGCTCCGGTGACGGCACTTCCTGCCCTACTCAAGCTCACCTCCACTCAGGACAGCATTTTAGTAAGGGTGCATGTGACGTCTGTGGTTTTCCCTGCTAAGCACCAATTCTCCTCCTCCTGGTAACAACTTGACCTCACCTCTACAGCAAGAGTGGTCCAAAACCCACACCCAGCCAGCCAGAACCATCCACCCCAAGGGCCACTGCAACGGGTTCAGGAATGGGAGCCAGATGTAATCCCAGGATTCCTAATAGGGTTCTGGGTAGGAAAAGTTCCCTTCCTGCTAAAGGGACAGACTTTCTAGGAAATCAGCACGGAGGTGCTGGTGACCGTGTTTGTAAACACTGATCAAGTCTGAGGAGGAAGCCAACCCCGAGGGAGCAGCTGGGAGCTGGTGGCAGAGGCTGGGTGACTGTCTGAGTGCCCGGGTCGCTGTGTCTGCAGCCAGCCCTACCCTGGAGCCTCCAGCTAGGTGGACGATCAGTCCTTTCGGCATCTGAATGCTGGCTTCTTGGCCCCAGAGCCCCAGCCCCCAGACTGCACCCGCCCATGAGGAGAGCTGGCCCTGGGCCCTGCGAAGCTCCTCTGGGGTCCCCGGTGAACCGCTCTGTGATCTGAGCAAGGCCAGAAGACTCGGGGTGGTCAGCGTGCAGCCCAAGGTCCCCCAGCTCTTTTCTGATAAACCACATTCAACCCAGGCTGGTCAGTTAAGGAGTCACGACCCCGGGTTACAGGTTAACAGGAAAGGGCCTCAGTGAGGCCAGGGGTCAAGCCACCCATCACACCATCCAGACCTAAAGGAACCCTTCCTCTTCTCCCCACCCCATCCCTGCAGAAAGAATTCAGAACGCACAGCGTGGAACTCAGGAAAATGAAATAACCAAATTTGGGTTCCCGGCGTCTTGGAAGAACATGCCATTTCATCCAGAAGGCTACCGCAGAAACCCCCTTGCCCTACGTAAAACATCTGAGGGCCCCTCAGGACACACAGACGAAGGCGGCACTTTAGTTTGCATGATTTTTTTGAAGAAACAGGTCCACAAGGGCAGGGACCGCTTGTTTGCAAGAACAGGGGGGTGGTGTGGGGGGTTGTGTTTGGAAAGCACCCCTCTTCAGCCTCACCTTGTGAAATCACACAGTGGGGGACCACTTGTTCTCACTGATGACTGTCCCAGTCCTTCCTGTGATACTGCAGCAGAGTTATAAAAGACTTTTCCCAAACACGCTTTCTAGAGTCAGAAAAAAGAATGAAAGAAAAGTCCTCTAGTTCCCAGACTCTATTTGTCCATATTCATCTCCCTCAAAAACCATTTTCTGTGAAGACAATTAGGGTGGGGAAACAGATAAAGGGAGAGAGCATATGAAGGCTTCAGAAGGTCAGAGAATTCTACCCAGAGAAATTTCCAGGCCACTCCTACCTGTGAAACCATGCTCAGATGTCATCTAGGTGTACTTCCTGCTTTTGAGAGCAATTGTTCTTAAGCTGCCCCAAATCTAAAGGGTGTAAGGAAAGAAAATTGGGCTTATAAGGATGAAAGAGTTGAATTTGAACAAGCCAGTTTAATACACTCATAGAAGTTGACCGGTTCATGGCAAATTTTATTAAAAGAATTCCCCTCTCTGAACACAGGTTATTATGACCACATTTGTGGTAGGAAATTTAAAAAAAGTCTAAGTATAATAGGAATTAAGATGTACCACTTAAATCCAGAGAGAGACTGCAATTACAATTAATTGCAATCAGCTAAATCAAAATATTACTTAAAGCAGTTTATTAGCTCCAGTTTTCTCTCCCATGTGTGTGACTAGACTCCCTGTGCTGGGGCTATTGCCAATAATGCTACAAGGATCGACTCAAGAAGGGAGGCAGGCAGGCTTCGTGCCCAGAAGTCAGGTGTGGTTTAACCGCGAAGCTCCCTCAGAACAGCACGGACTTGGCTGACCCCGTGCATCAGCCTGCTTTTTTCTTTTTCATTGCAGCTTTAACATTCAGGATGCAGGAGCTCAGCCATATTCAAGCAATGCTGGTATCAAGGTAAGTTTTTTTATTTTCCTTAGGTGATTACAGACTTACAAGAAGTTACAAAAATAATAGAGGTCTCATGAACTCTTCTCAATGTTACGTCTTATATAAGGACTGTATAATATCCAACTCAGGACACTGACATCCAAACAATGTGGGTGTGTAGATCTGCACCATCTTATCACATGAGTAGATTTGTGTAACCTTTACTGCAATGAAAACACAGGACTTCTGGGAAGATGGCATTGAAGTAGCATGGCAGGGCTCAACTTTCACAAAATCAATGGATGAGGGGATAAAAGCTGTCTGAGGGGGATTTGGGGGTCTGCAGACCAGGAGAGTGCTGCGCATCATCCAGGAGGGTGAAGGACAGAGAAAGGAAGAAGCTGAAATGAAAACCTGTGCGTTACTAGCCCCTGCGGCCAGGAAGGCTCCATCCCCCACCCTCAAGCAAACAGCCTGGGTAAAAACCATGGCTCTCTGCAGGCAACGGAGAGCAGAACAGACGTCTTCTTCCCTGGAACGGAGGGTACAGCAGGGGGCAGAGAGTGTTTCCTCTTCAGTGAGTTTGGCCAGCAGAACCTGCTTTGAATCTTGGCTTGAGCCAGGCCAGAAGCACTGGCAAGTGGAGACTGAGTCACCTCCTTCTAAAGATTTGCTGACGCGTGCCACCTGCTGGCTGGCCAGGAAACTGTAAGGAAGGAGGAAAACTCCTTTTTGGAGCCTCTTGTCCCAGATCCCTTGGATGGGATCTGTGCCCCATTAGTAAGTCCCTAGCTTTTTTAAAAAATAATGTAAGCTGAGCAATTTTAAAGACTTAGAATAAACTGAGCCAAAAGTCAAAGAAGAGCTGTGAAATAAAACCAGTAGGCAAGAAAGAGAAATTCACTATCAGAATAAACTCACAAACATATTCAGATGCCTAGACTAAGGAACAGGCAGAGATAGCCCAGCCAAAAGAACAAACCAAAAATCCTGACAAGACTCAAGACTTAAGATCAACTAATCAATGTTAATCACACAAATCTCCTAAATTAATTCAAAGAATTGAAGAAAAATATGACTAAAGAGATAAAGGACATTAAGGTACTGGGGAGTGGATATGACTCGAGCAGTTGAGCACCTGCCTCCCACATGGGACACCCTAGGTTCAGTTGCCAGTGCCTCCTGTACAAAAATAAATAAAAACAAGCAAAGCAAACAATAAAAGCAACTCAGGGAAGCCAATGTAGCTCAGTGGCTGAGTGCTGGCTTCTCACATATGAGGTCCCAGGTTCAATTCCTGGCCCCGGGTACCATCAAAAGATACTAGATGAGCATTAGGAACAATTTCAAAGCCTGCAAAGAGAAGTAATAGAGCTTCTGGGTATGAAAGATACAATGGATGAGATTAAAAATACATTACAGGCTTATAACAGAAGATTTGAATTTGTGGATGACAGAATTAGTAAATTGGAAGACCAAGCAATTAAACTTGAAAAGACAGAACAAAAAGAGAAAAGAATGGGAAAAAAAAAATGGAACAGGGTCTCAGGGAATTGAATGACAAGGCAGAACACATAAACATTTGCATAACAGGTGTCCCGGAAGGAGAAGAGAGCAGAAAAGTGGCAGAAAGAGTATTTGAGAAGTAATGACTGAAAACTCCCAACCATTATAAAAAACATAAACATCAATAGCCAAGAAGGACAATGTACCCCAAACAAAATAAATCTTAATAGACCTATTTGAGACACCTACTATTCAGAATGACAAATACCAGAGCTAAAGACAGGATTCTGAAAGCAACAAGAAAAAAGCAATGCATCCCATACAAGGGAACCCCAATAAGATTAAGTGCCGATCTCTCATCAGTAACAATGGAGGTGAGAAGAAAGTGGTATTCAATGTACTGCAAGAAAAAAACTGCCAGCCAAGAACTCCGTATCTGGCAAAAGTGTCCTTCAAAAGTGAGGGTGAATTTTAAGTTTTCATAGACAGACAAAAACTGATAGAGTATGTTACCAAAAGTCAAGAATTACAAGAAATACTAAACAGAGGGCTACATCCTGAAAAGAAAAGAGTGAGAGACCTGGAGAAAGTATAGAAATGAACATTATTAGTAAGGGTACCCAAAAGGATAAGGAGACAATAGTAAGATATGATAATGGAAAGTCAAAGGCTAAAATAGACAAAGTAAGGAATGCCTTTACAGTAATAACATTGCACAGTAATGGATTCAACTCCCCAGTCTAAAGATGTTGACTGACGGAATTGATTAAAAAAACCAAAACATCTATGTACTGTCTACCAGAGACTCAACTCAGATATAAGAACACAGTCAGGGTGAAAATGAAAGAATGGAAAAAAATAATAATCCATGGAAATAATAACCTAAAAAGGTCTGGAGTGTTGATACTAATACTGGACAACATAGATTTTAAATGCAAAATTGTTATGAAAGATAAAGTAGGTCATTATATATAAATAAAAGAGGAATTTTACCATGCAGAAATAACTATAATAAATATTTATGCACCTAACCTGAGTGCTCCATGATATGTGAGGCACACAGTGGCAAAACTGAAGGGAGAAATAGATTTCACACAATAATTGTTGGAGACTTCAAAACACAACTCTCAGCATTTGATAGAAATCAGGACAGAAGATAAATAACAAAGACCTTGAATAATATGAAAATTGAACAAGACCAAAAAGATATTTATAGAGCATTATATCCCAAAACAGCAGGATATATATTCTTTTCAAGTGCTCATGGCTTCTCCAGGAGTGACCATATGCTGGCTCAAAATACAGGTCTCAATCAATTTAAAAAGATTGAAATTATATAAAACACTTTCTCTAAACATAATGGAATACAGCTGAAAATCATTGATGGAGGGAAAAAGGGAAAATTCACAAATATATCAAGATTAAGCAACACACCCTTAAATAATCAATGGATGAAAGAAGAAATTGCAAGAAAAATCAGTAAATCTCTCAAGACAAATGGAAATGAGCACAACATATCAAAACCTACGGATACAGGAAAGGCAGTGCTGAAAGGGATATTTAGAGCCCCAATGCTTACAGTAAAAAAGAAGAAAGAGCTAAAATCAAAGACCCAACTGCACACCTGGAGGAACTAGAAGAATAACAGGAAACCAATCCCAAATCAAGCCAAAGGAAAAAGATCAGAGAAGAAATCAACAAAATTGAGAACAAAAAAACAGAGAGAATTTTTAAAAAATTTGTTTCTTTGAGAAGACCAATAAAATTGAAAAAAAAAAAACCCTTAGACTGACAAAGAGAGAAGATGCAAGTCAATAAAATCAGAAATGAGGGGGGACACTGCCACTGACCCCACGGAAATAAGAGAGATCATAAGAGGATATTATGAACAACCATACACCAACAAACTAGACAACACAGTTGAAATGGACAAATTCCAGAAACAAACAGCCTACACTGACCCTAGAAGAAAAAGAAGACCCCAACAAACCAATCATAAATAAAAAGATTGAAACCGTCATAAAAAACCTCCCCAAAATGAAAAGCACAGGACCAGATGGCCTCACAGGCTAATTCGACCAATCATTCAGACATGATGTAATAACAATTTTGCTCAAAATCTTCCAAAAAATTGAACAGGAAGGAATGCTACCAAACTCATTCTATGAAACCAACATCAATCTAATATCAAAACCAGACAAAGATACTGTGAAAAAAGAAATTTACAGACCAATTTCTCTAATGAACATAGGTGCAAAAATCCTTAACAACATACTTGCTAACTGAATTCAAAAGCACATTAAATGAATTATACACTATGATCAAGTGGGTTTTATCCCAGGTATGCAAGGGTGGCTCAACACAAGAAAATCAATAAGTGTAACAAACCACAGTAATAAATTGAAAAAGAAAAATCACATGATCCTTTCGATTCTCATAGAAAAGGCATTTGACAAAAATATTCTTTCTCAGTAAAACTCAAAGGTAGAACTAGAAGGAAGCTTTCTCAATATGATAAAGTGCGCACATAATAAGCCACAGCTACAATGTACTCAGCAGATGAATGACTGACAGCTTTCCCCTGAGACTGGGACCAAGACAAGGACACTGACTGTCATCACTGTTATTCAAAACTGTGCTAAAAGTTCTAATTAGAGCATGTAGACAAGAATAAATAAATAAATCAAAAGCACAAAATAGGAAAGGAAGAAGTAAGACTTTTTGCTATTTGCTGATGATAAGATCCTTTATCTAGAAAATCCTTGAAAAAATCCATAACAAAGCCACTAGAAATAATAGATGAGTTCAGCAAAGTCGCAGGACACAAGATTAATACACAAAAATCAGTAGCGTTTCCATACAATACTGATGAGCAGTCTGAGGAAGATCTCAGAAAAAAAAAAAAATCCATTTATACCAGCAACTAAAAGAATCACATATTTAGGAATAAATTTAACCAAGGACATAAAGGACTTGTATTCAGAGAACTACAAAACATTGCTAAAAGAAACCAAAGAAGACATAAATAAATGGAAGGACATTCTGCATTCATGGGGTAAAAGCCTAAATGACATTAAGATGTTCATTCTATCCAAACAGATGTAAAAATTCAATGCCATCCCAACAAAACCAAAAAAGGCCAATTGTCAAATTTATAAGGAAGAATAAGGGACCCTGAGTAGCCAAAACTGTTTTAAAAAGAAGAACGAAGTTGGAGGACTCTCACTTCCTGACTTTAAAGCATATTCCTGTGGTAAGTAGTGGTAAAAACAGCGTAACACTGGCATAGAGATAACATTGACTAATGGAACCAAATCAAGAGCTCAGAAATAGACTCACATCCATGGTTGAGCCCCACACCCAGCCGGGCCAGAACAGTCTATTCAACAAATGGTGCTGGGAGAACTGGAAATCCATATCCTAAGAACATTACAAACATTAACTCAAAACGGACCAAGGGGGAAGCGGCTGTGGCCCAATCAGCTGGGCTCCCGTCTACCATATGCATATGGGAGGCCCTGGGTTCACGTCCCGGGGCCTCCTTTTGAAGGCAGGCTCGCCCACATGCTGCGAGAGCTGCCGGCCCTCAGGCACCATGGAGCGCCGACTCAGCAAGGAGCTAAAACAAAAAGGGAGACAAGCAAAACCACAGAAGAGCACACAGTGAATGGACACAGAAAGCAGACAACAAACAAGCTGCAAGGTGGGGTTGTGGAATAAATAAAAAAGTAAATGCAGACACAGAAGAACACACAGCAAATGGACACAGAGAGCAGACAGCAAGCAAGCCACAAGGGGGTGGATAAAAACAATAATAATAAAAAAATGGACCAAGAACCTAAATACAAACCTGACAACCATAAAACTCCTATAAGAAAATGTAGGGAAACATCTTTAAGATCTTGTGGGAGGTAGTATTTCTTAAACCTTATACCCAAAGCACAAGCAACAAAAGAAAAAAATTGATACATGGGATCTCCTAAAAATTGAACACTTTTGTTCTTTAAAAGACTTTGTTGTCCTGGGTGGTGCTGCAGGGACAATTGTCGGACATTGTATGCCCTCCCATGGCCCACTGGATGGAACGTGGGAGAGTGTGGGCTATGGTGTGGACCACTGGCCATGGGGTGCAGCGATGCCCAGAGATGTACTCACCAGATGCAATGGATGTGTCATGATGATGGGGGAGAGTGTTACTGTGGGGGGAGTGGTGGGGTGGGGGCGGTGGGGGTGAATGGGGACCTCATATTTTTTGAATGTGATATTTTTTTAAAAAATGAATAAGAGAATCTTGAAAAAAAAAGACTTTGTCAAGAAAGTAAAAAGGCAGCCTGCTCAATTGGAGAAAATATTTGGAAACCACATATCTGATAAGGGTTTGATATCCATGTTATATAAAAAGATCATACACCTCAATGATAAGACAAGTAACACAAGGGACCTCATATTTTTTAAATGTAATATCTTTAAAAAAAAAAGAGAAAAAAAAAAGAAATGGGCAAAAGACTTGATTAGATATTTTTCCAATGATGAAATACAAATGGCCAAATAGCACATAAAAAATATTCAACATCACTAGCTATTAGGGAAATACACATCAAAACTGCAATGAGATATCGTTTTACATCTGATTAAATGGACATTATTTAAAAATAACCAGAGAACTACAATTGCTGGAGAGGATGTAGAGAAATAGGAACACTTCTTCACTATTGGTGGCGATGTAGAATGATGCCACCTCCGTGGAAGACAGTTTGGCAATACCTCAAGAACCTGAATATAGAACTTCCCTGTGATCCAGCAATCCTGTTACTAGGAATATATTCAGAAGAACTGAAAGGAAAGATGTGAACTGACATTTGCACACTGATATTCATAGCAGCATTATTCACAATTGCTGAAATATGGAACGTGCCCAAGTGCCCATCAATCGATGTATATACAAAATGAAGTATCTACATACATACTATTCAGATTTAAGAAGAAATTAAGAAGAAATTAAGAAGATTTAAGAAGAAATGAAATTGGGGTGCATATGACAACACGGATGAACCCTGAGGATATTATGTTGAGTGAAAAAAGCCAGACACAAAAGAATATTGTATGATCTCACTAACATGAACTAAATGCATTGAGTAAACTCACGGAGGAGCAGGTTAGTAGGAAATAGGTGGTGGTTTGAGAATGGGAGTTGATGTTTAATGTAGAATTGTTAGAGAGTTTTACTGTTAAAGTATGGAAATGAATAGAGTTTATGTTAACACACTGTAGTGAGTATAACTAATTGCTGATTTATAAATGTGTTTGTGGCTGAAAGGGGTAGTTTGTGGATGTAAATATCAGTTGAAAGGGAGCTAGAGAATAATCTACGAACTGAATAGCACGGTGATTTCGGTGGTAGAGGAAGAATGTGGTTAATAGTATAAATATAACAATGCTCTTTTAAAAAGGGTTAAGAATATGGATATATATTACAGGAAGATTTTAACTAATGTAACCTTATGGACAATGATAAACAGCAACATGGTAATATTTTTGAAGCAATGGCAAAGATACTATGTCAATTCTAAAGGTCAGCAATAGGGAGGTAGAAGGAGGTGTGGGAATTTTCCTTTTGGAGAAATGACAACATTCTAGCTTTAACTGAGGTGATGACAGCACAACTCCATGATGAAAATGAGAGCTACTGAGTGTACACTTCGAATAGACTGTACAAAGCATGGGGCTGTGTAACAGAGAATCCTGTGGTGGAAGATGGACTATGGTTAACAGGACAAATATGAGAAGATTCTCTCATGAACTATCACAAAATTTTTTTTTTAAGATTTTTATTTATTTCTCTTCTCCCCACCCCTTCTATCCTTATCAGCGGCACAGGGAATCTGTGTTTCTTTTTGTTGCGTCATCTTGTTGTGTCAGCTCTCTGTGTGTGCAGCACCATTCCTGGGCAGGCTGCACTTCCTTTCACGCTGGGCAGCTCTCCTTACAGGGCGCACTCCTTGTGTGTGGGGCTCCCCTATGCGGGGACACCCCTGCGTGGCACGGCACTCCTTGTGCGCATCAGCACTGTGTGTGGGCCAGCTCCACATGGGTCAGGGAGGCCAGGGGTTTGAACCATGGACCTCCCATGTGGCAGATGGATGCCCTAACCACTGGGCCAAGTCCACTTCCCTATAACAAATATATAACACTAATACAGGGTATTAATAATTGGGTGGATTGGGAGAAAATATACCAGATGTAAGATACTAGTTATAGTTAGTAGTAATGTTTTGACAAGGATTTTTCATAGCATGTGAAGTAACAACTGCACACAATGCAAGGTGGTGGTGGTGGGGTGATGTATGGGAGCTCTGTATGATATGCATGTTTGTTTCTTAAGTTCACAACTTTTACTATACACTTACTGTTTATGTATGTTCATGTGTGAATGATATACTTCAATAAAATTTTTCTTAATTAAAAAAAAACACAACAGAACAATCCCAGCACTGATGATCTTTTCCAAACTACTTTGTTCCAATCACACCCACCCAACCCCCACCATCTCTAACCCCTGGTGACCCCAGCCTGTCCTTCATCTCCACAATATCGTCATTTTGAGACTCTTACAGGAGCAGTTATTACAGCACATGAGCTTCTGATGTTTGCTCTTCTGCATTCATGTACAGGTTTTTGCACGGACATCAGTTTTCCTTCTGACAAATGCCCAGGAGTGGAGCTGTTGGGTCGTATGTCAAGTGGGACATTCACTGACCATGAATAACACGTCTGCAGCATTTGGGGAAAGCAGCGCTATTTTACCACCATGGAAAGCATTTGTGTTAAGAACACGTCTAACTCGCAGGACAGACTCCTAGGGAATATGTGAATGCTCATTTTGCCAGAGTGGGTTATATCATTGGGTAGAGACCCATATAATGAGAGTGAAGGTATACCCACATCCTGGGGAGGACTAATGCCATCAAATAGAGGGAACTGTATCTCTCAAGAGAAATGGTGGCTCCCAGGACATTAGGGCAGTTGAGAATGTCAAGCCTTCAACACTGTTGCAAGTATCTCTGAACATGGCTCCACAAGAAATGAAGATTGACTGTCACTGTGGGCCCTAAGGGGAGGGGGAAATAGGTATTGAATAGATGGAACCAATGTAACTGTGAAGGCAATAGAAGTGTTTCACAAGCGTATGCAAGGATGGATAAAAGACATGTAAAATTACACCAAAAATATATAGGGGCTGATAGGCTAAAATGTAAATCATAATGTAAAACATAAAATAACTAAAAATTTAGAAAATTGTATAGTCTAAAATATAAACCACAATGTAAACACAAATGTTACCTTGTTTGAAAGCTATTGTCTCAATATCTGTACATCAGTTTCAGTAAATATGGTATGAATATGTTAAAAGATTATTGCTATGGAAGGGAAAAGGTTTTATGTTGGATATGTGGGAGTACTCTATATTGTATATATGAATTACTGTGATCTAAAACTCTTGTGAAAATAAGCTTAATAATTAGAAAAAAGAAAAGAAAAAGATAGGATGTAGAATTTTTCCAAATTAAATGTGTTCTATATCTAACCTTTAAATTCATCACTATATTCCATTTTACTATTAAGGGAACCTGGCATATATTGGGCTTCACTTTTCAGGAAGTTTTGGATCACAGAGAGGTTCACAATGGCAGGGGAGGAATACTGGGGTGGGATGTTACTGACAGGGGACACATGGTTGGCAGGGAGTTCTACAGGGCATATATCCAGGGTACATAAAAATGTATGGATATTTTCATAGTGGTTACAATTAAAAACAACAAGTGAGGGAGTGCTGAGCTCCTAGCCAGGGGAGCTCTATCACAGTCCCTAAAGGAACAGCAACAATCCCCCAAGAGCAACAGCAAAGACCAAAAAGGAATGAAGGTCCAACAATGAGCCCCTGATACTAATGACTATGCTTGTGGGCCTGTGCACCTGAAATAAGAGCAAGGCCTAGAGCAGCAGTGTGCCTAACAGTTCCCTCCTGAGAGCCTCCATGTTGCTTAAATGTGGCCAGTCTCAAAGCCAAACACAGCATGTAAATGCATTGCCTTCCCCCCAGTGTGGGACATGAGTCCTGGGGATGAGCCTCTCTGGCACCGAGGGATCACTACCAAGTACCAGCTGATGACATAGCTAGAAAATGACCTTGAATAAAAGGTTCAACTCAGACCAGCAGAATATCTCTGTCTACATATAATAACAGGAATTAAAAATGCTTTTTGACCTAAACCAAGGGGGAAATGGAAAGGACAAATGAGTTTATATGGCTATGAGTCTCTAAAAAAGAGCTGATAGGTTATCAGAGGGGTTGCCCTTATGCACACCTCAGCAGAGTCCCAGAGACAGATAAAGTAGATACAACCCCCAGTATCAGTTCTTCTGAGGGCTACAGAGACCAATAGGTTTTATGGTCATGGCAGATGGAGTTCACTGCCATCTCAGTTGGCCCTTCTTTCAGTTGGTGTTTCTGTGTGATGGAGCTGGACTCAGATGTGATCTCTTTTCACAAGCCTTTCCTGTTACTTTACCAGAATTGTAGTTGGTGCTGGGGTTTAAGATATACCCAGGGGATCTGAATCTCTGGACTGACCATATGATAGCCAGGCCCTGAGCCTCAACAGACTTCAGCTCCTACACTCTGGTTTACTGGACTTATCCCACTCAGCTAACATGGAGTTGAAGAATGTCAACCACCACACCATGGAGTCAAGAGTGCCTACAACTGAAAGCAGGAGGATTGCATCCAGCATCCATGTGGAATCTAAGCCCCCTCTTGACATAGATGTGGAATGGACACAACCAATCCAAGGTCCACAGGATGGAGGAATAGAATATGGATTAGAGTAGACTTACTGATATTCTATTCATGAACGATTGTGGTTAGTAATCAAAGAAAACGTGGCATTGGTGTGGAAAAAGTGGCCATAGTGGCTGCTGGGTGTGGGGAATGGGAGGAAGAGATGAGATGTGGAGACATTTTTGGGACTTGGAATTGTCCTGGGCGGTGCTGCAGGGACAATTACCGGACATTGTAGATCCTCCCATGGCCCACTGGATGGAACGTGGGAGAGTGTGGGCTATGGTGTGGACCATTGACCATGAGGTGCAGCGATGCTCAGAGATGTAGTCACCAAATGCAATGAATGTGTCATGATGATGGAGGAGAGTGTTGCTATGGGGGGAGTAGTGGGGTGAGGGGGGTCGAGGGTACATGGGGACCTCATATTTTTTGAATGTAATATTTTAAAAAATGAATTGAAAAAAACAAAAAAGAACACATCTAAGTCAGCTGTAGGGAACCAACACTCAAAGGGAGGATTTCCCTGGAATTCCAGGCTACTGGCAAGGCCTTCTGAAAAGCAAGGGCAAATTTTTCACGTTAATTGACTGCATCTCAACCAATGTGGAGCTGGAAACTGAGCTTGAAGAGCTGCAGAGGGAAAGGTGGAGGGAGAGAAACTGCTTCCCACTGGGGTGGATTTGGTTTTTGATAATTAGCGCATGGGGGGTGGAGGGCTGGGCAGCAGAAAGGGGTGGGAGAAGGCGATGCTGCGCATGTGCCAGAGACTGAGTTTAAGCCACTGGAGATGCCCCGCCCGGAGCTGGCACCCTGTAGGTCCCTCAGCCCCGCCAGGGTGTCAGGAAAGGCGCATTCTCCCTTCTTCTCTCCCAGGACCCGCACGCCGGGCCTCCCAGCAGCTGCTGTGGCACAGGCGCTGAAACCCAGGGAGCCAAGCTCTCGCTCTTCACCAGCCCTGCGGCCATGGGTGCCCGTGCCCGGCGGGGGAGGGCGCACGGTACCGGCTTCTCCTGGCTCCGAGGCCGCCTGTCCCCGCCGCTCCTGCCGCCAGCCCCTGGCACCACCACCCCGTCTGCGCTGTCACCCTGGCTCAATGTGCACCTAGTGGAAAAGGCGGTCGTTATCACACAAGCTGGCTACTTGGGGGGCGCTCCAGGCGCGGCTGTGCGCTTACCGAGGCCCATTAAACTCTCACCCTAAGATCTGTGCAGTGTCGCTGATCAGGAGCAGAGACGAAGGGGCCCTGCTGGACGCGGAGCCGGTGACGCGCGCAAAAGAGCAGAGCAGGAGCTGGGCCCGGAGCTGGACGGGGCGCGGGTCCCAGCAGTCACCTCTGCAGGGAGCGCCTTCCCGGGGCGGGCAGACCCTGCTGGAAAGCATGTAGGAAGCGGGCCAAATGTGGCCCCACTACCCTCCGCCCCGCGCCCTACGAGCCAGCCCAAACCGCACTGGACGGAACCCGGGATGCGGGGGGTAGCCGCGGTTCCGCCAAGCTGGGGTTTGCTGTGAGCGCGTGCTCTTCCGTGGGCTAAAGGGGAGGCGCTCAGGGACAAGCTGGCTTTATTCCCTAGTCCTGGTTTGACAGACCGAGCAGCAGTAGCGGGGGGCAGAAGGGTCCCTGTGCTTTGGGGAAAGCGCACCCCACTTCCCGGGCTCCCAGTCCCACGTGCATCTGGGGGAAAGCCAAGCAGGGTCCCGGAGTGGAGCACAAGCCACTTCCCGCTGCTGTGGGAAAAGCACCAGACGTGCTTCCTGGCAGGGGTCTGGAGATCCCGGATGGCCACATTTGCCCTGATTCCCTCAATGGCTCCTAGCAGGGTCTGCGTATCCAGGCAAGGACGCTCCGTGGAGGCGGTCCGGGTGCGACATGCGCCACCACGGGTTCCCCCGAGTACCCCCTGGTTCGGGCTCCCGAGCACTCACTCCTGCCACGCAGCGCGCCCAGCCTAAGGTTCCCGCCCTCGGGCGCCCCATGCTAGGGCGCCCCATGCCAGGGCTCCCCACTGCCGGGGCCGCCAGCCCTGCAGCCGAGTCGGCGGGGCCGCCAGCTTCTCCGAGCGCTGCGCCGGGCTCGTGCCAGGTCCTCTGGCTCCTACTTTTCTCGGGTAGCAGGTGCCTTGGCAGCCGCCTTGGTTCCCGCCCCTCACCCAGCCCCGCCCCACCTCCTGGCTCCTCCCATCCCACCTGTGCCCCCCCTTGCCCGCCCCTCTCTGTTCCTGCTCCTCCCACGCCCCGCCCCCAGCCTCGCGTGTCCCACCTGTAACCAGGCCCCCTGCCAGGTGTGAGTTTGCCTACACGCAGGCCCCGCCCCGCCCACCTGTGCATCGACCCCGTCCCGCCATCCGTGCAGGTGAAGACACTCGGGTGCGGGGTGGCCGGGCCAGGGGCCCGCCCCACAAGAATTAGCGCCCCCAGGTTCCGGCGCTGCTCCCTTGGGCCCTGCCCTCGCGCCAGGCATCACTACGTGGGGCTTGTGACCCGGTTCCCAGCGTCACGGCGGGGAGTACGGGCAGCCCTGGCGTCGCGATGCCTGTTGTTAGAACGAGGTAAACCAGGCTGTGTAGACGCAATAACCGTGTGTGCCGTCACCGTGCTCAGCAGCTGCGGCTCCCCCAGGAAGGGCCTGGGCCTTAGGGGAGAAAAATTAATTCTCCTTGAGAATGCAGCTGAGAAAACTCTTCCAACAAGTCGAGAGAGTAACATATTCACGTAGTTCTAGAGAATTACTTTTAAGATGAACTCTGCCAATTCCCAGCCTCCACTTCACTTGGCCACTGAAGGCAAGAGGGAGGGAGCAGCCCCGTGGACCTGGGCTGCCCTGCCCTCCCAAGCAGCAGGGACATCTGTTTGCCTCCCCTCACCCCCGTTTGAATGTTTCCAGCCTCGCGGTGAGAAAATCTATGGCAGTGTGCCTGGAGGATGGGAGCCTGCTTGACCCTCCCCCCCTTCCAGGAAGTGCAAACAAAAAAGCCAGACACTACGTGCCCTCTGCTCTTACTCTCCCCCTTTCTCTTTGCAAGTTCATTATTTGCAGCCCACACCACCCACCCATCATTTCTCTCCTGTCCTCACAAGAGTGCCACCCTCCCCACCGAGAGCAGAGCAGGTCCTGGACCAACACCAGCCACTGCAGCCTGGCTAGGGCACTGGGAGAGGCAGGGGCTGAGAAGCACCAGGTGCTCCCTGCACCCGTGGGTAAAGACTCTTCTCTCCCGAAGGACAGTGACACTCTGAGCGTTTGCTGTGGGTGGTTCACTGTCGATCTTGTTCGTTTGTCTGCCTGTGGTCTGTCTCCAGGTCTTCTCCTGTACCCTCGCCCCAGCTGAAGTGTGAGCTCACTGAGGGATGCCGTCTTACCTGCTCAGCCCTGTGTTACCAAAGGGCTTAAGTCTTCTGTGGATCCCAGAAAATCCTGTTCTTAAAGCAAACCCATTCCTGCATGTATAAACTTACTATATGTGGGACCTTTTGATTAGATGTTTCAGTTAAGGGCCTTTGATCAGGTGGTGGGACTCTGATTGGAGTCAATACAGTTGGGGACTTTGATTAGAGCACTTCAGAGAGGCGTGGCCCAGGGTGGGAAGTGGGCCTCTCACTGGCGCCCTTTATAAAAGGGAGAAACATGCAGACACACAGAGAAAAAGTTGCTGTTTTTATCCTACCAGATCAGAGAGGACTCCTGGATCTCCTGCTGCTGCAGAAAGATGGAGGAACTCCAAGAGACAGAGAGGCTGGAGACTGGAGAATGGAATCAGAATAGCCTGAAGCTGGAGAGATGAGCCATATGTCTAATTGTCCACAGCTGGGCTAGGGAGGAGGGAGCCTGGAGGAGCAGGCAAGACCAGCCACCACATCCCCCTGCCATGTGGCAGGAACCCAGGATCCAGCAGCCAGCCTTGGGTGAGACAGCCTCTCCGATGATGCCTTGATTTGGACATTTTCAAGCCTTAGAACTGTAAGATCTTACCCTAATAAATTCCCATTATAAAAGCTAACCCATCTCTGGACTTTGCACTAGCAGCTCTTAGCAAAGTGAAATGTACCAGCACCTTAAACAGTGCCTGTCAGTGTGTGCAAATAAACTGCCCAATGAATGGATCATGTGCATTGTATATCATCAGGACTGTTTTACCAATGAGGAAATCTAGACTGAGAAATGCTAAGTGAGAATCACGTGGCTGGTGGTAGTGATGATACTAGTTACAAACAGTTACTCCAAGTGGGACACTATTTTCACGTGTAATATTTGGGTAAACTATTAGTCCTCATAAAAACCTGTGTGTAGGCACAATTAATATACCCGCTTTACAGAAAAGGAGCTGGGCTGAAGGAGGTTCGAACCTTGCCCGAGGACACCCACCTTGTACAGGGGAAGCCGGGATGCAGACAGGTGGTCCTGCTTCACACACGTCCGTAACCCTTCACTGGACTGGTCAGTGCAGAGATGCTTCTGGGCACTGGGCCCACCCCTCACACACCCCTGAGGACCAGTGCTGGCTCTCCCTTGCTAGGGCGTCCCCTGTGCCAGGCTTCACCTGCCAGACTGTTCTACCTTGAACCAACGCAGGAAGCTCACTGACTTTTCACTTCTACGAACAGTGGAGAAAAGCACCACAGAGTGGCTGGCTCACAGGGGTTGAAATCGACCCAGCTGGTGGCCTCTGTGGCACCCAGGTCCCTGAGGGGTGATGTTAGCCCAGCTTCCCTGTGAAGATGATGGTAGCATGAATCTCATGCAGTCAACACTTACGACCGATGTCCACTCTTGTTCCTTGGTCTAGTGCCACCCTCATTACTGTCTGGGCACAGGGCTTGGCCGACGGTCAGCTGTCTGCATTCTTCATCTGCCATTCTCACTTGGCTCAGGAGCTCAAAGCCATTTAGTGTCACAGTTGGCATAATAAAACTCCGATGATGCTACAAATAGAACCAATCCACCACACGGACAGTCCCTTGATTCAATTCGCACACACTGCATGCCAATGTCCTTTCTATGTGCATCGATTCATTTACTCCTCACAGAAGTCCTACCAGGTAGAAAGCCAAGAGACGGGGAGGACAAACTGCATCTTGATGATGTCACTAAGCTACACAAATCAGTTAACCTGGGCACTGCCTATGTCATTCGAAATACTGAAATTCACTTTCGTTTAAGCCAAGTCAGTTGGGTTTTCTGAGATGGAGCCAAACCCTGCAGGTAGACATTCACCAGCACCCAGGCGCTGAGGCCAACTGTGTGACATGGAGCATGCCACTTGTCCACTTTGGCTCTTTTTCTTATAAATGTACATAAAAAAGACATACCTTGCACCAGACAATCTCTAAAGCCCTGCATGAGTTCTAAAAGTTTGATCTCCTCTAGTTTAGTTCATTTAGTCTTGGGGTACTAAAACTACACTTTACAGCTGAAAAGTTTTCTTCATGCCAATGACCCAGGCCACTCGGTCCCTCTCGCTTAACCCATCATGGTGACCACACCAGGCGTGCTCTCCTAGTCCTGTTTCAGGTGACAAAACCAAGGCACAGATAGGTTTAAGACACTTCAGCAAGATCGTGCAGTGGCGTAGGGACAGGGCAGGAGTTTGAACCCAGGTCGATCTGAATCCCAACCCCTGGGAATTTGCTATTCCCCATTGTCAGGAAATGGGAGAGGAATCACGCTTTTCATGACCTTTGTGGGAGAAAGTTTACACACTGCACACATGCACAGATTTCAACACACCTGGTCTACTTTTGTACATCTAGACACGACCATAAAACAAGACACTCAGAGTGAACAGCAAATTAAGCCAGCAGTCTTCAGCACCTGGCTGGGGTTATAATTCCCATGTCTTGCTCTTGCAAGCAGGAGACTGAGGCATCACAAGACAAAACAGTGCCCACCTGCCTGCACAACAGCCACTTCTGAGAGCTCTTTGTGAAACTCCTCATGAACGCTGGAGTCAGTCAGGCCATCCAGCTGTGTGTGCTATTCCTGAGCTGTAGTGATCTGACACAGGACTGACACTGATTCAGTTGATGTTCCTCCATAATTAAAAATAGGATGCTTTGACATAAGTGTCCAAGCAATTTCAAGTGTGAGTTTAGCCTCCCAGGTGTTCAATTCAATCCTACTCTCTTTCTTCAACTCACAGATGCAATCATCATACACCTTACCACAAATTCAAACAGGATCATCATATAAACCAAAAGTCTGGAAATGACTGATAAACCTAGAGCAACTACTTGCCTTGCTCCAGAAAGCCCAACCTACTTTGAGTCAGGGACTAGGAATTTAGGGTATCTGTAGGTATGGAAGAGGAACTCCAAGGTTGGAACCACTTTGAAGATATTTTCCCCAACACTGCACAATGGATCAAATGCTTCAAAGTTAAAGGTATCAGGTTCTACAATAAGGAGCGGAGATGTCTCTCTAATTATACAAACTAACCAAAAGGTGGAAATCATTGCTTGACTATGAAGGGGAAAGGCTCTTTTGGGTCACACTGCCAACCCTACTTAATGAACTCAATATCAGATCAAACTTGGCATTATTCAGGCAGCTCTAGAGCATGAGAATTACATTACCTGTCTGACCTCATTAGGCCCTGTGTTGTCAAATGGACAGAACAGGATGAGTGACTTGCTGTGAGGATCTGTGCTCTTAATTCTCATGTCAACAAAAGGACAGAGGAGAAGACAAGGAGTCTGTGCCATGGACCAGTGGGAGCTGGACACTGAACCTGAAACTCCTGACATGAACAGGATTCTCACTTCTATCTTCCCCTGGATTTTCTTTTTAATGTTGAGAACTCTGGAGTCTAGGAGGAAGCGCCTCTCATCCACCATTTCCTCCTCCATCCCTGATTAGGAAAGCAAGTGTGCTTTTAGGTTGGATTAAAACATGGAAAGAAGAAAGGGTCAGACCTGGTATAGCAGGGAAGACTGGCAGAACTTGCCGAACACAGGATTAGCTTGAACTCTTAAAAAGAAGGTTTATTTGATGCACAAATCAAGGAGAGTGGAGGTAGAGAGCCCCAGATTTGTGCAGGAGTTTGATTTTGTCACAAGAACCCAAGATATTTCCATTTGCTGCTTCCCCATTATTAGCAGATTGGTTTCTCATGCCATGGAGCATGATGGCTGCTGGACCTCCAGGCATCATGCCTGTGCTCCAGGTAGAGGAGGAAAGGGCCAGGGTAAAAGGGCATCAGGTCTTCCTTTGGAAGCTTGGAATTATTTTGGAAAGGGAGGTGCTCCCCAGTAGACTTGCCCTGATGTCCAACTAAACTAACTGGTATGTGAGCCCACACTGAAGAAATCTAGTGGGTGAGACCACAACAATGTCTCAGCAGGTGCACTTTCTAAGGCAGTACAAACCCAGGGAGGCAAAGGGGCATGAGGCAGAAAGCAGGAGCTCTGAGAAGCAGGTCACTGCTTGGCATCCAGCTGCAATGTTGAATCTGCCTTAAAGGGTTGCCGTGGAGGGGGAAGGTTACTTTAGCCCACATGGGGGAAGAGTCCTCAAACTTTCTTCTCTCACTAAGGGGTGGAGGAAAAAGAAAACCGAAATGATGGAAAAACACTTGTGCATGTCACAGCCCATGGATACAGAGCTGCTAAAAGATGGGAATTAATCATAAAATTAGAAATCACGTCTCTCCTGCTACCTGCACATCACTCCCACATGGCCCCGGTTTAATGACAGTGGGTTCCAGCTCCAAGAGCTGGAAGAGGCAGATGTTCTCTTAGGAGCCATACTTGGGAAAGCCCCAAAGTTAAACAGGGAAATAAAACCAAGGAAAACAGAAGATTTCGATGCATCTGACACCTGAACAACAGCAAACATTAAATACAGCCTAACTCCTACCCAGGTTAATATAAAACCTCACTTAAGGTATATTCATTTCAGTTTCTTATTACCTCAGAAGCCATGTCTAACTTTCAACAAAAAATATAAAGCAGGTAAAGGGCAAGAAAAACGATAGCCTGAATAGACAGGGAACTTAAAAATTATAATGATTAACATTTCAAGGACTTGGGTGAACAATATAGATGATGTTAATTGTAGATGAATAATGTGAACAGAGAGATGGAAACTAAGAAAGAATCCAAAGAAATAAAAAGAAAATGTTAGAAATTAAAAACATTGTAACAGAAATTACAAATGTTTTTGATGTGCTCATCAGGAGAATGGACACCACAGAGGAAAGAATCAGTGAGCTTGAAGATACGTCAAATAGTTTTGACTCCAACCTGAAATGTAGAGAGAGAAAAAAGAATGAAAGATCCAAGAAATATGGGGTCATTTCAAAAGGTATAACATATAGGGAGTTGGAATACCAGAAGGAGAAGGAGAGAATAGAGAAGAAATATTTAAAGCAATAATGGCTGAGACTTCCAAAATTAATGACAATCACCAAATACACATCCAGGAAGCTCACAGACTATCAAGCAGAATACCAAAGCAAACAACTACACCTAGGCATATAACACTCAAAGGGAAGAAAAATAAAGAAAAAGAAAACCTTTCTTATCAGAAACCATGCAAGAAAAAGAGAATGGAGTGAAATCTTTAAATTATTGTAAGAAAATCACAACTAGAGTTTTACATCCAGCAAAAGTATCCTTCAAAAGAGAGAAATAAAGGCTTTCATACAAACATAGCAAAACAACAAAAAACTGAGGGAATTCATTACTATCAGACCTGCCCTGCAAAACATTCGTTTAAAATGTCTTCAGCAGGAAGGAAAGCATTCCAGGTTGGAAACTTGGATATATGTATATATAAAAGGAAGATTGTCAGAGAAGGAATAAAGGTAAAATAAAATCATTTATTTTACTTATTTTTAATTAATCTGAGGATACCTCTTTGTTTAAAGTAATAAGAGAAACAATGTAATGGATGATTAGAGCATATGAATGTCAAAAGAATGATTGCAATGTCTTAAGTTAGGCTCAACTTAGGCTCAAGTGGTCATGATTATAATAACTTATCTGCACTATAATGAAGCAGGGTAAAATTATTTGAAAGTGGACTGAGAGTTGTTAAAAAGGTATGTTGGAAACTAAGAAAACTACTACGAATTTTCAAAAACAAATTATAATACATATGCTGATAGAAAATATATTGGAACATATAAAATGTTCAATTCAAACCAGAGTAGAATGCAAAAGGAGGTAGGGAAAGGAAACAAAGCACCAATGCAACAAATAGCAAACAGTTGTGAACACAGTAGCTATTAACCCAACTGTACAACTAATCACTTAAATTGTGAATGGTCACAATAGGCCAATTAATCCCAGAGATTATCAGAGTGGAGTAAAAAGTCAGAATTCAACTATACATTACTTATAAGAAACCAATTTTAAATATAATGGCTCATATACCATCTAAGAAATTTGATGACATAGTGATATGCCATGCTCACACTAACCAAAAGAAAGCTGGAGTAACTCTATTAATTTCAAATAAAGCAGACATCAGGAAAAGGAATGTTATAAGGATTAAAGAGAGGTATTACATAATTTTAAAAGTAGCCAGTTCTCCAAGAAATAAAAAATTCCAAATGGGCATGCATCTAACAGGGAGCATCAAAATACATGAGACAAATACTGCGAAGAACAGAAAGAAGAAATAGTAAAATCTACTGTCTCAGCTGGAGATTCCAACAACTCTATTCAGTAGCAGACAGAGCAAGCAGGCAGAATACCAGTAAGCATATTGTTAACCTGAACACCACTTGAATCAACTTTATCTAATTGACACTTACCAACATTTATTATCCATTTGACAACAGTGGAATATACATTTTTTCAAGCTTTCATGGAACATCAGCACAGAGCAGATTCTTGTCTATAAAATACACCTTAACAAATTTAAAGAAATAGAAATCACACAAATCATGTTCTTAGGCTACAATGTAATCAAACTATAAATCAAGTAACAGCTAGATGGCTGGAAAATCCTCAAATAGGAATTAAGCAACACACTTCTAAATACCATTTGGATCAAAGAAGTCATCTCAGGAGGTATTAAAAAGTATTTTGAAATAAGCAAATCAAAATGAAAATATAAATTATGTGGGCTGCATTGAAAACAGTTCATAGAAGAAAATTAATAGCCTTAAATGCATATATAATAAAAGAAGAAAGTTCTAAAATCACTAACCTGAGGTTACACTTAAGGGAACTAGAGAAGGAAGTACAATGTAACCCTAGAACAAATAGAAGAAAGTAAATAGTAAAATTAGAAGTGCAATAAATGAAGTTGAAAACAGGAAAAAATGGAAACATAAACCAAAACCTGGTTCTTTGAAAACAACAAAAATAAAACAAAACAAAACAAAACAAAAAAACAAATAAAACTCTAGCCAGGCTAGCCAAAAAAAATAAAGGGAAAAAAGATCCAAATAACCAGTATCAATAAGAGATCATCACTTTAAAAAAAAAAAATGTTTTCCCTTATTAATGGGTAAATTATATTGATTGATTTTTAGGTCTTCAACTGACATTTCTTGTATCCTTGGGATAATCTCTATATAGATATGATATACTATTTTTTTGGTCTTTTTTTTTTAATGTTACATTGAAAAAATATGAGGTCCCTATATACCCCCTACCCCCCACCGCCCCCTCCCATAACAACATCCTCCTCCATCATCATGGGATATTCATTGCACTTGGTGAATACATCTCTAAGCACTGCTGCACCACATGGTTAATGGTCCACATTATAGTTTACACTCTCCCCCAGTCCACCCAGTGGGCCATGAGGGGACATATAATGTCCGGTAACTGTCCCTGCAGTACCACCCAGTACAACTCCAAGTCCTGAAAATGCCCCCACATCACATCTCTTCTTCCTACTTCCTACCCTCAGCAGATACCATGGCCACTTTCTCCAAATCAATGCTATATTTTTTCCGATTACTAATCACTATAGTTCATGAATAGAACATCAGTAAGTTCACTCTAATCCATACTCTATTCCTCCATTCTGTGGACCTTGGAATGGTTGTGTCCACTCCACATCTATACCAAGAGGGGGCTTAGATTCCACATGGATGATGGATACAATTCTCCTGCTTTCAGTTGTAGGCACTCTTGGATCCCTAATGTGGTGGTTGACCTTCTTCACCTCCATGTTAGCTGAGTGGGGTAAGTCCAATAAACCACAGTATAGGAGTTGCAAGTCTGTTGAGGTTCAGGGCCTGGCTATCACATGGACAGTCCAGAGATTCAGGTCCCCTGGGTATACACTAAACCCCAGCACCAACTATAGGTCTGGTAAAAGTAACAGGAGAGACTTGTGAATAAAGATCACATCTGAGTCCAGCTCCATCACACAGAAACACAAACTCTAAAGTAGGGCCAACTGACATGGCACTGAACTCCATCTGCCATGACCATAGAACCTGTGCGTCTCTGTAGCCCTTGGGATCATCACTTTTTAGCCCACGTACCATACAAGGATAATAAAAGAATACTATGTAAAATTCTATGCTCACAAATTTGATAACTTACATGAAATGGAGCAAGTCCTTGAAAGACATAAACTAACAAAACTCACATGGGGCAAATTGATCATCTGAATCAATAATTCAAAACTTTTCAAAAAAAGGCCCAGATGATTTCATGAATGATCTTCCACTGAAGGAAGAAATGTCAACTCTCTACTATCTCCTTCAGAAAATTAAAGCATAAGGCACACTTCCTAACTCATTCTATGAGGACACTATCACCCTAATACCAAAACTAGATAAAGACATTATAAAAAACTAGATAGCAATATCTCTCATGAACATACTTGTAAAAATCCTTACAAAATATGATAAATTGAACCAAACAATGTAGAAAAAGAATTATATACCACAGCCAACTGGAATATATTCCTAATATTTAAGACTGGCTCAGTTTTGAAAACCCACCAATATAATCTGCACCATTGACAGGCTAAAGAAGAAAACTCATCTGAGTATATTAATTTATGCAGAAAATGCACTACATAAACTCTAAAACCCATTCATGCTAAAATCTGGAAAACCAGGAATAGATGGAAACTTCTGCAACTTGATAAAAGAGTATCTGTGAAAACCCTACAGCTAATCTGCTACTTACGCGTAAGAAATTGGACACCTTCTCCCTAACATCAGGAACAAGGCAAGGATGCCCTCCATCACCATCACCATTCAACGCTGTACTAGAAATCCCAATGACTGAAACAGGACAAGGAATAGAAATCAATGGCATACAAACTGGGGAAGAATAAACAAAATTGTCTGTATAGGCAAATGAAGTGATTCTCTATGTAGAAAACCCCAAAGGATTAGAAAATCAAAACCTTCTGGAAAAAATGAGCACGTATATCAAGTTCACAGGATACAAGGTTAACGTCTAAAAGCAAAATGCTTTCCTACACACCAATGACCAATTGGAAATTGAAATAAAAAACAATACTACTTACATTAGCACCAAAAATAGAGCACTTAGGAGGAAAATAATGTATGTACAAGACTGATTGGAGGAAAATTACAAAAGTTTGATGAAAGAAATCAAAGATCTAAATACATGGGGAGATAATTCTTCTTTAATGGATTGGAAGACTCAATAGGTAAGATGCCAATTCTTCCCATTTTGATCTATAGATTCAAAAAAATCCCAGTCAAAATCCCAGCGAGCTACTTAATAGATAATTGACAAATTGATTTTCTGAAGTGTACATGGTAGGGCAAAAGATCCTAGAATAGTTAGCACAATACTGAAGATAAGAGCAAAGGGAAGGCTCACACTACCCACTCAAGACTTACTATAAAGTTACAGTCATCAAAGCTGCATCCATGTGGTAGCCCATAGAATAGATGCATAGATCAATGGACCAGAAAAGAGTCCACAGAAAATAGACCCACACAAGTATAGTCACTGATTGACAAAGGAGAAAAGACAATTCAAGGGAGAAAGGATAGTCTCTTCAACAAATTATGCTGAAACTGGACATCCTCCTGCAAATAAAATGAGTATAGATAAGGACCTTACACCTCTCACAAAAAATAACTCAAAATGAACATTATTCCTGAACGTAAATTGCAAAATTATAAAGCTTCTAGAAGATAGAGAAAATCTAGGTGAATTTAGGTTTGTCAATGTGTTTTTAGATATAATACCAGAAGCATGATCCAAGAGAGATAAAAAATAAGCTGGACCGCATTAAAATAAAAATATTCTGATCTGAAAGACACTAAGAAAATAAGAAAAACATAGCTTAAGAAAAATTATTTGGAAACCACATAACAGATAAAGTACTTATATCCAAAATTTACAAAGAACACCTAAAACTCAACAATAAGAAACAACCCAATTAAAAGTTGGCAAAGGATCTGAACAGATACCTCACCAAAGATATACAAGTGGCCAATAAGCATATGAAAAAATACTCAATATCATTTGTCATCAGAGAACTGCCAATTAAAATAATGAGCTGCCACTACACACCTGTTAGAAAGACTAAAATCCTAAAAAATAACAATGCCAATAGCTGGCAGCAAAACCAAGCAATAAAACAAAACATAACAAAAAAAGAAACAGAAACAGAAGCTTGCCCATTGATGGTGGAAGGCAAAACAGTGCAGCCTATTTTGAATACATTTTGACATAATTTTACAAAGCTAAGCACAGCCTGACCCTTTGACCAGCAATCACACTGTTAGGTATTTGTCCAACTTATTCAAAATCTTATGTCCACATAAAACGCTACCCTCTAGGTGAATGATTAGAAAAGCTTTATACATAAATTGCCAGTAACTTGAAGCAAGCAGACAAGAGGTAAATGGATAAAAATAAGCTGCTGTAAACCCATATAATGGAATTCAGAGATTAAAAGAAGTGAGATTTTAATGAAAAGACTGGGTGAGCCTTAAATATGTATTGTTAAGCAAAAGTAATCCTTTCTGAAAAGGATTCATACCATATGATTCTAACTAGGATATTCTGAAATAGGCAAAAATTAGTGACAGAAAAAGGTCAGTGCTTGACAGGGGTCTGTGGGTGGGGGGAGGGTTGAGGGGCGAGGGATATTTTAGGGCAGTGAAAGTATTATGGAGGCTATCGTGATGGCGGATACATGACACCATGCATTTGTCAAAACCCACAGGACTTCAGAGCCCGAAGAACAAAACTCTGTGTAAAAAACGAATACATATTAGTGTTAGTAAAGGAAGATCATTTAGGAAGTTAGGGGAACCCAGGATGAAATGCAGAACGTGAAAAAATCTTTAAATGTGAAAAGGGATAAGGGGCTATTAACAGGCACTGTTTTAAAAGGGGACCATTAGTAGCAGTTGGCTTAACTTCAACTTCTAAAACTGCTTTCAAAAATGTAAATACATAGCTTTTACGTAATATATGGTGACTTCAGATTTTTCTGTACAGTATTTTGGATGCAAGATAATTGTCAAGGGTGGTTTTTTTTTTTAAGTTACTGTTTTTATATTTTTTATTTTAAATTTCTCTCCCCTTCCCACCCACCCACCCCCGCTCCAGTTGTCTATTCTCCATGTCCATTTGCTGCGTGCTCTTCCTTGTCCACTTCTGTTGTTGTCAGCGGCATGGGAATCTGTCTCTCATTCTGTTGCGTCACTGTGTTGTGTCAGCTCTCTGTGTGGGCAGCGCCATTCCTGGGCAGACTGAACTTTCGCGCTGGGCAGCTCTCCTTATGGGGCGCACTCCTTGCGCATGGGGCTCCCCTACATGGGGGACACCCCTGCATGGCACGGCACTCCTTGTGCGCATCAGCACTGTGCGTGGGCCAGCTCCACATGGGTCGAGGCAGCCTGGGGTTTGAACTGTGGACCTCCCATGTGGTAGGTGGATGCCCTATACACTGGGCCAAGTCTGCTTCCCCTAAGTGTCTTTTAACAGAAAAATTTCAGTATTTTAAATTAAGTTTTGTAAAGTAATACATTTGTGAGTGAAAATTTTTGGAACAATTAGAATTCACTTACTATCGTATAGAAGATGCTATTAAAACATAGGAAGAGTATTCTTAATCCAAAGTTTGTGAATTTGATTTGCTACCTCAGTTGCAGGTGTTTGCCTTTATAAACTGTTGCAAATAGCGTACATACATATTTTTGGAGTAACATCACTATTTAAACGTTTTTACACAAATTGGTGCTTGAAAATTTGCCACTTAAAGCGAATATTTTATGTTTTTGACTTCTGGCCACGTGCAGTGCTGATGTGCGCAAGGAGTGCTATGCCACACAAGGGTGTCCCTGAATAGGGGAGCCCCACACGCAAGGAGTATGCCCCATAAGGAGAGCTGCCCAGTGCCAAAGAAAGTGCAGCCTGCCCAGGAATGGCGCTGCACACACGGAGAGCTGACACAGCAAGATGACGCAACAAAAGAAACACAGATTCCCGTGCCGCTGACAAACAGAAGCGGACAAAGAAGAACATGCAGCAAACAGACACAGAGAACAGACAATCGGGACAGGGGCGGGTAAGGGGAGAGAAATAAATCTTAAAAAAATAAAAAAATAAAAACAATTCAAAGAAATAGTTTAAATTAGTTTCTCTTTTAGTTTAACACATGTAAGGTAACTTTAGCCATTAAATTCTAGTAAAGTTGATCATCTCATTTATTAATTGTCCTATAATGAAACAATAGCAAATTCACTAAACTTTTGTATTAAAAGTTAAATTGTTCTCAGTAACTTAAATATAGGGGAATCTAATAAATACAGTATGTTTGGATTTTAATACATTTTTTATATTTTTTTGTCTTTATTTTTTTAATGTTACATTAAAAAAATATGAGGTCCCCATATACCCCCACACCCCTCACCCCACTCCTCCCATAACAACTACCTCCTCCATCATCATGGGACATTCATTGCACTTGGTGAATACATCTCTGAGCACTGCTGCATCATATGGTCAATGGTCCACATTATAATGTACATTCTCCCCCAGTCCACCCAGTGGGCCATGGGAGGATATAAAATGTCCAGTAACTGTCCCTGCAGTACCATCTAGGACAGCTCCAAATACTGAAAATGCCCCCACATCACATCTCTTCTTCCCACTCCCTACCCTCAGCAGCTACCATGGCCACTTTCTCCAAATAATGCTACTTTTTTTTCGATTACTAATCATAATAGTTCATGAATAGAATATCAGTAAGTCCGCTCTAATCCATACTCTATTCCTCCATCATGTGGACCCTGGAATGGTTGTGTCCACTCCACATCTATATCAAGAGGGGGCTTAGATTCCACATGGATGCTGGATGCAATTCTCCTGCTTTCAGTTGTAGGCACTATTGGCTCCCTGGTACAGTTGTGACCTTATTCACCTCCCTGTTAGCTGACTGGGATAAGTCCAATAAACCAGAGTATAGGAGGTGCAAGTCTGTTGAGGCTCAGGGCCTGGCTATTACATGAACAGTCCAGAGATTCAGGTCCCCTGGGTATATACTAAACCCCGGTGCCAACCACAGGTCTGGTAAAAGTAACAGGAGAGACTTGTGGACAAAGATCACATCTGAGTCCAGCTCTATCACACAGAAACACAAACTATAAAGTAGGGCCAACTGACATGGCATGAACTCCATCTGCCATTACCATAGAACCTGTGGGTCTCTGTAGCCCTCAGAACCAATACCTGGGCTTGTATCTACTTTATCTGTCTCTGGGACTCTGCTGAGGTGTGCATAAGGGCAACCCCTTTGATAACTTCCCAGCTCTTTTTTGGAGACTCATAGCCATATAAACTCATTTGTCCTTTCCATTTCCCCTTTTATTCAGGTCAAAAAGCATTTTTAACTCCTGGTATTATATGTAGACAGATATTCTGCTGGTCCAAGTTGAACCTTTTATTCAAGGTCATTTTCTTGTTACATCATCAGCTGGTACTTGGCTGTAATCCCTCGGTGCCAGGGAGGCTCATCCCCAGGAGTCATGTCCCATGCTGGGGGGAAGGCAACACATTTACATGCTGAGTTTGGCTTCAAGACTGGCCACATTTGAGCAACATAGAGGCTCTCAGGAGGTAACTCTTAGGCACCCTGCAGCTCTAGCCTTGTTCTTATTTCAGCTGCACAGGCTTACAAGCATAGTCATTAGTATGAAGGGCTCATTGTTGGACCTTCCTTCTTTTTTGGTCTTTGCCATTGCACTTGGGTGATTGTTGCTGTTCCTTTAGGGACTGTGATAGAGCTCCCCTGGCTAGGAATTCAGCACTCCATCAGTTGTTGTTTTTAATTGTAACCACTATGAAAATATCCATACATTTTTATGTACCCTGGATATATGTCCTGGAGAACTCCCTTCTAACCATGTGTCCTCTGTCAATAACATCCTGCACCAGTATTCCTCCCCTGCCATTGTTGAACCTCTCTGTGATCCAAAACTTCTTTGAAAATGAAGCCCAATATATTGCAAGGTTCCATTAATAGTAAAATGGAATATAGTGATGAGTTTAAAGGTTAGATGTAGAATACATATTAATTTAGAGAAACTAAGGTAAAAATAAATTGGGGTATCAAAAAATTAAAAATGCAAAAGCTTTGTTTTTGATGTTTTGCCTTCCTTTACTGCAATACGTGTTGCCCTGTATCCAAATTGGCAAGGCAAATTCTTCCATCTTTTCCTCAGCGTCTACGTACTTTTACTTTTTTCTTTTTTCCTAATTATTAAGCTTGTCTTCACAAAAGTTTCACATCACAGTAATTCATATATACAATATACAGTACTCTCACATATCTAATATAAAACCCTTTTCCCTTCCATAACAGTAATCTTTTTACATGTGCATACTATATGTACTGAAACTGATGCACAGATATTGAGACAATAGTTTTCAAACAAGTTAACAGTCGGGTTTACATTGTGGTTTATATTTTAGACTATACAATTTTCTAAATTTTTAGTTATCTTATGTATTATATTATGATTTACATTTTAGCCTATAGGCCCCTATTCTTTTTCGGTGTAATTTAACATGTTCTATATACATCCATGCATAAACTTGTGGAACACTCCCATTGCCCCACAGTTACACTAATTCCATCTATTCAATACCTCTTTCCCCCTCCCCTCAGGGCCCACAGTGACAATCACTCTTCATTGCTTGAAGGGCTATATTCAGAGATACTTGCAACAATGTTGAGGACTTGACATGCTCGACTGCCCTAATGCATTGAGAGCCATGATTTCTCTCGAGAGATACAATTCCCTCTATTTGAGAACATCAGCCCCCCCCCAGGATGTGGGTATACCTTCACTCTCATTGTATGGGTTTCCATCCAATGATAAAACCCACTATGACAAAATGAGCACTCACACACTCCCTAGAAGCCGGTCCTGTGTCAGATTCTCCACTTTAAGGATCTTAAACAGGTAACCTGCCTTATTATATTTTTGAAAAAGTTTTCTCAGCATTATACTCTCAACCACACACCTGACAATCTCCTATGTTCATATTCTCCCCCACCCTCCCCCCAATTTCTTGGGCAATATTACCCATCCTGCCATCCCTAGCCCCCCTCAAGCCTGCAAAGCCCCACCCAAAGTTATCCCTATGCCCCCATTTTATCCCTTCCTTGTACAAATTCTTACCTCCAGCTTATCATAGATTTCACCCATGTAGGTGTTAGCTTGCATCCTTCCTCTATCTCCCAAATTCCTCTAAGCCTATCATCTGGTCTCTAGCTCTCTGAGACAGCTTGCTTTACTTATTTCATATCATTGAGGTCATGTAGTATTTGTCTTTCAATGCCTGGGTTACTTCACTCAACATAAGGTTCTCAAGACTCATCCATGCTATCACATGTGTTTGTAGCGTATTCATTCTTAAAGCTGAGTAGCATTCCATTGTATGTATATACCACATTTTATTTATCCATTCATCTGTTGATGGGCATTTGGGTTGATTCCAACTTTTGGCGATAGTGAACAATGCTGCTATGAACATTGGTGTGCATATATCAGTTTGTGTCCTTGTTTTCTGTTCAACTGGGTATATACCCAGCAGTGGAATTGCTGGGTCATATGGCAAATCTATAGCTAAGTTTTCTGAGAAACCGCCAAACCATCCTCCAGAATGGCTGGATCCTTCTGCATTTCCACCAGCAGTGGATGAGTGTTCCCATTCCTCCACAACCTCTCCAGCACTTGTAGTCTTCTGTTTTTTTCATAGCTGCCAATCTTATGGGAGGAAGATGGCATCTCATTGCAGTTTTGATTTGTATTTCCCTAATAGCTAGAGATTTGGAGCATTTTCTCATGTGCTTTTTAGCCATTTGTATTTCTTCTTTGGAGAAGTGTCTGTTTAAATCTTTTTCCCATTTTTTAAATGGGTTGTCTTTTTATTTACAAGATATAGGAGTTCTTTATATATGCAAGATATAAGTCTCCTATCAGATATAGGGTTAACAACTATTTTCTCCCATTGTGTGGGCTCTCTTTTCACTTTCTTGACAAACTCCTTTGAGGTGCAGAAGGCTTTAATTTTGAGGAAGTCCCATTTATCTATTTGTTCTTTTGCTGCTCATGCTTTGGAAGTGAAGTTCATGGATCCATTTCCTATTACAAGGTCCTATAGATTCTTCCCTACACTGCTTTCCAAAGTCTTTATGGTCTTGGCTCTTATATTTAGGTCTTTGATCCATCTTGAGTTGATTTTTGTATAAGGTGTGAGTTGGTAATCCTCTTTCATTCTTTTACATATGGATATCCAGTTCTCCAGGCACCGTTTGTTGAAGAGGCCATTCTCTCCCAGTTGAGAGGGTTTGGTGGCTTTATCAAATATTATATGTATGAGGATCTATATCAGAACTCTCAATTCAGTTCCATTGGTCAGTGTGTCTGTCCTTATGCCAATACCATGCTATTTTAACTACTGTAGCTTTGTAACATGTTTTGAAGTCAGGTAGTGTGATTCTCCCAATTTCATTTTTTTTTTCAATATGTCTTTGGCTATTCAGGGTCTCTTTCCTTTCAAATAAATTTCATAGCTAGTTTTTCTAGTTCATTAAGGAATGCTGTGTTGATTTTTATTGGGATTGCATTGAATGTGTAGATCAGTTTTGGTAGGATAGACATCTTAATAATATTTAGTCTTCCTATCCATGAACAGGGAATATTCTTCCATTTATTTAGGTCTTCTTTGATTTCCTTGAACAGTGTTGTATAGTTCTGTGTGTATAAGTTTTTTACATCTTTAGTTAAATTTATTCCTAGGTATTGATTTTTTTATTTACTATTGTAAATGGTATTTGTTTCTTGATTTCCTCCTGAGCTTGCTCATTATTGGTGTACAGAAATGCTACTGATCTTATAACCTGTGACTTTACTAAACTCATGTATGAGTTCTAGAAGCTTTGTTGTAGACATTTCAGGGTTTTCTATATATAGGATCATGTCATCTGCAAATAATGAAATTTTGACTTCTTCCTTTCCAATTTGAATGCCTTTTATATCTGGTTCTTGGCTCAGTGCTCGAGCAAGTACTACTAAGACAATGTTAAATAGAAGAGGTGATAGTGGGCATCCTTGTTTTGTTCCTGATCATAGAGGGAAAGATTTTAGGATTTCACCATTGTAAACGATGTTGTTTGTGCATTTTTCATATATAATCTTTATCATGTTCAGAAAATTTCCTTGTATTCCAATCTTTTACAGTGTTTTTATCAAGAAAGTGTGCTGTATTTTGTCAAATGCTTTTTCTGCATCTATAGATATAACCATGTGATTTTTTTTCCTTCAATCTGTTTATATGGTGTATACATGGATTTTCTTATGTTGAACCATCCTTGCATACCTGGAATGAGTCTCACTTGATCATGGTGTATAATTCATTTAATGTGTTGTTGAATATGATTAGCAAGTATTTTGTTGAGGATTTTTGCATCTAGGTTCATTAGAGAAACTGGTTTGTAATTTTCTTTTCTTGTGGTGTCTGTCTGGCTTTGGTACTAGGGTAACGTTAGCATCACAGAATGAGTTAGGCAATGTTCTTTCTGTTTTGATTTTTTGGAAGAGTTTCAGCAAGATTGGCATTAGTTCTTTCCAGAATGTTTTGTAGAATTCACCTGTGAAGCTGTCTGGCCCAGGGCTCTTCTTATTTGGGAGGTTTTTCATGACTGATTGTATCTCTTGTGATTGGTTTGTTGAGATCATCAATTTCTTCTTTCGTCAATAGAGGCTGCTTATGTGTTTCTAGGAATTTGTCCATTTCCTCTGAATTGTCCTTTTTGTTGGAATATAGTTTTTCAAAGTATCCTCTCATGATAGTCTTTATTTTTGTGGGGTCAGTGGTGACATCTCCTTTCTCATTTCTTGTTTTGTATATTTGCATCTTCTCTCTTTTTTTCTTTGTTAGTCTAGCTAAGGGTTTTTTGATCTTCTCAAATTTTATTGATCTTCTCAAAGAACTAGCTTTTGGTTTTATCTTTTCAAGTGCTTTCTTATTTTCTATTTCATTTAGTTCTGTTCTTATCTTTGTTCTTTCTTTCTTCTTCCTGTGGGGTTACTCTGTTGTTTTTTTTTACTAATTCCTTCCAATGTGCATTTAGTTCTTCAATTTTTGCTCTTTCTTCTTTTTTGATGTATGAATTTATGGCTATAAATTTCCCTCTCAGTACTGCTTTTGCTGCATCCCATAAGTTTTGGTATGTTGTTATCATTTTCATTAGTTTCAAGAATTTATTAATTTCTTTTGAGATTTCCTCCTTGACCCACTGTTTTTCTAAGAGTGTGCTATTTAATTTCCATATCTTGATGTGAAATATGGGTTTCTGCCCCCTGCAGATTTCCAGCTTCACTCCACTGTGGTCAGAGAAATTATTTTGTATGACTTCGATCTTTCTGAATTCATTGAGCCTTTCTTTCAAGCCTAGCATATGGTGTACCTTGGAGAATGATCCATGTGCACTTGAGAAAAATGTATATCCTGCTGTATTTGGGTGTAATGATCTGTATATGTCTATTAGATCCAGCTCCTCTAATACACTGTTCAAAGTTTTTGTTTCTTTATTGATTCTCTTTTGAGATGTTCTGTCCAAAGTAGATAGTAGTGTATGAAAGTCCCCCACTACAATTGTAGAGGTATCTATATTTTCACTTAGTTTTTCCAGCGTTTGCCTCATGTATTTGGAGGCGCCTTGTTAGGAACATAAGTATTATGATTGTTCATTCTTCTTGAATGATTATCCCTTTCACTAATATGTAGTGTCCATCTTTGTCTCTCACAATTGTTTTGCATTTAAAGTCTATTTTGTCTGATATTAATATAGCTACTCCTGCCTTTTTTTGGTTATTTGCTTGTAAGATTGTTTTCTAGCCATTCACTTTCAACCTCCTTCAATCCCTGGGTCTAAGATGTGTTTCTTGTAGACTGTATAAAGATGGGTCATATTTCCTTATCCAATCTTCCAGTCTGAATCTTTTGACAGGTGAGTTTAATCCATTGACATTCAGTGTTATTACTTTCAAGGAATTATTTATGTTAGCCATATTTTCTTTGGACTTGTGTTTGTCCTATTTTGTTTGTTTCCTTCTTTTTGCCTTTTTTGTTGCTTTTACACTCTCCTCCAACTCTGCCTCTCCTGTTTTTTTCTTTCTTCCTGCAGAATTCCCTTTAGTATTTCTTGAAGGGCAGGGTTCTTGTTGGCATACTCTTTTAGTTTCTGTTTATCTGTGAATATTTTGAACTCTCTATCATTTTTGAATGCTAGCTTAGCTGGATAGAGTATTCTTGGTTGGATATTTTTTTTCTTTTAGTACCTTGACTATATCATACCACTGCCTTCTTGCCTTCATGGTTTCAGATGAGAAATCAGCCCTTAATCTTATGGAGCCTCCTTTGTATGTGATGGCTCTCTTTTCTCTGTCTGCTTTTAGAATTTTCTCTTTGTCTTGAGCATTGGATAATTTGACAAGTATATATCTTGGGGTAGGCCTGTTGGGATTCATGCTGTTTGGGGTGTGTTGTGCTTCCTGGACATGTACATCCATCTCTCTCAGTAGATTTGGGAAGCTTTTGGCCATTATTTCCTCTAACACCCCTTCTGTCCACTTTCCCTTCTCTTCTCCTTCTGGGATGCCTATAATGCATATGTTTGCATGTTTCACATTGTCCTTTAGGTCCCTAAGTCCCAGCTGGATTTTTTCTATCCTTTTATTGATCAATTCTACTTATCTGTTTGATTTCAGATGTACTGTCTTCCACATCACTAATTCTCTCCTCTGCCTGTCCTAATCTGCTGTTATTTGGTGAGAGTGTATTTTTGATTTCTTGAATTGTGTTCATCACCATCATATCCATTAATTTTTTGTGTATGACTGCAATTTCTTCTGTATTCTCTGCAAGTGTTTCCTTCATATTATTAATCTCTTCCTTTACTTCATTAAATTGGTCACTAATATATGTTTTGAGAGGCTTAATTACTTGCCCGATGTTCTGCTCCTCTTCCTGGTTTTTAGATTGTTCATTGGATTTGGTCATGTTTTCCTGATTATTGGTTTGGTTTGTAGTTTTTTGTTGCTGTCTGGTCATCATTTTATCTTGACAGGTTTAATCAGTTTCTTAGCTTCTTTGTCTAGTCTTGGGGTTTAATTAGTTGTTGTTTGTGTGTAAGTGCTATGAATTCTCTTTGTCACTTTGTTCTTCTTATTCTATTTTCTTGTTGCTGGCTAAATTCACTTTGAAGTAAAATATTAGGGCTAGGCAAAGCAAAATGAGTAAGAAAAGAAAATGTATAAAGTAGTATTGATAATAAATGTTAACAGAGCAACAATGTGAGATCTAGGAGAATGGATATTAGACTCATGTAAGTTGTGTAGAGTTATAGCAGTAAGTAGAGTACCTATAATGAGACAGTCAACTGAATATGGGGAGAAATATAATATGAATTAAAAGGCCAGTGTTTTCATGAGAAAGGGAAAGAGAAAAGAAAGACAATAGTTTCAAGAGTGGATAAAAGAGAAAACAAAACAAAGGTATTAGAAATAAAAAGTCAGACAATTTGGGGGCCAAAGAAAGGGAGGTGGAATGTAAGAGAAACAGTAGATGGAGGATAGAAAGATGTAGAGGAAAGGGGATAGTGTAGGTGGCCAAAATCAATACACACAGAAAAGAGGAAATGGAGGATGAGGAAACACAGCAAATGTGAAACTTTCCCTGCAGCACCTATTATATAAAGGAAATAAAGTAAAAAAGAAGAAAAAGAGAAAAAAGGGGGGAATAAAGGGAAGGGGGGGAGAAAGCAAGGAAAAGAAAGAGAGAAATAAACTAAAGAAAAGAAAAAGGGCCTTGGGGGATAAAATGGGAGAAAAAGCCAGGAGACAGTGCAACTATAGTAACCACAACAAAACAAACAAACAAAAAAACAAACCAAGTTTCAAGCTAGGAATCCTCTTTGCAGTTAAATAAAACGCTTAGGGACCTGACCTTCCCCCTTTCTCCCTTCCTCACTTTTCTCTTGCCCAGGGTAGCAGGAAAGCTGCATGAGGGGTCCGGTAGGAGATTCAAGTGGGTCCTTGTTGAACCAACTCAACACAGAAGACTATGACTCTTTATTTCCAGCATGAGAGCACCTAAACTTCACCAGAAACCCCAAATATGCTACTGGAAGCTTGGATAGCATGCCCTACAGTCCCTCCCCCTTAGGTGTGCTAGGGGAGGTCTAATTGATTTTCTGACTCCACCTTCTCCCAGACCAAGTTTCCTATCCCAAGACATTTAGGTAAATTGGGCTTTCTGAGCAGATTTGCCTCTCCTTCCTTCCCAGCCTCTCCCCAAGTCAGCTGGTATGCTTCTCCAAGCTCAAAAACAAACAAACAAACAAACAAAAAAACCGGGAGGGCTAGGGTAATCACGGACCTCAGACGGACCTCAGGGTGCACTGGTTTCGGGAATGGGAAGTCCAGGATATTGCAGACTCAGGGTATGCGAGTCTGTGGAGTGTGGGCTACCAGGGTTTAGGGGATACGGACCTGGGAACCATGCATCTGGTAAACATGGGGCTTGGGAACACCGCAGCACAACAAAGATTTCAGGAATTGCCCTGGCTGGGCCGTCAGCCCCAGGGGAAAGTGTCCCACCCACAACTTCTGACCTCCGTGTCAGAAACCCAAAATTCCACCTCTTGCAAGAATCTCTTCTGTCATTGTCTCACCAAATCAATGTCCAGACACCTCCTGCCCTGCAAGCCCCTGGAACAGCCTGCTCCATCAGGACTTAGACCCTACTCAGCTGCTGCTTTGCAGGAGAAATTATGAGGTGCACTCACTGGGACGCCATCTTGCTCCACCCTAATTAATACATTTTATATGAGCCATTTAGATATGCAGAGTTCATTCCACACTGCAATTTGAAATGTCTGTAATCTAGCGATTTGAAGTGTCTATAATTTAGCATATGTTAATGTGATCATGAAATAGCTTTGCTCTAGCATGCTGTAGCCTATCGCCTTTCAACACGGTTTGGTGAAGTGTCAGTGTTTTATTAGTACTGATGTATGTAAGCGGTAAAAGCTTTTCTTCTGGCATCAGAAAGTAGTGTCCCAGCATATTCTGCACTAGATCAACGAGGAGCTTTCAGGGAGGAAGGACATTTAATTCTTTTCCTGGTAATGAACAGCCTGTTATCAACACACAGTGCTGCAATTTTTGGCTAATATGAGCTACAATTTGCTTTTACTTTTGTTCTTGACAAGTTTGACACTACAAGTTTTATAATGAAGTTTTAAGTTGGAAACAAAGTTGAAAAAAAAATGTATGACACAATCTCACTGATCAGGGTATGGGAAAAAGTGCTGACCTAAATAACTTTGGAAAAGGGTAGAAAGTGGAAGACTAAAGGAAAGGTAACTGTACACACTCTAACTTAGTTGATACAGTGGCTCCTCACATGGCATACTGGTTAACAACTCTGAGACTACTGCATATGTCTACTTGCACTGAAATTAAGAAAATGATGGCAGATGGTGAAGCCAGCTGTCTCACCTTGGGGTGGGAGATTTTAGATAAGCAACAGAAAGGGAGATTGATTCTTTTGGCAATGGATTTGAGTTGGAGACACAGTATGCACTCACATTTACCTTAATGTAGGTACAAATGGTTACATATAGAAACATTTCGAGACTTACGTATGTACTGAGGTTAGTGTACATATATATTGCTCTGCCAACTGAGAAGTTCTAGAAACCATCACACTCGAGCAGAAGTGAACTCACCAGGTGAGTTTACACTCTAATACCATTCAGTAACGTTAAGGAGAGCTCCTTGAAGAAACAGTCAATTCTAGGTTTGTGGTAGGAAGTACACCAGGTGAGCCTGGAGTGTCCTGCTGTTTGGGAAAGTAAAGAAGCATTTAAACAATAAAGAAACACTTGAGGGGGTGGGAGTCGGCAGGGGGGGGGGGCGGGGGGTATCACAAATGACACAGGTGTCAACTGAAAGAGCTCACAATGGCCAAAGCTGAAACCCTTAAACAGTAAAGTAGAATTGCATTGTAACCTAAAACATAAAATAACTATCCACAGGGCCATGGTGATAAAAACGGTGGAATAATGGGGAATCGATGCCTTCCCATTCAGAAAAAATTCCAAGTAACTTATATAGATCCTCCAGCCTCGAGGATGCATAGTGACTTCCTTCCAAAAATGACAGTATTGGAAAGGGAGAAAACAAGGCACTTCAGTGGAGAAACCTGGTCAGCACAACTGCAGCCAGGTGGTCAGAATCCACATGGACAATGAGGCCACGTTGGTAGTGGGTGCCCTCAAAGAGACGGCAGAAAACAGCACCTCCCTCCATGGGTCTTCCCCAAAGTCCAGATTCAGTCTAATCATCCATTAAAATATCAGACAAAACCCAGCCGGGGGACATTCCACAGAATACCTGGCCAGTGGCTCCTCAAGTCAAGGCCATCAGAAACAAGGACCGTCTGAGAGATAGGGCAACTGAATGTAATGGTGGATCCTGGATGGGACTCAGCACAGCCAAAAGTCATCAGGGAAAAATGGAGGAAATCCAATCAAGGATGGACTTTAATAACATAGTATTGATATCGGTTCATTCATTGTAACAAATGTACCATACAAACGTTCAATGTTAATAACAAGAGACTGGGGGTGGGGCATGAAAACTCTGAAGTATCTTCACAAACTGTGAGTAAATCTGAAACTTTTCCAAAGTAAAACATTTTAAATACCTCTAATTTAACTATTTTCTAGAGAATAATTTTGTAGGTGTGTAGGTTCTTTTTAGTGGCTAATTATGGTCTTGCATGTCTTTAATTCAGTGATAGAGTTCTGATTGATTTGCTCTTAACTTGTGCATATTTTGTTTTGAGACAAGTGGTTTTGACAATTACATAAATTTGATTGGAGCTCTATCACCAGGGACTGGAGGCATAAATGGAGACAGATTTACATGCTAGCTCCATGGAGGCCTACTTTAATTAGGAAATCTTGGGATAAAACAATTGCTTCAAGTCAAGGCCAGAGCAACAAGTTGCCCGCAGTTGATTTTTCAGTGTTATTCTAAGTTTTTAGGTTCCTAGGTGGCTCAGAGCAAATGCCATGAAATGGTTTGGCTTAAACAAGGGGAATTTATTTGTTCACTGAGTCTGGGAAAATATCCAAATCATCGAGGTCATGCTTTCTCCCTGAAAACCAGCTGCTGGTGACCCTGGGCTCCTCGGCCACAGGCAGGCTGCATCGCAGTGTCCCTGGGCTCTCCCCCTTATCTTCCAGGTTTTGTGGCTCTCAGCTTCTTGCTTTTTCTCTGTTGCTTTCATTCTGTTTACATAAAGGGACTGCAGTATCAGGCTTAAGACTAGTAATAAAGACCCCTGAATGAGGTGGTCACAGCTTAACTGCAGTAGCCCCATCAGAAGTCCTCCTTACCGTGGGCTTCCACCAAGAGTGGGTGAACCAAGGACATGCTTTCCTGGAGTACAAACAGCTTCCAACCACCACACCAAGCGTCAAGTTAATGAAGCTAATTGTTTTACTTTCATGTATACTTGTTCAAGCTGACCATAAAACAAGAGGAAATGGCCCAGGTTTATGATATAAAGAAAAGATACATAGAACAAAATAAACATCTGAGCACAGCGCAGGGTAAGTGTGCAGCTCTAGCATCGGCTCAGCAGAGCGGCCCTTCCAACAGTGTCTAAAGTTGGTGCCCCTCTCCATCACTTTCATTTGCACATCTGTTTTCTTCATCACACTTCTCACTATCTGAAATGCATATGTACATTAAATTTTTATCATCAGCCTCCCACTGGGTTGTAATTGAAAGTCACTTTTCTTTCTCCCCCTCCTCCCCTTCTTAACCACTCACTCATTCTTCTGCTCCTCCCTTTGCACTTTCTAAGACCTTGTGTCTTTCCACTGGCTGGCCGATTAAAGAAATCTCCAAGTTCAAAGACCAAACCTCAACACCCAATGCTTCTGAGCTCACCGAGAAGGGCCTGATGGAGCTTGTATCTGAAAGCTGGCATCACCGGCAGGTGGTCCACTCGAGGGAGCCCACATGATGCTGCTGGGGGCAAGGACAGGGGCAGGAGCCTGCCAGTGTCAACCCTGGGAAGCAGACCTGGTCAACCTGCTGGCTTGGATAACGGTGCTTAATTAAGATTCGGCATTCCTCAGTCTTCATGGCAACCCCTAGCCCTGTCCCCTGCATGGCTGAGACATGGCCTCTAACTATTCCCGGAGGAAAATCAAGATGCCGTCTTCACCACCTGGCACTGTGAACACCTAGGTCTTCAGCTCAAGCACAGCAAAAGCTTCTGCTGGTTGGTGCAGAGCCAACGGGCTCAACCTCAGCGAGGGACGGGCTCGTGTCTGGAGGAGCAGGACATAAAACAAGGCTGACATCGGAGGACAGAGTGAAAAGTCAATTAGGAGACCCAGAAAACCACTCACTTCCTGATTAGCCACCGTGACAAGGACGCTAATTTTCCACACGCTTTCTTTCTTCATCAAAGTTAACAGTGTTATTTTGAATCCATTTGCATGTTCTGAATTTCTCATTTTGAACCTGGTGCCAAACGCTTGACAGAAGACAGAGGGAGACTTATATTTGCTCTGCCAAAGCGTCTTGCTTCAAGTTATCCATTTTTGAGGGCTGAGTTTTATAGACGAGAGAACCCTCTCATCGCCGAGGCTGCCCTGACCTCGGGTGGCCTGCCCCTCCCTCCTTTGCCCTCAGGTGCTTCCTCCAGACACGGCAGGTAGACATGGCTCCCGGATGGAGCACTGTCCCATGAGCCCAAGGCCCGTGGCTCCCCTCGACCCAGAGTCACAGCCATCTCACCCAGACTCTGCCGCCCCAGCCAAACTCAAGAGGTAAAATTCAGAGTCCCCCTAATGGCTAGTTCACTCTTCGGATTTGTCCTTAAATCCTTCAGATTATGTGACCTTCTTCAGCCTGTTTTTTTTTTTTTTTTTAAGATTTATTTACCCACCCCCTCATTGTTTTGTGCTCCCTGTCTGATCTCTGTGTCGATTCACTGTGTGTTCTTCTGTGTCTGCTTGTCTTCTCTTTAGGCGGCACCAGGGACTGATCCTGGGACCTTCTGTCATGGGAGAGAAGTGCTCAAGCTCTTGTGCCACCTCAGCTCCCTGGTCTGCTGCATCTCTTATTGTCTTTCCTCTGTGTCTCTTTTTGTTTCGTCATCTTGCTGCTCCAACTCTCCACATGGGCCAACTCTCCGTGTGGGCCAGCTTGCCTTTACCAGGAGGCCCCGGAAATCAAACCCTGGACCTCCTATAGGGTAGATGGGAGTCCAGTCACTTGAGCCACATCTGCTTCCATAGTCTTATTTTTAAAGAAATTGATTTTAGAAATGTCCCTTTCCACATTTAAAAAACATACACAAATCCTATTATTTCCCTTGCCACTGCCTTCAGAATTCATTTCAAGTGGACCTTAAGTACGTTGGCATGAGCCAGGCATTTTCATCATTTCACAAAGGACTAATGGGGCATTTGAGAGAAACCTGTGAAAAGGGTTATCTTCAGAAGTTTGGTGGTGTTCTGAAAACCAGGAAGTTGTGACAGGAATTTGATTTTTTAAAAATAGAGTGGAATTTTCGTGTAAACTTGCACTAGAATGACCAACTAGCAACATCTCTGCTTTCTTATACTTCAGAGTGTTTCTCTGCATAATGTCTTGGGGTTTTGAGTTTTAATTCAACAGGCTGAAACGAAACATGCCTAATCAGAAAGGTTATTTCCACCCACAGGCCTTAAAGATAGAGAGGTTTAGAAAAAAGCCACTGATAATTATATGCCTGGAGATGATAACCCTCAACTAAAGCAATGACGGAAACACTTCTAATAACCACAGCAGCAGTGGATGTGCTGGGGAACTAGCCTGAAATCTCAAAATGTTTTCCTATATGCAGGATCACCAGCACACTGTCTGGTTTTAATTTATTTCCAAAAAAATAAAATAAATTCCTCCGTCAATTCAGAAATCCCTCAGGGTTTTGGATTTGCCTTTCCTATACTCCATTCTGCACTTGAACCTGATGCCCAGTGTCCACTGTAATCCTCACCGATTAAAGGTGTCATCTCAGCCTGGACTGGGCTCAGGTGTGATGGGAGCATCACCGTCCAGCCAGGCCCAGCTCTGAGCAGCCTCCCGGGATGCACGCCTACATGGAGGAATTAATAAATGCAGATTCTTCCTTTTCTTTAAATGTCAGCTTTCCTAGTTCATAGCCTTATATTCATTTACAGATCACAAGCTGTGTAAGTCTAGCCCAATGCCTACTCTTAAACTGGAATTGAACAGGATTTAAAAGCTGGGTTGTGCAAGCATGAGAAACGTAAAGCTAAAATGTTAGGTTTGCATTGGTGAGCAGAAAGGGAGAGGTGGCATTTTCTATTAATGGGAAAAAGAGGAATAGGATTTATCAAAATTACATCCCAAAGGCCGAAGGATGTGCCTGTGACATAAAACGGCCTCTGGCTTCTCTTTGGAAGAAAAGCAGGTAATAAAGAGAAGGCCTTCCCAGGTGTCTCCTCTTCCACGGGTGGGGCGGGGAAGGGTGGGAAGCTTGGGAGCCTTCCTCGAAGGTTAAGCGGCCAGAAAAAGAAAACCCAGGCTCTTTCTCAGAAGCCTCTCTCCCTCCATCCTCCCCTCAGCCCCACATCTACGCGGCTTCAGGCTGCGTGGCCCCTCCTCATTCAGCGTGTCTCCTAAAATCATCTTGCACCTTGCAGGCATCCCGTTTTGAAAAGTGGCTATGGGGTAGCTAGCCAACAGGCCTCACTAGCAGCTGAGGCCCTGGCCTTAGCAGGATTCCGGGAACCTGCCTTCCATCCGGAGAGAGAGTTGTAAGAGTGGATGTCGACCGAGACGGCTTCCAGCACGAACTATCTATGGCTCTAATCTATAAATCGGTAATTTGATGTAAATTGAAGATAACGTCCATTTTGCTGTACTTTCAGGAATGAAAGGAAAAATTACCAAGAGCCTACTTCACAACGCTAAGCTTCCCAATCTCTATTTTGGGAACTATTTCAATTTTCCCACACCCTTCCAGAGAAATCTGTTCTTCAGACCTTGCAGGAAAAGAATGTGGAGGGGGAAGAAAAGAGGCAGCAGGAAAGTCGGGGCCAGAGAGGGATGTCTGAAGGTATGACTGCCAGTTGTAGCAAAGAAAAATACAGGGCATCCTGTTAATTTTGAATTTCGGATAAACTTTGAATATTTAGTTTAAGTATGTTCCAGTCAGTGTTTGTGATATACTATCAAAAAAGTGTTGTTTACATGAAATTCAAGTTTAATTAGGCATCTTGCATTTGATCTGGCAATGCTATTTGAGCATTTATTTAAAGAGTTTATGAAAAAGCAGTGAGTAGGAAAAGGTAGTTTCATTTTATTCATTCACTGTCCCTTGCAGAACAATCCAAAAGTGGTTTAGCTCCTAGTCTATAAAACATACCAGAATATAAGACACACCCCTATTTCTTCAAGAAGTTGTTTATGGGAGAAAATCTAAGTACTTTATATCACAAATACATTGAAAATAATTTTAAACTGTTTTTTTTTTTAAGGGAAAGTATAGTTTGCTGCTCATGTAAACACAATATACTATATATTAAATGTAGGGATTTGAAATAATCAATTTGTGCTGAGAAGTTATAAAATAAAATAGCTAAAAGAAATATATCTGCATCAGTGAATACTGGAGCACAGCAGAAGTGCCACAGATATGTAAGTAAATTGAGTCTATCCCTTATGTGCACTATTAGGAAACAAATGCCAGAAGGGTAGTTCATAGAATACCAGTAACTAAAAAGCAAGGTGCACATAAAATAAATGAAATTAGAATGAATTCCTCTGCTACTGGACTTGTAGGCAAACTAAATCAAGCAACAAAACCAACTAAAACAAATTTTGAATGAACTGCTATCCAAGTTGCCAGTCCATGCAGACAAAACAATTCAGTAAAAAACAGTAGAAAACACATCAAAGATATTGGATGACTTTCCCATGTCATGCTTATGCCTACAGAAAAAGCAAATGTTTCCCTGATAATTGGTATAGAACAAGCAACAGAGGGAAAGATGAATTCTTATAAACACTAGCTTGATCAAGAACTTACTAGAACATCTACCACTATTTGAGTCATATGATATGGCAGGAATAAACATAAATTTAACAAGTAAAGAAAAGAGCCCAAATCCAACCTCTAGTTTTCTGGGTATCCCAGGTCATGTTATTTATGTTAAAGAAACTACTGTAAAACAGGGGTTCCCATCTTTACTATGATGTGGTTTTCATTCTTGGTCACTGTGTCCTAGCAACATCTTTATGACCTGGAAAATCAACCTCTATTTATAATATTAGAAGGAGGAAGATCATACTGGCTTTTGGCCTGCAATGTGTGTTCCCCAGATAGATAGTATTTAATAAATTGCTTTTGGGAAAAGCTAGCAAACATGGCATCTCTGTACAAAGTAGGTAGGGGATGGGCATATTAATTAGGGATGCCAATCAGAAACAAAATATAAGAAGTTATAACAGTAAATTATTATACATTGTCTACAAATTTCTTACTTCAGCCTTGATTAAAGTTAAAGATAAAACCACAAGTATTTTAACAGCAATGCTGAGAAAAACTTTAAGACTTTTAACACTTACAAGTTTCATGTATCACTAACATGAATGTTTAGATAAAGCAGAGGAAAGGTTAGCAAATATTTACATTCCAGTGATAACATTTGCCATATTTATTCTTATTCTGTATCATGGCATAAGAAAAATGAGTTTATTTTTATCCATTAAGAAAGGCAAAGGGTTTTCTCATGATACAGACAGATTTATTTAATGATTATAAGGACTGTTGACTTAAAACCATGAGGCTGAGTTTTCTTATTGGAAACTACATTTGCTGGACAGTGTGTTTGGAAAACAAACAACTGCTCACTTTAAAGATACAAACCAAACTTGCCATAGGAGGTTGATTTTACCTGAGAACTTGGGATAGTAAAATCCCTGACTCTGACGTCACAGAAATAGCTCTTGTTCAACCCAACCGGGATACAAAGCCCAAGCAAAAGTTCTTTTCTCTGACCCAGGGCAGTAAGAGAATGGTCCAGATGGAAAGTGGAAAGTTGAGTAGCCACCAATTTCTGGATGATCCAGGAGACAGGTTTTAAAAGCAGTTAATCATGCAAGACATACCTCAGTGAGCAAGGACGTTGTATTGAGAGTATTTGTAACCCATTTTTCGTTTGCCAGAATGAACAGCAGCAGTCACCTGCAGTTGATCTACGCCCATCGTTTCTCCAGGGCAGAGCTTCTGAGAAGCCTTTTCTGATGCCCCACCAGGGAGCTCTTCCCTCTATTTCTCTCTTCCTTCTTCCCATACTTCTCCTGTCCCTTCCTCATGGAACTAATTTTCCTTATTGTGTAAATGCTCCTCACATGTCATCTCTCCTTTGCATTCTTTAAGCATAGGGCCCTTGTCTTGGTCACCTCAACAATGGCAAGAAAAGCACCCTTGCCCTAAGCAGCACTCAGAAATGTTCCTTGAACGAACGCTGCTCTTTAGCGCATATCTCTTAGACAAATCACAGATACTCTGGATGAGAGTTCTAAAAGCAACTCATCCAACTCCCCCTGTAGGGGTAAAGGGCACTGATCTCCACCCAGCATTCAAGCCAGCACCCCGGAATCCTCCCTAACACGGCCCTTTCCAGCACCTCTGAATCCAGCCACATCCTGATGGTGCTATTTTGAAAATATCTTTCAAATCCATCCACTCCACTTCAATAGTCCCACCTACTGGGATCCTTGAGGACATTTCTGCTACCCTAAATCAACTCTCCTCACAGTACCAGAAGGGAACTTGAAGAACACAAATCAGATAACATCATACCTTTGCTGGAAACCCTGTGGCTCAGAGCTTGCTTTTAGTACAGAGGCCCCGACCCTTTACGTTGCTTCCGAGGCCCTGTCTGATCCAGCCTCTGCTCACCTTCCAGCTCCATCTCAGACCACACTCCTATGTCTCTTTGTAAAGGTACCATTCTGACCTTCCATTTGATTCCTAAATACACTGACCTCCTCTCACTGCAGGGTCTTTGCATGTGGTGCTCCCTCTTTTCGGAAGGCACTGCCCACTCATTCATGGACATAGTTCCAAATGCTCACTAAAGCTCAGCTCATATGTCACATCCAGAAGGTCCCCTTCATCATCCCCCAGAATAGGTTATCCTTCTGCCATGTGTACATTTCTATTCCTCAATTTGTGTTTATTTTAATATTGTATTTAAAGCTGTAAATACACAAATTACACAGTGAATTTATGTCCATTTCACTTTCTAGAATATTCTCCTTGAGGACAAGGTTTTGGGTCTTGTTCCTTTAGCAGCAGGTGCTGCATAAGTCTTTGTTGAGATGATGAGTGAATGATCCCACTCATGATCCCGCTGATTTCCCCACAAAGTTCAGGGTCTAGGCTTGGCCCTAGGCAGAGTGGAGAGTGCACACTGAGATACACTTCCAGGTGAGGTGATATGGGCAGCATGTGAGTGACTGAAAAAGGAGGATGGTCCCATATTCCACAAGGCAGGGATTGAGATAGAGGAAAGACCTGAGTCTTTGTCCAAGCTCTGCTGCACAGTAGCTGTGTGACCTGGGCACGTTACCTCACTAAAGCTGTTGCCATTTTGGTTGTCAATGCAGAATTGGCAAGGTGTCTAGTATGGTAACTGTATTGTTAGGTAATACAACCAACAAAGGTTTACTTCTCGCCTTGCCCTCTTCCTTCCTCATCAGGGCCTGTTCATAATTCTAACACCCCACTAAGCTAATCTCTTAGCATGGTCATTGAAATCTGCAAGACCAAAGCTTTTTGGCTTTGCCATTTTGCCATGTGTTACCCTCATCAAAATGAGCACAGTTCTCTCCTCCCCATCACTCCCCAGTACAAGAATGAATAGTTTCCTCAGCAATACCTGATGTATTTATCACTGAATTCTTTTGTACCTTGGAGCTGTAGTCTGTAGGGACTTATTTTTTTATGTCAGAGTCCTCCTAATTTCTATAGAGCTGAAAAAAAAAAAAAAGCTGAGTAGAAAGGAAAAAAAAAAGTGAACAGAGCCTACGAGATCTAATATACACATTATTGGAGTCCCAGAAGCAAGAGAGAGGAGAATAGTCAAGGAAATAATGGCAAAACCTCCCAACTTTAACAAAAGACATGAATATATGAATTCCAGTAGCCCAGTGAATGCCAAAGAGAATAAACTCAAAGAGAACCATACTCAGACACATACTAGTCAAACTCTCAAATGCCAAGGACAAGGAGAGTTCTGAGAGCTACAAGTGAGAAGCAACAACTTTTGTACAAGGGAGTCCCAATGAAATTAAATGCCAATTTCACATTGGAAATGATGAAGGCATGAAGGCAGTGGGATGAATTATTTAAAGTACCTTGAGAAAACAATTGGCAAGCAGTAGTTTTATACCTGATGAGATTGGTTTTCAAAAGTGAGGGAGAGATTACAAATAAAAGTTGAGGGAGTTTGTCACTAGTCTGTCCTACAAACAGTGTTAAAGGGAGTACTTCAGCCTGAAAGGAAAGGACACTAGATAGTGGATCAAAGTAGTAAAAATAAAGACCTCTGGTAAAGGTAACTACATGGGTAATTATAAATCATGGGATTACTGTATTATATTTTTGGCATGTAATTCCACTCTTTACTTCTTATAGGCTCTAAAATGTAAATTCATAAAAAAGTAATGATGACCTATGATTTTTGACATAAAATATTAAAAGATAAATTGTAGCAAGTACAACAAAAAATGGAATGGAGGTGCAAAGGAACAGCATATATACGCAATTGAAATTAGGCAGTACCAAATCAAATGCAATTGTTACACATTTAGGAACTTAAATTTAAGCCCCATGATAAATAAAAACAAAGTACCTGAAAAATATGTACAGAAAGCAAGAAGGTACTCAAACTGTTACTTTTCAAAGAATAAAGCATGAAACTAGGCATTAATGGAAGAACTGAGGGACAAAAAAAGAGCAGGAGACTAAAAAGACCAGATAGCAAAATGGGAGAAGCTAGTCCTGCATTATCAGTAGTTACTTTAAATGTAAATGGATTAAAGTCTCCAATCAAAAGGCAGAGATTGGCAGAAAGGATAAAAAAGCATTACCAAATTATATGCTGTTTACAACAGACTCAGCTTAAAATCAAAGATACAAGTATGTTGAAAGTGAAAGGATGAAAAAAAATATACCATGTGAATAAGCAAAAGACAACTGGGGTAGTCACACTAATTTCAGATTAAATAAACTTTAAATCACAAAGAGGGTCACTATATTTTGACAAAAAATATCAATACAATAAAGCATAATTATAAATATATATGTACTACTAGCAGAGCCCCAAAATATATGAAGCAAATCTTGACAGGTTTGAAAGGGGAAACAGTTCTACTTTAATAGCAAGAGGTGGGAATATACTTTCAATTACAGATACAACATCTGGACAGAAGATCAAAAAGGAAAGAAAAGATTTGAATGATGCTATAAACCAACTGTATATAACAATTATTTATAGAACATTTTAGCCAGCAGCAGAATACACATTCTTTTCTAATGTATATGGATCATTGACCATGATAGACTATGTTAGGTCATAAGTCTCAAAATCAGAAATACTGAAATTATACAATGTGTTTCCTCCCACTACAATGGAATAAAGCTAGAAATCAATAACAGAAGGAGAACTGGAAAACTCACAAACATGTGGAAATTAACACACTCAAACAACTCAATAAGTCAAAGAAGAAATCACAAGGGAAATTAGGAAATAAGGTGAATAAAAATGAAAGCACAACATACCAGAATTTATGGGATGCAGCAAAGAAAGTGCTGAAAAGGAAGTCTATAGATCTAAATGCTTTCGTTTAAAAAGAAAGTTCTCAAATTAGACAACTGACCTCATAATTGAAGGATCTAGGAAAAAGAGACCAAACTAAACCCAAAACAAGTGAAAAGAAGGAAATAACAGAGTGAAGATAAAAGAAAAAATGAATAAAAAAGAGAAACTCAACAAAACCAAAAGCTAGTTCTTTTACAAGAACAATAAAATTGGCAAACCTTTAGCTAGACTGACAAAAGAAAAAAGAGGAAAGAGGATGCAAATAATTAAAATCAGAAATGAAAGGGCAGGCATGACTACCAATCACATAGAAATAAAGATTATAAGAGGAAATTAGGAACAACTGTATGCCAACAAATTAGATAACCCAGTTGAAATGGACAAATTCCTAGAAACACACAAGCAACCTACGCTGACTCTGAAGAAACAGAACATTTCAACAGACCAACAAGTAAAGTGACTGAACCAATAATCAAAAATTTCCCGTCAAAGAAAAGGCCAGGAGAAGAAGGCTACACTGGTAAATTTTCCCAAACATCCCAAGAAGAATTACCACCAATCTTGCTCAAACTCTCCCAAAAAATGAAGAGGGGGGAATACTTCCTGACTCATTCTATGAGGCCAACATCACCCTAATACCAAGGCCATATAAAAATATCACAAGAAAATTTTAGACCAATATTCCTCATTAATATAGATGTAAAAATCCTCAAACAAATTCTAGCAAACTAAATTCAACAGCACATTAAAAGTATTACAGACTATGATCAAGTGGGATTTATCCCAAGTATGCAAGGGTAATTTAACAAAAAGTCAATTAGTGGAATATATTAATAGAAGAAAAACCTATCATCTCAATTGATGCAGAAAAGACAAATGACAAAATCAAGCATCCTGTCTTGATAAAAACATTCAGAAATCTAGGAATGGAAGGAAACTTCCCTAACATGATAAAGGACATATAAGAAAAACCCACAGTTATCAATGGTGAAGGACTGAAAGCTTCCTTCCACTATCAGAAGTAGACAAGGATGCCCACTGTCACCACTGTTATTCACTATTTTACTGGAAGTTCTAGAACAAAGCAATTAGGCAAGAAAAAGAAATAAAAGGCCTCAAATTGGAATGGAAGATGTAAAACTCTCCCTATTTACAGATGACAAGATCCTGTATGTAGAAAATGCTGAAAAATAATCAATAACAAAGCTACTAGAGCTAATAAACAAGTTCAGCAAAGTGGTGGGTACAAGATTAACATGGCAATATGAATAGTGTTTCTATATACTAGTACTAAACAATCTGAAGAGGACACCAGGGGAAAAAAATCTGAGATTCTAGGAAAAAGCTGAACCAAGGATGTAAAGAATTTGTACATGGAAACGACAACAAACACTAGCAAACCAAATCCGACAGCACGTTAAAATATACACCATGGCTGAGAGGACTAAATACCATCAAGATGTCAATTATCCCCAAAGAAATTTACAAATTCAGTGCAATCCCTATCAAAATTCCAACAGCCTTCTTTGCAGAAATGGAAAAACCAATCTTCAAATTTATATGGAAGAATAAGGGACGCCAAAGTTGAAGGACTCACACTTGCCAATTTTAAATCTCATTAGAAAGACATAGTAATCAAGGCAGCATGGTACTGGCCCATGGACAGACACGTAGGAGCTGGACTGAGAGTTCAGAAATAAATGATCACATCAATGGTCGACTGGTTCTTGATAAGGGAGCCAAGTCCATTCAATGGGTGAGGACTCTGTCAGCAAGAATAAAGGACTGGGATGGCTGCTGGGTGGACAGTCAAGAGCGTCTATCCCAGGGAACCCTAAATTCTCTAAAGACAGGAGCTATGAAGCTTTGTATCCCGAAGAGATGAGTTATTTGTGTATTAATAAAAATAAAAACATCAGCCACCATGATAGATACAAATTTCAGAGCCACTGTACTGGAAAAATTGTAGAGGGCCCATTTACCCAGAATAGTGACTGGTGCCCTGTCCAAACATGTGACCAGAGGCACTGCCACCTATTTCTGAGTACCATGTGCTATCTTCCCTTGATCATCTGATTTATTCTCACAAAACGACACTGCTGTGCTATTACCACCTCATTTTATAGATGCAGACCTGGCAGGTATAGAAAGTTTTGTTTCATTATAGTGAATGACTTTTGTTCGCTTGCATGGTGAAAAGAAGTTATACTTTTTCCAATGTTTTCATGGAACATTTCAAATATAAGAATTGAAAAATAAAATCACAGTGAAATTTTTTACAGTATTTACTTCAGCTCCCTTACCCTCCAGAGCCAGTTGAAAATCAATTAAAATAATGATAACAACCCATAATACTTCAGCTTGCTCTTCTTAAGAATAAGGAATTGATCTACATAACCACCACATCATCCTTAAGAATATTAATATATAGCCTATATGCAAAACTTCCAAGAAAGCATTTGTACAGGAAAGTTTTTTTTGATAGGGGAAGTTTCCATTTGCTCCATGTTTTATCATCACTGGCACCTGTAGTCAAACATGTTTATTAGAGGGCTTTCAAAGGAGATGGGCCGGAGGACAAGGACAACATAGGAAGGTCAATTCCTGGCCACACAGTGGCCCTCTGAGGGTAGCCTGAAGGCCCAAATTCACTCTCCGGGGTTTGCCAGCTCCTTGGTTATTAACCACCGTTACCCACTCTGGCGTCAACATGAACCCAGGTGTTTAGCTCTGGACGTTGCAGGCAACAGTGCAACTAGGGCTCTACTGCTTGGGAACAGCAAGCATTGCTGAACGCTGTCGCACAGTCTCGGTGGCCGGGTAGGGAGCCCTGGCGGACCAGCAGGGACTCAGCTCATCCTGTTCCGCAAAGCAGGGAGAACCGCGGGCCGGCGGGGGCTGCCCCTTCCTCCCCTGCCTCTCGGCGGGCTGTGTGCTGTCATACAGTGCCCCAGCTGCAGACAACCTTCCGGGGCTGCCCCAGCAAGGGCCAGTCCCTCGGATAAGAAGGCCTGCCCGCTGCCCAGCTCGGCCCAGCTGGCGGCGTGTCCCTAAGGGAGCCTGGCTCCAGCGGTCAGCGTGGCGGTCTTGGTGCCAGCATCCCAGCTCAATTTTTCCTTCTGCCCACCTGTTTCCTTCCCTCGCTCTCCAAGGGCAACTCCTAATAAAGATCCTTTTAGAGTCCATTTCCCGGGCAACCTGACAAGCAACAATGAGAGTGGAGTTCCCGAATTCCTGCATCTCCCTCTCCTTCTGCGGGTGCCATAACGACAAGCAAGAAAGGGAGCTGAGTGACTTCTCAGAATCTGCTCGAAATGGGGATGGACAAGAGGGGGGAATGTTTGCTTAGCTGTGAACGTAGCTCACCTATCTAGGGAAGACACTGGGAAACTGCTACCTGATGATATCTGTGGTGAAAGCGAATCTGGGGATAATTATCTGTTCTAGAAACTGGATGCTGATGAGAACTCACACAGTCCTTCATCAATATGAGTCTTCTCCTTGTGTGTTTTTTTAAAAATAAGGAAATGTCATAGAGTGAATCATACATGGATGTACCTCATGGTCACCCACAGCCCTGTACCAGGAGGCTTCATCCCAGGCAAACACAGAGGTCAGGAAGCTTCTGGAAGCACAGCCCTTAACCCCAGGGCTGTCCCAGATCACTGTTCAGTCTCATCAATTTGTAGTTCCCACAGGGCACATATCAGAGGTGGTGGCCTCCAAATGCATTTGTTTGTCCTGCACAATGTTTAAAAGATGAATTATTTGCCAACTTGTAGAAACTGGGAAATTTATAAAAACCCACATTTTTTGCTTCCCTTGGAAAAGCCAGTGCTGTCGCACTGGTGCTCCATGCCCATCGGGCTCCATGCCCATCCAGCAGCAATAGCCCCTTTGGGAGGGACGTGCATTGCCCTGCCCCAGGCCCACCTCTTCCTACCGTTTGCTGAAGCTGGGTGTCAGCTGCCCTTCAGCTGTCATTTTTCTTATAGAAAAGCAAAGAGAAGAATGAAATATTCCTTGTACCAATGTCCATAATCCAAGTGGGAAAATGGAAAATAGAGTGGGCCATGTGTTTCAAGAAAAATGGGAGGGGGCAGATTTCTTTGGGGAAGTCATATATCCCTTCACGTGTCATGTGCAGATGTGTCTGTGCCATATGGAATACCCTGGCCCACTCCTTCTCCAGCTGCAGGGCCCCATCTCACATCAGAGGAGCTTCTGGAAGAACTAACACTCTCGAGGGGGAGCAAAGACTTACAGGAAACCCTTGGCTGGATGACTGATGGGCGGCTTCAGAGAAACTAAGATTAATACTGTGCAATAGAAAATGAATGGAAAATTGTCTGGTTCTGAATATGCAGAAGTAGGAACAGACTGTGAGTTGGAATGGAAATGGGAGTCTCCTGGAAATGGAGAAACTTTAGGTCTTAAAGGACAAGCGACTGAGTTAGTGGCAGGAGGTTAGAACTGCACTTTTCCAACTTGTGGGTCACAACCACAATAAGAAATATTTTACAATGGGACTCAGCACAGGCAAAAATAGATGCACGCCGATGTAATTTAATTAATAATAACATACTACTTTGTTCCAGAAATGTTCCTTGGTATCTTCTATTCTGTTCCATGTACTTAAAAATCGCTAGTTGAAATCCACTAAACTGATGTCAGGACCTATTAACAGTTGGCCAATGCTTTATGTTGGTAGACACGGCAGCTGATCTTAGGACGTGGAGCTGGAAGTCCTACTGCCAGGTCTAGCCGTGTTCTCTCTTCCCCGTTTCTCTGTCCTCAGCCGAGACCACCCATGCAGGGGTCACCTTAATGGCACAGGCTGGGTCTGAAGCCAGTCACTGTTGGACACACTGTTGGCCCGAGTCTCCCAATCAGCCAGGGAGACCTCTTGGGGCTCTTGGCCTCAGGGTATTAAAGGAATATTATTCAACAGCTTTTGCCTGGCAGGTCACGGCGGGAGGTGGCCCTTACGTTACCAGTCTAGAGAAACAGGGCCAGGCTTTCCTTGGATGAGAGCTCCGTTCCAGGGACATTTTGAGGGACATCAGCTCCCTCAGGCCACTGGGCCAGCCCCCAACTTGAGAGAACCAGATGGGAAGTGTCTTTAATGAAGAGATTGTCCTTTCTTTCTCTTCCAGATTCGGTGTCTGTTCATCCAGGACAAGTACCCCTGGGTGCCACCTCCAGCCTGGAGAGGACTGGAATGATTGCTTGGTTCTAGGATGTGATTGCCTGAGACACACATAGCTGGCACCAGTTTGCCTGGAAAAGGAACTGCTAATTTGCTAGCTGAAGCTAAATAAGAAAAATCAAAGCCAAAAATGTTGGTGCAGTTAATTAAGCCTTCATGAGAAAACAGCATTATCCATGTGTGAGCCGTCCCTGCACATTTCATCAGGAAGTGGCTTCTGTGACCTCCGGCTGGTAAGCCTGGGGCAGGCTTGGCTCTTACAGCCTTGGGATGTGGCAAGTGCCAAGGGCAGACTGAAATTACATGTGCAAGTGACGGGGTCCCGCGGGGCCTGTGGGTGTGCAGACCACCATGGAAGAGACGCTGCTTCCCCCACGCTTTGGTCCTTAGCAGGACGGAGCAAGTCGGGCTTGGATGGCTCACATGGCCACACTTGAGCCAAGCACTGTGGGCAATTTGATGGCAATTCAGACTGGCCAGGCCCGGTTTCCCATTTTGGAGGGCATCAGGAGACCGAATATGAGGGTAGCAGGCTTGCTGTGGCAATCAGGGTGCTATTTCTAGAATCAAGGGGAAGGAACTGGGGGAAGCTAAAAATAAATCTTTGCAATTACACTGGGTATAGGGTATTTGTTAATATTTCTGAAATCTTAGGAGCACATCCCAATTTTTAGAACCAGTTTCTGGAAGTGCTTAGTACACATTAAAGTGCAATATAATAGCCATCATTAGATGAAAATTAGATTTATCTTGCAAGAGTAAAGCATTGCTTTGAGAAGAAAACAGTCCAGGCACAAAATACCTGATTTACACAGGCAAATGATAGGTACGTCTCTCTTTCTCTCCTTTCCTTCCCCGCCTTACACACACACCCCAGCAGCTTGAGCAAAAGTATGTTTTACAAAACCACAGTCTCCCAAAGCCCTGGCACTGGTCTTGGGACGTCCTTTCCTCAGGAGGGCGATTTAACCACCCACCAGCATCTGCAGCCTCTCTGCCTACCCTCTTTCTGAAATACCTATTGTGGTCAGTTATGTGATTTTTTTTTTTATTCCCCCTGCCCACAACTTGCTTGTTGTTGCTCTCAGTGTTCATTTGCTGTGCGTTCTTCTGTGTGTCTGTATTTATATTTATTTATTCCTCCCCCCTCCCCTTTGCAGCTTGCTTGTTGTTTGCTCTCTGTGTCCATTCACTGCATATTCTGCTTCCATTTTACTTGTCTCCCTTTTGTTGCATCACCTTGCTGAGTTGGCTCTCTGCAGCATTCGGGTGAGCCTGCCTTTGTGAGGTGGCCACGGGACGTGAACCCAGGGCCTCCCCTATGGTAGACAGAAGCCCAACTGCTTGAGCCACAGCCGCTTCCCATGTGGTCAGGAGTTTCAAGAGAGCCCTAAGCCTCCAGCACTCATGGACTCTCAGCTGCCCATTTCCACCATGTGCTCCTGAACTGCATCTTTTCTCATTCCCACCATGCCTTGAATGATGGTAATCCATGCCGAGCAGCCAGCTTCTGGCAGGTATGCTCCTTGGGAGTCAAGTGCCCCAAAGGCCACATGCCTTCCATGCACCCTTATCTTCAGGATGGCGATTTCCCTCCTTTCATTCCCAAGTGAGCTCATCCCTGCCCCCCTCTGAGGATGGCCCTCTGCAGGGTGCTTTCCTGGTTGGGGCTGAGGGCACCTGCACAGGTGAGACCCAGTTGCTCTGCAGAAGATGCAGACAGCATGGAGGATGCAGGGCATGGGACTGCTGGGAACGAGGAACGTCAGTTCTTCCAGATCCTCTAAGCACAGGGCGATCAGATCATTGATCACCCGAGCCAGGAGATTACTGGGGGCTCTCCTAACAGTTATGGCATGCAACAGGCACCACTGGGAGTAGCCTGTGCCAAAGAGGAGGTACAGGCCCCCGCACGCAGCACTGCCCTCGCCCTGCTTTCACTCTTACTCCTCCCCTCTAGGCGCCTCTGCTCTTTGCAGCCATAATGCCCAAACCAGGATATAACGTTGCACGAAGCAAGCCCAGCACAAAAGGACAAATACTGTATGCCTTCGCTATTATGAGCTAAGTATAATGAGCAAACTCATGGAGTTAATAGCTAGATAATAAGTCACCAGGGAACAGAATATGGTTGGAGAATGGAAAGCTGAGGTTTAATCTGTGGAGAATTGGTGAAAAGTTGTAATTGTAACTGTTTGGAAATGAATAGAAATGGTGAAAGCACATCATAGGATTTGGAGTTAGTAGTTAACATATGGATATGATAGGGGTTTTGTCTTTTTTTTTGGAGTAATGAAAATGCTCTACTATTGATTGAAGCAATGACTGTGCAACTCGGTAATTATACCAAATGCCACTGATTGTACACTTGAGATAAATTATATGGTTTATGAACAAAAAAATATTAAGTTGGGTTGGGAAAAATACACCAAATGTAAGATATGGACTTTAGTTAATAGTAATACTTCGATGACACTCTTTCAGAGTTTGTTACAAATGCTTCACAGCAATGCAAGGTATGTGTGGTGGGGTGATATATAGGAGCCCTGTATGATATTACGCATGTTTGTTTTGTAAGTTCACAACTTTTACCAAACACTTGTTTATATATGCTCATGTATGAAAAGATATGCTTCAATAAACTATTTTTAAAATGAAAAAAACAAACCCACCTTGTCAAGAATGTAAACAAGCAGCCTATTCAATGGAAACCACATATCTGACAAGGGTTTGATTTTCATGTTATATAAAGGATTATGCAACTCAACAATGAAAAGACAAGCCACCCAGTTTAAAAATGAGCAAAAGACTTGAGTTGACATTTTTCTGAAGAGGCAATACAAATGGCCAAAAAGCACATGAAAAAATGCTCAACATCATTAGTTATTAGGGAAATGCAGATCAAAATTATGATGAAACATCATTTCACACCTTACAGAATGGCCTCTATTAAAAAAATTTAACAAACTACAAATGCTGAACAGCATACAGAGAAGCAGAAACACTTCTTCACTGTTGGTAAGAATATAAAATGGTGCATTTTCTATGGAAGACAGATTGGCAGTTCCTCAGGAAGCTAAATATAGATCTGCCATGTGATCTGGCCATCCTGCTACTAGGAGTAGATTCAGAAGAACTGAAAGCAGGGACAGGAACAGACATTTGCACACTATTGTTCATAGCATTATTAACAATTGCCAAAAGATAGAAACAACCCATGTGTTCATCCACCCAATAAATGGATAACCAACATGTAGTATATACAATGGAATACTATCCAGCTGTAAGAAGAAATAAAGTCAGGATGTGAATGACAACACGAATGAACCTTCAGGACATTATGCTGAGTGAAATAAGCCAGACCCAAAAGGACAAATATCGTATGCTCACTAATATGAATGAAGTATGATGAGTACACTCATGGAGGTAACTCCACATTATGTTACTAGGCGACAGAATATGGGTTGAGAAGGGGGAGCTGATGCGCAGTGTATGTAGGATGTTTAATAAGGTTGATTGTAAGTGTGTGCAAATGGATAGAAGCAAGGGTAACACATTATAGTGTGTATAGCTAACACTGCTGATTTATAAATGCGATTGTGACTGAAAGGGATAGTCTAGGGACAATCATGTCTATTGAAAGAAAGGATAATCTAGAGACTACATGACATGGTGAAATTGGGGGTAGATGAGGATGTGGTTAATAACAGAAATACAAGAATGTTCTTCAAATACAAGGTGTTAAGGATATGATGATACATGGGAAAAATACAATTAATGTAACTTATAGACTATAGTTAACAGTAACACTGTAATAGTTTTACAGGAATGGCAAAGAAGATACCATATCAATTCTAAGGATCAATAACAGGGAGGTATAAGGGGGCATGGGAATTTTCCTTTTGGAGTAAACATTCTGAAATTGAATGAAATTATGACAGCACAACTCTGATGAAACTGAGAGCCACTGAGTGTAACACTGGATGGACTGTACAAGGCTTGGAGCTGAATAACACAGTGAACCCTGTGGTGGATAGTGGACGAGCTTAACAGGACACATATGAGAACATCTTTGCGTGAACTCGAACAAATATACAACACTAATACATGGTGTTAATATATTGTGGGAACAATGCGCCAAACGTAAGCTATGAACTATAGCTAGCATTAATATTTTGATGATGTTCTTTCATCAGTTGTAACAAATGTTCCACAACAATGCACGGTGTTGGTGGTGGGACCACTGTATAGTATGCATGATTCGTTTGCACACTCACAACTTCTAAAATTAAAAAAAAAAAGGAACCTAGAAAAAGATACAACAAAAAGAGAAAAATTTTAAAGATCCATCTCTCTAATGAATATAGGTGCACAAATCCTCTACAAAATACTTGCAAAGGGAAGCCAAAAGCATGTTAAATGAATTACATACCACCAAGTGTGTTTTTTTCCCTAGGTATGAAAGGATTTTTCCTACATAAGAAAATCAATTAGTGTAATGAACCACACTATTAAACTGAAGAAAAACCACATGATCCTCTTAAGTGATGCAGAAAAGGCATTTGACAAAATACAGTACCCTTTCATGATAAAAACACTCCAAAAGATAGGATTAGAAGGACGAGTTCTCAGTAGGGTAAAGCACATAAATGAAAAAACCTACAGCTAGCATTCTACTTAACAATGAAAGACCGAACGCTTTCCCACTGAGATCAGGAACAAGACAAGGATACCCATTATCACAACTGTTACTCAATATTGAACTTCTACCTAGGAGCAATTAGGCTAGATAAAGAAATAAAAGACACCCAAATAGGAAAGGAAGATTAAAACTGTCACTATTCACTGATGATACAATCCTATAAAAAAAGGACCTTGAAAAGTCCATATTAAAGCTGCTAAAACTAATAAGAGTTCAGCAAAGTGAGCACCATTCTAAGTTACATTATAATTAATATAACTTACAGACAATAGCTAAGAGTAATATTGGAATATTTTGCAGCAATGGCAAGAAGATATTTTTTCAATACATACGGACATAATCAGGAGGTATAAGGGTGTATGGGGTTTTTCCTTTTGGAGTAATGAAAACGTTCTAAAGTTGACTGAGGTGATGATAGCACAACTCTGATGAAAATGAGAGCCACTGAGTGGACACTTTGAATAGATTATACAAAGTAAGGGACTGTATGACACAGGGAATCCAGTGGTAGATGTTGGACTGGTTAACAGGACAAATATGAAAACATTATCTCAGGAATGATAAGAAATATGTAATAAATTCTTATTAAAAATCAGGTGGGTTGGGGACAAATACACAAATGTAAGATATGGGGCATATTTAGAAGTAGCATTTTGATGATGTTTCATAGTTTGTAACAAATGTTTCACAACAATGCAAAGTGTTGGTTGTGTGGAGATATATGGGAGCCTTGTATACTGATTTGCATGTTTGTTTTATAAATTCTCAAATTTTACTATACATTTACTGTATGTATGTTCATGTATGAATTATATACTTCATTTTAAAAAAGACATCTGGGGTAGTGATACCAATATCAGAAAAAAATAGATTTTAAATGCAAAACTGTTATAAGAGATGAAGAAGATAATTATGTATTAATAAAAGGGCCAATTCACAAGGAATAACTATAATAAATATTCATGCACCTAACTGGGTTCCCCAAGATATATAAGGCAAGCACTGCCAAAAATGGAGGGATATTCTCCAGTTGTAGAATTGGTTCCCTGGTGTGGTGGTTGACCATCTTCACCTCCCTGTTAGCTAACCTAGGTAAGTTCAATGAACTGGGAGTAGGTATTGCAATTCTGCTGAGGCTCAGGGCCCAGCTGGCACATGGACAGTCCAGAAATTCAAGTCTTCTGAGTATACACCAACCCCAGCACCAACCACAGGTTCAGTAAAAGTGACAGAAGAGGCATGTGTAGAGAAGTCACATCTGAGTCCAACTCCATCACTCAGGAGCACAAATACCAAAGTAGAGCCCACTGGCAAGGCACTGAACTCCAGAGCCATGTGCCATGACCATAGACCCTGTGGGTCTCTGCAGTCCTCAGGAGCACCAGCACCTGGGGTTGTATCTACTTTGGCTGTCTGTGGGATCCTGATGAGACGTGCATAAGCGTGACCTCTCTGATGACTTCCCGACTCATTTTGAAGTCTCTTAGCCATATAAACTCATTTGTCTTTACCATTTCCCCCTTTTATTCAAGGTCTTTTTCTACTTGCATCACCAGAAAGCAAGAGAATTTCCAGAACAGTGTATTCAACAAATTGTGTTGGGATAACTGGATATCCAAATCCAAAAGAAAGTTTACCCATATTTCACACCTTAAAAAAATGTGACTCAAAATGAATAACCTATATATAAATGCTACAAGCATGTAAGTCCCAGAAGAAAATGTAGAACAGCTTCAAGATCTGTGGTGGTGGTACCTTCTTAAACCTTCTACCCAAAGCACAAGCGGTGAAAGAAAAAATAGATAAATGGGACCTCCTCAAAATTAAACACTTCTGCACCTCAAAGGACTTTGTCAAGAAAGTAAAAGTGCAGCCTACTCAATGAGAGAAAATATTTAGAAACTACATATTTTATAAGGGTTTGAGATCCATGTTATATAAAGAGATCCTATAAGTCAAGGATAAAAAGACAAGAAACCCCATTAAAAATGGGCAAAAGATCTGAATAGACATTTGTCCAAATATGAAACATAAATGGCAAAAAAAAAACCACCAAAAAATGGAGAAAAAATGTTCAACATCACCAGTGATTAAGGAAATATTCAGTGTTCATGGCATTACTTAAAATTGTGAGAAGACAGGATCCACCTGGGGGTCCATCAACCAATGAGTAGATAAACACATGGTGGTTGCATACACATGATGGAATATTATGCAGTTGCAAGAAGAAATGAAGTCGTGGAGCATATGACAATGTGGATGAACCCGGAGGGCATTATGTTGAGTGAAGCCAGCCAGACACAAAAGGAAAAATACTGTATGATTGAGCTACTATGAACTAAATATATTGCGTAAACTCATGGAGTTAATAACTAGAATATAGGTCCACCAAAACATAGAATGCATTTAGAGAATGGAAAGCTGAGGGTTAAACTGTGCAGAATTGGTAAAAAGATGGTTTGTAAATCTTGGGAAATAAACAGAAAAGGAGAAAGCACATCATAGTGTTTGTAATTAGCAGAGCTATTATATGGGTATAATAGTGGGTGAAAGGGTAAGTCTAAGGTCAGATGTATTATTGGAAGGAAAGCTAAAACATGTAACATGGGACTGTATAACAATGGAAACCTCATGGGAAATATGAATATGGGTAATATTGCATATATAAGACTGTTGTAAAGACTGTTTTTACAAAATATAAATACAAACAAACTAGAGAGAAGGAAAGAGAATAGCCACTATGTACAGTACGGTAGGGGAAGTATAGAGAGATTACAAGGTGATGAGTTTATTATTATTGGAATGAAAATACTCTAAAAATGATTGAAGTGAAGAATGCACAACTATATATTTATACTGAATACCACCAATTGTACAATTTGGAAAGATTTATGTTTTATTAATATGTATCAATAAAATGGTTGTGTTAAAAAATGACTTTATCAAGAAAGTAAAATGGCAGCCTACTCAACCAGAGAAAATATTTGGAAACCACATATCTGATAAGGGTTTGATATCTGTGTTATATAAAGAGATGATACAACTCAAAGATAAAAAGACAGGCAACCTAGTTGAAAAATGGGCAAAAGATTTGGATATTTCTCCAAAGAGGAAATACAAATGGCCAAAAAGCACATGAAAAAATATTCAATATCACTATTACAGAAATGCAGATCAAAACAATGAGATGTCATTTCACACCTTATAAAATGGATATTTCTTAAAAAAAGAAAATGACAAGAGCTGCTGAGAATGTGGAGAAACAGGAACACTCTTTCACTGTTTGTGGCAATATAGAATGGTGCAGCCTCTGTGGAAGGCAGTTTGGCAGCACCTCAAGAAGCTCTATAGAGAACTGCCATATGGTCCAGCAATCTTGTTAATAGGAATATATTCAGAAGAACTGAAAGCAAGGATGCAAACTGACATTTGCACACCCATGTTCACAGCAGCATTACTCACAATGGCCAAGTATGGAACCAGCCCAAGGTCCCTCAACTGATGAATGGCTAAACAAAATGTTGTATATACATACATTCAATGGAAGACTATTCAGCTCTGAGAAGTCAGAATGCATAAGACAACATGGATGAACCCTGAGGATATAAGTTGAGAGAAATATGCCAGACAGAAAAGGACAAATACTGTATGATTTCACAAATATGAACTACATATGATGAGTAAACTCAGAGGTAAACACTAGAGTATGGGTTATTACAAGACAAAATGTGGCCTGAGAATGGGAGCTGATGCCCAATGTGTGTAGAGTTTTTAATAAGGTTTATTATAAAAATGTGGAAATGAATAGTTGATGGTAACTGTGCATATAACACTGTGGATTTTTAAATGAGATGGTAGCTGAAAGGGATAGTCTGTGACAGTAATTGTCAGTGGAGAGGAAATTCAAGAATAATCTAAGGTATGTATAACAGTGATTTCAGTGATGGATTTCAGTGTGGGATGAAGATTGTGCTTAACAGTACAAACATAAAAATGTTCTTTTAAGAGTGCTAAGAATAGGACAACCAGCAAGATAGTGGCAGAATAAGGAGCTCCTGGAGTAAGCTTGTGCTACAGGCAGTCGGTAATCACCAGAGCTACCTAAAGCACCTAACTGGGGGTTCTAGGAGACCAGAAGAACATCCTGCAACATGCTTGAAAGAATGGAAGGAGGAGATTGCCCATCTGCAGGGAAAATTCGCGAGCAGAGCACTCCAAACCATGGAGGCCAGTGTCCATCCTCCACTGGCAGCACAAGCTGCCCTGGGAGCTGTTCTGTGGTTGGAATTGGAAGTTCCACATCCCAAAAACAGGGAAAGAAGACAGTTGGGCACCAACTTCAGCTACTGAGGAGTAAATTCAGCAGGCTAAAGAATAATCCTAAGAACAGCTGAAGTTTGAACCTGACCAAGTCAGAAAGAGGCCGGGAGCTGCCACTGTAATCTGTGCCTGGCATGAGGGGAAGCAGAGCTGACTGAAAATCACAGTGCTGATAGGGGCTGGCTTCTTTCCGTCCAGATCAGACAGCAGCCATCCTAGGCCCCAGCCCCACCTCTGGCAGGGAGGAAGCTGGGGGGACCTGTGCCATCTTCTCCAGGAAACCGCAGGCCATGCCATGGACTCCAGTGATCATCATACTTTGGCAGCAAAAGCCACCTCAGGAGCTATTCTGTGGTGGAATTGGAAGATCCCTTTCCCAAAAAGAGGGGAGGAAGAGACATTTGGCCACCAATTTTAGCTACTGATTAGTAAATTCAGCTAAAGTATAACCCTAAGAACAGCTAAGGGTTCTACTGGAAAGATGCCAGTAGCCACCATTTTGACTCCCCCTGTCCCACCTCCGCACCCCTCCCCCCAGCATGAAAGGAAGCCAGGCTGACCAAAAATCACAGTGATGGTGGGGACTGGTTTCTTTCACCCAGATTGGCCTCCAGCCCTAGCCTAGACTTCGTCCCACCTCTGGCAGGGAGGAGGCTGACTGCCCCCCCCACACACACACCTGCCTATCCAGGTAACTGCAGGTACATTTGGCTGGCACAGACTGAATAGTTGGAAGACTACGAAGGCAATAGCCATTGATCATTTTGAACCTGAACCTCCACCCCTGCCTCAGGCAGGGGAGGAAGGGTGTGCCTTCATCAGCGTCTCTAGGTGACTACAGTCTAGGCCTGCATAACTTGGATTATTACACACAGCTGTGGCTGTCCCTACCTCTGGCAAAGGAGAAAGTTGGGAAAAGCTTCCTTGGTCCCTGGGGCCATGAGGGCAGCTTGATTCTGCAGTTTATAGCACCAACTACATCCTTGACTCCTACTACACAACCAGCAAGGGAGAAAGGGCAGGAAGCCCTGAACTAAAGAGAAAAACTGCACCCAGTATAAATACTCTAGTAGTCAGATGCCAAGACACCAACAAAAAATTACAAACCATGCCAAGAAACAGGATGATATGGCCCAGTTAAAGGAAAAAGCCTCCAGATGACATAAAGGAGTTGAGACAACTAATCATAGATGTTTCCATCAAATCATCTTAGTAAATTCAATGAGGCAGCTAAAGAGATTAAGGATATTAAGAAGATATTGGATGAGCACAAAGAAGAATTTGAAAGCATACAGAAAAATAGCAGATCTTATGGGAATGAAAGATGCAATGAAATTGAAAATACTCTGGAATCATATAATAGCAGATTTGAGGAGGGAGAAGAAAAGATTGGTGAGCTTGAAGAAATGGCTTCTGAAAGCAAACATACAAAAAAACAGATGAAGAATGGAACAAATTGAACAAGGTCTCAGGGAACTAAACAGCAGTAAGAGATGTGCCAGGATGCTGGCTGGCAGCCACTCTAATTCCTAGAAGCTGCCCACATTTTTTGTCTTAGGGCCTCCCACCTCCATCTTCTACAGAATCAGTAGGGATCTAGCCCCCTTCATACCTGCAATCTGACTCTGCCCCACTCTGCTTTTGAGGACCTTCGTGATTATGTTGGGGCCACCTGGCTAATGCACACCCTCCTCCCTCATTAAGGTCAGTTGATTAGCAACCTTTGAGTCTCACCTGCAACCTTAATTTGCTGCGAAATGCAAAATGTAAGATGCACGCAGGTCTAACACCAGGGGGAGAAAGTCACAGGGCCAAGTTTCACCTTCCACGGGAAATTTCCCGTCTGTCCATTGGAGCATCGTGGTCTGGACACTGGATTTGTCATGGTCTGGGGGATCTCGAGACTGAGGCAGACTCTGAAGCAGGAGTTGCCAGGATCAAATCCCACCTCCACCACTTCCCCACTGCGTGACCCTGGGCGAGTTACTATTGCCACAGGCCTTGGCGTTCGCACCTGGAGAGTCGCTGCATTGGTTACAACTGCTCCCTCCTCCGTCTTTTGTGAAGTACACAGTAAGCGGCAGCTAGCTGATTATCACCAGGTGTTACTGATAACCATGATTGTTCTATTTTATTAATGTCTATTTTTGAAAATCTGTCCTGGAACAGATTCTGCAATGATTCCGAGTACAAGGCAGGATAACCACCTTTTAGCTTGGATAGAAAGTAGTTTAACGGCATTAGTTTAAAATATTCTTACCCGTAATCCCCCGAGGCTGACACTCCTGTCTCGGATGCGGGAATTGGGGTGAGAAGAAGAGAGGAAGGGAGCCCCCAACTAGCCCTGAGAGTCAGGCCTGGGAGGGCAGCCTTCCTGATTGGGGAAGGAGGGCTTTTTTCCAGCCTACACAAGCCCCCTCTCCCCTGTTCTCCCCAAGGTCTCCACTCCTCCGCAGACCTGCTGTCACCAAGAAGGTGGTTGTACAGCTCAGGTGCTGCACCAAGAAGGTTGAGAAGCTTTGGACTGAACAGTGGTTCTCCATGCCTGCTGCCCAGTAGAGTCCCACGGGCAGTTTTTTATTTTTTAAAGACAAATGCCTGTCCCCACTCCAGGGAGGGGCCACTCCAGTGATCTGTGGTGGACTGATGCTGTTCCTTTAAAGTTGCCCAGGGTGAGGCGAGAACCACCGGGCTAGGGCGTATTTCCTCACTGTGTGCCCCAAAGCACGACTTCATAACATGCGGTAAGTACCGGGTTAATGCTGACTGAGGGCCGGCCCACCTGCACCCCGCAGTCCCTGTCCCCAGGCCAGCTGGGGCCCCTGCCCTCTGCTGGCGACGTCCCTCTCCCGCTCTGAGCCAAGTCCAGGCAGAAACCAAACACCGCTTTGAAGCCCCTAACGCATTCCTCACCTCCCAGGCAGAAGCCCCTTTCCCCCACAGCCCCCTCCTTCCCCCACAGCCCCCTCCTCCTTCCCCTACTGCCCCCCCACAGGCCCTCCTCCTTCCCCCACAGCCCCCTCCTTCCCCCACAGCCCCCTCCTCCTTCCCCCACAGCCCCCTCCTCCTTCCCCCACAGCCCCCTCCTCCTTCGCCCACAGCCCCCTCCTCCTTCCCCCACAGACCCCTCCTTCTCCCAGAGCCTCCTCCTCCCCCCCACAGCTCCCTCCTCCTTCCCCTACTGCCCCCTCCCCCCCCCACAGGCCCTCCTCCTTCCCCCACAGCTCCCTCCTTCCTCCACAGCTCCCTCTTCCTCCTTTCCCCCCCAACTCCCTCCTTCCCCCCCAGTTCCCTCCTTCCCCCTCCAGCCCCCTGAGACCCCCGTCTTTCCCCCTGTTCTTCACCTTACTGGAGCCCACTCCCGCCGCCCACTCAAGCAGAGCTCCTGAAGGCTCCTGGTGAGGCTGAGCTCAGCACCCAGACCTGCACGGAAGGGGCTCAGTAAACGAGTTGACTCGTGGGAAAGGAAGGACCGCAGTGCAGGCAGCAGCCCACTCCCCACAAAGGGAACTCACTCCTGCTAACCGCGTGTACTGAAGGACACGGAGACTCAGCGGGTAGGATGAGTCTGAGCAAGCCGGTTGCAGAGCCACCAGGCCCTGGCGCAGCCTCGGGCATCTCGCGGCGCGGGGGCCACGGCACAACCTGCGGGAGCCTGGCCCGGGGGGGAGCCGCGCTCCAGCCTCGGCCTGGCAGCCCACCGGTGCCTGTTCCTGTGCGGGGACGCTGATTGGCCCAGCTTGGGTCACATGACCCCCGGGGGCGGGGCGCTTTGACTGACAGCCCCACCTGCATGGAGTTCTTCGCAGGTGCGGTTCCCCAGAAGACAATTGAGATTTTCCCTGGAAGGAGGGCTAGATTCTAGTGAGGAAAAAATAACAAGTGCCTTCCATCAAGTCCTCCACATGGTTCCAGTCCTCCTGGGACATTGGGGAAGTCGAGGAAGGGAAGAGATTTAGGTTGGAGGTGAAAGTGACGGGATAGGGGTCTCTGTAATAATTCCTCTCAACAGATTAATTATGAAATGCCAAATGCCTGGGGCGGCCCCCTCGCCCTGGCATTCTCTCTTCTCCTGATTCCAGTCATTCATCAAACACATCGAATCACCCAGAAATGTGGCCTGAGCCCATCCTTTCCTTTCCACCACCTGCTGGGCTGTTCCCAGGGCCCAGCAAAGCCTGGGTGTGGCCGGCGCCTTGGGCAAGCGAATTCCTCTGTTTGGAGCTGAGGATGAGCCCATCGTTTTCTACCTTACAGGGCTGTGATGAGAATTAAATGAGCCAACAAATGGGAAACTCGTGTAATGGTATCAGGCCCCTTGTAAACACTGTGTGTGATAGTAGCAGCAACAGAAATTATTATTCTTTGTCTTCGGGTGCAGGAAGGACCGTCACCTATAGGGCAAAAAAGCAGGGCTCAGTTTGTTACCAGATGCAAACTGGCCCCAGAAGGCCCAGCGCTGGCCCCATCTGCGCATCTCGTTTCCTTGTGTTCAACCAGGGCCACGTCCTGCCCTTTGGGCTTTCAGCACAGCCGGGACGGAGGGTGCCTGCAGCTGGATGAGGGTGGCCGCGGGCAGAGTCGGCGCCAGGTGAGGCCCCTTTCCCCGAGCTCAGGAGGAACGAGCAGGAGCCCGTGCTGCCATCGCAGGGGTGTCAGCACTGCCTTCATTTTAGAAACACTTCAAGAGCTCCCCTGGCTGCGCCGCGGGCGCTGGGCCGGCCGGGCTTTTCCTTTCATGTCCTGCTCAATTGTCTGGAACCAGTTCCGGGGAGGGACCGCGGAAAGGATGCCACTGGCCTGAAAGCAGAAGAGTCATTAGACTGGGTTAAATGCTTCCCTTGCCATTGAAGAGTCCCTCTGATGTACTTCTCAGTTCGTACTCCTGCTAACGTTTTGTCACTTCGGTTCTGAGATCTTTGTCTTCTGCTAAAATTAAATTTACTTATGACTCAAAGTTAAATTCAAAGAGCTTTGAGCTCTACTATGAACACCTGTTTCACTTATTCCTCCGTTCTTCCATCTGGGCGTCCGTCCATCCGCCCGCCAGCCCTCCAGCCACTCATCCTCCTAGCAGTCCCCACCCAAGGGCCCTTCCCCTTGCTGGGGACACGGAGATGTGCTGGCCCCATGGCCCCTTGGTCAGTCATCGCTGGACGGTTAAAGACACCACTGTGCGATGAGTGTCGTGGCAGAGGCAGAGGGGAGAGGAGGTGAGAGGCTGTGGAGTCACAGAAGAGCTTTCCCAGGAGGTGATTCTTGAACTCAGTCCAGAAGGAAGATTTCCCCTCTGTAAGGAAATGCACGTGCAAACTGTCAGAGCTGGGAAAAGCAGGGGACATTTGGGAAAGGGCAGGCAGTCAAGTCGATGAAGCTTGGGGCATATGAGATGGGGGAAGAAAGTCAGGGATGAGGCGGGAGGGGCCGGCAAGGTGACGGCCCAGTGGCCCTAAATCCAATGCCCCTGCGGCCAGTTAGGTATCACGGACTTGCCGAGTGGCCGGGGCTGAGGCACAGGGAGTGGCGGCGAGGGGGCCGATCTCACGGGGAAGGAAACGCCGTGCACGAGCCGACACCTGCTGGACCGCGTATCCCGGCACCTGTAGTCTTCAACACACAGGATGTGAGGAGTCAGAAAGAACACTCTTAAGAGAGAAGTGGCGTCTTTGGAATGAATAGAAATGGTGAAAGCACATCATAGTATTTGTAACTACTGGAGCTTTTAAATGGGTATGGCAGTGGTTGAAAGGGTGAGTCCAAGGCCACGTATATCACTAGAAGGAAAGCTGAAAACATAAATGGGTCTGTATAGCACAGTGAAACCTCATGTGAAAAGCAAATATGGGTGATATTGCATATATACAAAATATAAATACAAATAAACTAGGGAGAAGGAAACAGAATAGCTGCTACGTATGGCAGGGGAAGCATAGAGAGACAGGTGATGAGTGTTTTTGTTTGTTTTTGTTTATTATTACTGGAATAACGAAAATCCTCTAAAAATGACTGAAGGGATGAATGCACAACTACATAATTATACCAAATACCATTGATTGTACAATTTGGAAAGATGTATGCTATATTAGTTTGTATCAATAAAATTGATTTTTTTTTTTAAAGGGAGCGGTATAATCATGGTTTTTGAATTCTTCAGACAAATCACTTTTGGGACCTCCAGTGCACAGCGGACGCTGAGGCAGGAGACGTCCTTCAGCCTCTGCTCTCTCCCTGCTCCCCAGGAGATGGTGACCAGTCCTCCACCCAGCCCACCTGTCGTCACTTGGTCTCGGGAAAGGCAAGTGTCCAGCAGCGGGTCCTGTGAAGGTCTTCACCGAGCGGGCTGGGTGAGAGCCGGTCCTGGGGCTGCCAGAGCTGAGCTGCTTTAGAAATGGCAGCAGTGTCGGGTATAATACAAAGCAGGGGGGCCGAAGAGGGCTACAGATAGAACGCAGTTTGCTTGCTTTTGAAACTAAGAGGGCCTCACTGCCCTGTTCTAGGAGGCGGCGTTGACAAAGACCTCTGGGCGGCTCCCGGTTCCGGTTCCGATTCTGAAGAGACTGGGGGACCGTAACAGATCGGTCTGGTTGTTGGGGAATCCTCGGGGACGTGGGGCCCGTGATGAGCAGGCCTTGCCCAGGCAGAGGAGCAAGGGGGTGCGGCCCAGAATCGGGGGGCAGGATGAGCTGAGAGCTCCCCACCCGGACACCGCGAGCACTTCCGAAGCCCGAGCGACGCCTCCTCGAGGACCCTGCGCCGCCCGGCCCCACCTTGGTCTTTTAAAAGCTCCCTGTATGCGTCTTGTTCTTGGGGCTCTCTTGTTGGTCTGCCTTTTGTTGGTCTCTTGTGTGGTCTGCCTTTTGTATTTGTTTGGGTTTTGTTTTGTAACTCTCCCAACAGCCTAAAAAAGTCCACGAGAGGGACCAGTGAGGACGGCGGTCACAAGGCCGCTAGGCTGAGCGTGTGGGCCGAGCGGGGAGAATTTCAGCCCAGGTGGGGGCAGCAGGGCCACTGTCTACTCGTCCTGAGTCGAGACTGTAACTCAAGGTCAGGGCCAGCCCTTGCCGACTCTTCAAGCTATGATTCCCAGGACAGTGTTGGGAGCACACCAGGGACTTTCACCTTTCTGTTCAATGGATCAGTAAATAAAAGAGAGGGGGAAATTATTCCTCAAAATGAAAGGAAACGAGGTCTTCAAGAAGCCGTTTCCCTAATCCAGGGATGGACAACATCTTTCTGTAAAGAGCCAAAAAGGAGACATTTTAGGTCTCCGTCGCCAGCACTGGGCTCTGCTGTTGTGCTGTGAAAGCGGCTGCAGAAAAGAAGCAGGTGAGCTTGGCTGTGTTCCAATGCAGCTCCACTTATGGACACTGAAATTTGAATTTCACATTATGTTCATGTCACAAAAAGTATTTTTCTTTTGATTGAATTACAACCATTTAATAATGGAAAAATCATTTCCCACTCGAGGTCGAAAGAAAGGTGGTGGGTTGGATTTGACCCTTGCCGGTCCCTGATCTACTCCAGATAGCAGGTTCTTGGCTTCTGGCGCTCAGCTGTGGCAAGGCCTCCTGCTTTTCATTAGCAAGAGCTAAAATGTATGCAGAAATCGACCCGCCGAAACGTGATCTAATGTGGTCATTAAGGATCCTGTCCCTTTATTATCCAGAAGTGCAGGTGATGAATCCTACACTGGCTCCATTAGGGAGCCAAACAGCTAGGTGATCAATGCAGGAATTGAAAACTCTGCCCTCACAGTACTTAGCACCCCTCAAGGCAGGGCTGGGCTCTTTCCCTTTCAGTGCCCTTCCCAAATGTCTTTCCTTGCAGCCAAAGGCACCTCCTCTCGAGGATGCTGAGGTGGGGGTGCAGGGAGGGGCCACAGCACTTGGTCCTTCCTCACTGCTCAAGAGAACCGGAGAGCAGGTGGCTGGCCGCAGATGCCCTCGAGCAGTTTTACTGGCCACGAAATCCTTTCGTTTTCATCTTACCTGCACACTCCTCTATAACTGCCTCCCAAACTGTCCCTACAAAGAACCTCATAGAGTACCTGCCACCAGTCCCATTACTGCCACTTCCTCTGAATATTCCTTTACCTCATTATAAAGTCATCCCAAGGGAAGGGGCGGTGCCTGTTACCTGGGCAACCAGGTGTGATGCTTCTGGCTTGCCTGGATGCCAGCTAGCCCTGCTCCTCACTCTTCTGCAGTTTCCCCCAATGCCTTTCCGTACACTATATGCTCGCCTCTGTTCTCTGCCAGGACACTTGTCTGTTCGAAAAGAAAATTCAGAACATATCCTATACAGTTATACTTGCACAAAATAATAAGCAAACACCTCTTATCCACTTGTTACATATCAATAAACTAACTCTACTTTAAGCTGGCAGGTGTTCCTTCTGATGACTCTTCCCGGTTATATCAGAGGAGGGAATGGCCCACTCTGCTGGGGCTGGCTGGGGAAGGCTCATGGGACAGCGGCACTTGGGGAAGAGAATAATGATGACGATGATGGCAAGCATTTTCTATCACATTTCCTGTATACCAGGCATGTTCAAATAATTTATTCCACCTCCCAGAGAGAAGTATTATTATCTGCATTTTACCAAAAAAGGTGCAGAGGTCAGACTATTCACGGCTCTTGAGACCTGGTGAGAAAATTCTTTTTATGAATTCAGGAGATTCAGGGGAGTGTAATGGGGTAAAGGAGGCTGGAGATCATACATTGGAAGCCTTGAGTAACGGGGTGACAGGAGCTGTGGAATGTCATCAAATGGCATGTGTGTGCTTGTGTGTGTGTACACATGTGTGTGTATGTGTGCGGGGAAGTGAAATCATCTCACCACCACATTAACCTTCCTCACCCAGAAAATCAACATTCTCTGGGTCAATCTCCCATTGAAGGATCAGAAACAAAGATAATTAAACTAATTAATTAAAGTGGGAAGGAATCATGTGATTGTCTAGTTGCTCCCCAGAGATATTTGCTCTTTTTCAAGCAAAGTAAATTACGTGACAGCATTTCAGGGTGTCCTGGGAAAGTGCCGGGAAGGAGAGTACAGAGTCGTGTGCTTTAGGTTCCCTTGATCACGAGGGACCTTTTTCTGCTGGACAAAGCAGCCCCCTCCAACCAGCTTCTGCCTGGAGCTAGAGGTGTTGGTGGCTCCACCTGCTCTCCCATTCCAATGTCCATCGATGAACACTGAACAATACTCCGCCTGGCGTGTACAGGGCACAGCATATGAGCTCACAAGACAGGGCAGTGCAGAAAGAGGCACACGGGGCCTTTAGAACCCTGGCCTCAGGATCTTGGGGTATGCCTTGAGGAGAAGTCACTTTACCATGGGGTCCTTGTTTCTGAAACAGGAATCAGAGTGCCTGCCTCCCAGGCAGGGAGGATTGGAGATCTGGAAGTTCTGGAGGGAGAGAAATATGCCCCCTACAAGGATTTCCTCTAAATATTTGTTCAATGTCAAATGATGGATAAGACTAAGGGCATCACATGGATAAACAGAGAGGGGCTGTGAGTGGACATTGGCCTCTCCATCAGTGGTCCCAGCAATTCTGATGTGGCCCCTACTTGCACATCCCAGCCAGCCAAACCAGAAGCCACAGAGCCCACTGGATCCTTCCTATTCAGAGGAGTGGGGGGATCAGGGTGCTACTCTACCTGGTCCCATGGTTCATATGTCAATGTTAAGAGGGAGGTGAAGAAGGTCAACCACCACACCAGGGAGCCAAGAGTGCCTACAACTGCAAGCAGGAGAATTGCATCCAGCATCCATGTGGAATTTAAGCCCCCTTTTGATGTAGAGGGGCACTGGACATAACCATCTCAGGGTCCACAGGTTGGAGGAATAGAGTATGGATTAGAGTGGACTTACTGGTGTTCTGCTGTGGAAATATTGTGATCAGTAATGAAAGAAATTGTAGCATTGATGTGGAGAAAGTGGCCATGATAGCTGCTGAGGGTAGGGAGAGGGAAGAAGAGATATGAGGTGGGGGCATTTTCAGGATTTGGAGTTGTCCTGGGTGGTGCTGCCGGGACAGATGACAGACATTGTCCTGCCATGGCCCACTGGGTGGATTGGGGGACAGTGTAGACTACAATGTAGACCACTGTCCATGTGGTGCAGCAGTGCTCTAAAATGTATTCACCAGGTGCAGTGAATGTGCCATGATGATGGAAGAGGTTGTTGATGTGAGAGAGTAGGGCGAAGGGGTGGGGGGTATATAGGGACCTCATATTTTTTGAATGTAACATTCAAAACAAAATAAGGAAGAAGAAGGAAAAAAAGAGAAACTAACATAGAGACATCATTATTAACTAAATCCAAATTCTTTTTGGATTTCTCTAGTTTTCCATGGCTGTCTTCTACTGGTCCAGGGGCCACAACAGGGTATTGCATTGTGTTCAGCCTTCATGCTTCCTTAGTTTCCTCTGCTCTAGGACAGTCTCTCTCAGTGTTGTCTTGTCCTTTTCATGACCTTGGCTCTTTTGAGGAACACTGGTGGGTTATTTTGTAGAATGTCCCTCAATTCAGGCTTGTCTGATGTTTTTCCTCATAATTAGATTGATATTTCATGATTTGAGGCGAAAGACCACAGGGGTAAAGTGGCAACTCATCCCACCATATCTGGGGACAAACTATCATCATGACTTATTAGCCTTGACTACCTGACCAATGATATCTTCTATCTTTCTTCTGTACCTTTTCCCATTCTCATCTTTGCAAGAACTCACTAAGTGAGGCCCTCATTCAGTGGGGAGGGTACTGGAAGTAAATGCTACCTCCTGGGAGGTGGAATAGCTACATATGTTATTTGGAATTCTTCTGCAGGGGAGATTTGTCTTTTCTCCCCCACTTATTTATTCAATCATTTATCTATATCAGTATGGATTCATGGATGTTATCTTATTCTTTGTTGATCACTCTGCTCCTGCTTTGATCATGGGGAGCTCTTTTGGATCAGTGCTTATGTCCCTCTGACACACCCCATCCTTCTGGATTTTTGAGCACTCCCTTACATTCTGGCACTACAAGAGGCTCCAGGCTCATCTTAAATCTTCCAATCACACAACTAGGTTTTTGATATTGAAATGTTTGGCAGGCTTAAGTTAGAAATATTTATTTTAAATTTATATTGAACATTTATTGAATTTTAAATTTCAGGTACATTTTATATAAAACGAAATGAAACTGGATTACAAAAGGAAGACAGAAGCAAATGCAAAATTCTCACTGTCCTGCTTCAGGCTGCCCCACAGCTTTTCCTTTACTCATTGGCCTCCCTGCTCCTCACCTGGCTGTTGGCTGATTCTGACCCTTCCATGCACCCCAAATCCCGTGCAGGGGCCGATGCTTCAGGGCTGCCTTTCCTGTCTGAGGTCCAGACCCTGCTGAGCCTGCTGTTCCTGGACACGTCCCCTCTCTGCGACGGCCTCTTCTCAGGCTGTGCGCACTTGACCTCCGTTTGTCCATCAATATCCACCTCCCTGATCTTGAAAAGCTCCCTGAGAACCGGGGCTGTGCCAGCTTTGCTCACCCAGTTGTCCCCAGCTTTTTGCTCCATGCCCAGCACATGGTAGGTTCTCAGTAACTGCTGTATTAATGAAGACCTTCCCTCTAATGCACCCTCCCTGGTGGGTGCCATCACCATCTCCATTTGACAGATGGGGAGTTGGGGAACCGGCCTGCCTCCCACAGCTGCAGGCGGTGGGCTTGACTTACCCCCAGCTCTCCCCTCATTAATCTGCTTTTAGGATCTGAGGGGTCCCACCCTGACCAACCCTGGGAATCACACAGGACACGTGCTAAGGGCACTACTCCCAGGCCCACTGGACTAAGCAACCACTCTCTCGGGTGGGCCTTGCCATCGGGCTTTTTCTCTATTTTTTTTAAAAACATTACATTAAAAAATATAAGAGGTTCCCACATATCCCACACCCCCCACCCACTCTCCCACATCGACAACCTCTCTCATCATCATGGCACATTCACTGCATTTGGTGACTACAGTTTGGAGCCCTGCTGCTCCACAGGGATAGTGCTTTACATTGTAGCTGACCCTCTCCACCAGTCCACCCAGCGGGCCTGTCCTGAAAAGGCCTTGGCATCGGACTTTTTAACAACACCTTTGGATTGGTTTTCCTTAGTATTTTTGATCAGGCAACCTGAGAAATTTTACTCAGATAGCACTAAAGTGTGCCGGGGTGAGGTGATAACCACAGCAATTTCCTCTACGGTGCTTTGTTCAGGGCTAAAGGGATGGCCACCTGCTCAGGGAATTCTACATTCCAGTAAAAAAAAAAAATACCCCTTCTCTGCTTTCCCATCCTCCCTACTTTAAAAATAAAATCAAGCAAACAGTTAAACAAATGAAACCCTGAGAACAACTGAGAAATGTGTTTATGGCATGTCACCCATTCATAGCCACCAGCAGAGTTCAAGGAAAGGAGAAAGAAGGAAATAGAGTTTGGGTCTCCAAGACCCCCCTGCCACCCCCATCTGAGAGAGACAGAACAAAGGGCCCATTCTGCTAGTTCAGAGTCACCCCAGTGGTAAGAACTGGATTCAAAAAATAAAGAGAAAAAAAAATGCAAAAAATAAATAAAATAAAATAAAATAAAATAAAATGAAAAAAAAAAAAAGAACATTGGATCCACCTGCCTCAAGAGCTTCAGTGATGTCTGTCCCTCTGGGGGACACCAGAGGATCTGCAAGTGCGCCCAGAAGCCCTTCTAGGGGGGCATTCTGGGAGGAGAGACGCCCTGACCTTTTGGGGACCCTGCTGATGGCCGCAACTTCCCACGTTGTACCGACGGGACCCACAGGTGGGCCCAGCCTCCCCTCACCTCTCGGGAGTCTTGCAAAGACTGTTATTCTGCAAGACTCCTGCCTCCCTGCTGCTTGTGGCGCATCTGAGACCGTGTCGCCACCACCCTTGCTGGGTGCAGAGGCCACTGGCGCGAGCTGTCCTCATCGTCACCTGGCTGGTGGAGGATGGCTGCACCGCGTCCCAGTGCAGGAACCTGCCGCACACTCCCTGGTCCCTCACAGCCACCACGGCCACGGCAGAGGCAGGTTCATGGCCGAGGGCAGAGCGGCCGTCTAGAGGGGGCAGCTGAACATCTGTGCTGTGTAGTGCTGAGCCCGCGGGCCCAGGAAGAAAAGTCAAGCCACAGAGATTGGCTCCCGGGGGAAATCCCTCGGCCTTTTGCTACTTGTTGATATGCTCCAGCCCAAAAACAAAATAAAAAACTCAGTGGAAGAGAAAAAAAAGGAGAGAGACTGAGAGAGGTTTGACTTGTTTGGAATTTTGGAATATACTGTATTTTTGAATCAAGCCGATTTTAGTCTTCCAGTCACACTTCTCTTTCAGTTTGTGCAGGACCCTTGCAAATCAATGCTTTTGTGTCTACTTGAAAGATAAAATTTATTAGCTTGAAGCGTGTGTGTGGCAAAAAATCAGACATTACAGGCAAATTTATCATGAATGGCATCACTCTCCTTTCCACCCCTCCCTGCCTTTCCTTCCTTCCCCCAAATAAGAGCCTCTTTTAAAAATGTTAGTCTTTACACCTTACGGTATTATATTCCAGGACACCATAATGAGCTTATAAACATAGGTTCTGATTTATCAACTTCCGAAGGTCTCCAGATGTCCTGCTATGACAGAAGGGGATAGGCCCCATTTGCTGTCTCCTCTCCTGCGGTGGGGGAGATGATGACATTTAGTTGCTTGACTCACTCCTTTCAAAACTCAACCTAAGACGCTATCACTGCTATCCCATGCTCACCTCCCACCGGCACCTTGACCTGCAGCTCTAGGAGGGAAGATCCTGGAGCTCCTAAGACCTTCTTGCTTTTCTTCTTCTCCCCCTGCCACCTTCTTCAGTCACATCCTGACTTCCATAGGATCAAGTTTTCATACATTTACACTCTATTCTACAAGTGCCTCCAAGACTTCTGGACCTTCTCCCAGGTGGACTCTTGGAGCAGAGGCACAGTAAACAGCATCTGGCTGCATGGAAGGCAGTGGTTCTGCTCTGTGAGGAGGAAGTGGGTGCAAAGTACTGATTCCAGACCTTCCCGGCGCAGACTAAGTTGTCAGTCAGTGGTGTTTTTTCCTTTTCAAGTTACGCACTATTCTTGAAGAAGTTGACTATATGCAAAAGTGTAATTTAAAGCTTTCTGTTTGCCTCCCCAGTTGAGAGCGGCACCTCATTTCGCTGCTGGGTTGAGGTTATTTTCATTGGCTGTATCTTCCTTGGTTTCGTGAGCCATACTTTAGTCTATATGTAATGAGATGGAAACAATGGCATTGTCTTAACAGCTGGTCCTAGGATTTCTCTGTAGTGGGTACGAATCTCAGTCCATGGACTCAGCTGTGGAAAAATGGAACCTTCCTCTATTTGTATGTGACTATATGACTCAGCTTTTCTCTTGAGTGTTTATTGCTCAGAATGGTCAAAAAAGAGTCCCAGGGAATTTAACATCTTCCCACATTTAATTTTCTATTGGATTGTATCTCAGTGGCAGGGCCTTGATACAGTGCTGAGGGTGTCTGTGGGTATGTGTGTGTGTGTGCTGGTCATCATTTATCCGAGGGAGAATTCCCTGGGAAATCCATCATCCTTGGCCATTGGACAGCTGGCCAATTGGAGCATCTGTTGTCTCCTGCATTTGTTTTCAGGTCTAGTGACTCTCTGCTGCGTTTGTGTTTTTCCTGGTGCATGGAAATTATTTCTGCTCAGGAACCTCCATGGGTCTGTAAAATCGCATCTATTTCTATCTGCCCTTGGGCACAAGTGTCATTCTCTGCTACCCTGCCCTGCTCAGCCATGGAAAACATGAAGCTGATTCAAGCCCATTTTCCAAGACTTCCTGCACAGGGTCCTTGCTCTCTGGACTCCACCTGGAAAATGAGACAGAGGTCTTGTTTGCTCTCAGTTTCCACAACCCTTCCTGAGATGGATGGAGAGAATGGAGAAAGCAGGGCTCAGGACCCCTTTCTCGATGGGATAAATATCCAAGATCTCTTTGCTCACTCTCAAAATATCCCCCACTCTCCTCTCCTTAAGAATGTTTCTGTCTCCTCAGCAAGAAGCATTGCTCTGATTCACTATGAATTTTCTCCAAACATTGAACCATGGTATTGCATTAAGATTAGCACATCAAAAGAGATGCCCAACCAATCACGCAGCGCCAGGTTGGATGCAAAGCCGCGCATGCTAGATCGATACCTGCAGCGGGGCAGTACCTTTAGGGCAGGGCTTCCTAACCTTTTTTGTGCCATGGACCCTTTTGCCAGTCAGGTGAAAACCACGGGCCCCTTACTAAGTCCACACTATACTGTGTATTATTTAATAAATACATCACACCTGCACCAGCACATCCCCACAAGAATAATGTTATGATTTTTAAAATCTCAATTCAAGCTCACTGGCCCCTTGTTAAGAACCCTGCTTTAGGTGCCAGCATTTTGAGTTTCAGTGGCCTTTTACTAGAGTTTGACTGTAACAATACATATCTTCGACAACTTAATTTCGTAGAGAAGAGCTGCCCAGCTGGGAAGAAGGTAAAGGTATAAAAAAATAAAGGGAACATTCATTGATTACTATTTCAAAATATTATCTTGTCACCGCTCCTTGGTAGAAGCCAGTATTTATTAGGAGAATATTTTGACCAGCTGGCTTTGGGTGAAGTTCTAGAATTCTGGTTCAGGAATGTTCTGGTGTCAGGGCCTGAGAGGAAGAAAACTTCCTCGCATAGTAATACTAATAGCTCCCTGACTGCCAAGCATTGTCCTAAGTACTTTACACATAGAGTCTCCTTTAATCTTCCCAGTAACTCTATGAGGCAGGTCCCACTATTTCTCCATCTTTGGAGATAAGAAAAAAGGGCAAGAGTTATAACTTGCTCAAAACCCACAGGTAATGAATACAGAGAAAAGGTTTAAATTTTGCTGGTTGACTCTGTTGCTGAACCACTGTATCAGTCAGGCGAGGCTAGGATATGCAGTAGTAAAAACACTCCCTGTAGCAGTTTGATATTATTGATAAATTCCAAAGAGAAATATTGGATTATGTTTGTAAACTGATCTCCTCTGGGCATATGAGATTATATTGGATTCATAGGTTAACTTGATTAAGTAATTATGTAAACCTCCTGTGCCAGTAGGGCATTGAGTCCCCACCCTTTGGTGGGTGGGGACCTACAGATAAAAGACATCACAAAAGACAGAGTTAGAGGGTTCTTAATGTTGGGGTTTGATGTTGGAGTTTGATGCTGAAGCCTTAAGCTTGAGCCCCAGGAAGTAAGCTCACAGAGGAAGGAGAAGGAAGCCCCAGGAAGAGAGCAACTCTGAGCCCAGAGAGAAGCAAGATCCTGGAAGGGAGAAACCCAGGAAGCCTGAACCCTGGCAGATGTCAGCAGCCATCTTGCTCCAACACGTGAAAATAGAGTTTGGTGAGGGAAGTAACTGATGCTTTATGGCCTGGTATCTGTAAGCTCCTACCCCAAATAAATACCCTTTATAAAAACCAACCCGTTTCTGGTATTTTGCATTAGCACCCCTTTGGCTAATTACCCTCCCCAACCCCCAGATTTCAAGAACATATAACAACAGAGGTTTATTTCACATGTCTGATGCAGGTCACCAGGGAGCTTTGTTTACAGGGTCCTCATTCCAATACAAAAGCTGGTGGATCAGCTGCCACCTTGAAAATTACCGGCCACCTTAGAAAAGGAGCTGTGGAGGGTCTAGCAGACAATAAATGCTGCCTCTCAGCAGTGTCTTTAATCACCATCCGTCAGCAGTCATTGGCAGAACTAGTCATAGGGCTCTGCCCAGTCCCATGGGGCAGGGCGAGCTGTCCTCCAGACCCTGATACCTTGAAGATATATTGAAAGGAACAGGGCATGCTCAGAAGGAGGAATATTACAACTCCATAGACTTATGGCGTTGGACTACGAATTGAAGGTTGGTCAGAGATGGAATGGGATAAGAAGGAAGTGAAGATACTGGATGTATGTAGTATGTTTATAAGGTCAAATGTAAATATGTATTGGTTGGAAATGATAGTAACATTATAATGAATGTAACAAACACTTTTGGTTTATGGATGTGATCGTAGCTGAAATGAGTAGTCTAAGAAAATTAATGTTAGCTGCAGAATAGATGGAGGAAAATGTTGGGAATGTATAGCAATGATTTTGGAAGTAGATGAGGGTTGCACTTAATAATATAAATACAGGAATATTCTACTTCAAGGTGTTAAGAATGTGGTGGTACATGGGAAAAATATAACTAATTATTTTATGGAAAAAAAAAAAGACATATTTGGTGGACAACACCCAGGCCCATTCTCACAGGTGGCCCCTCAGTGACAGCAAAAGGAGACCCAAAGGGATCTGCAGGAGAGGCGCGCGGGACAGAGAAGGCGGGACACGAGCACGTTGGGGCAATGCTGCAGGAGAACCTGCTCCACGATCCATTATATTTTCAGTAAAGTGCCCCAAATGGCACAGAATGATGAGCGCAATGAGCATTTTGTGATAACGAAGGAAGAAGCTGTGGATGCAGAGCCAGCTGGCACCTGGGGGCCTCTCCTCCACCAGAACTTCCTCAGGTGTGTGAACCTGAGCGCACTGAATATCTACTGTGGACTGAGGACGGGTCCCCTAGGCTCATTTCTCTGCAACCTGAGAGGCCCTTGGCGGAGCCCCCGGTGGACCGTCAGCTGAGGCAGGGATCAGCCCCGGGTCACCTGTGATCTCCTGACGCGGGCACCTGCTGGGGCAGGTGCTGGGGCAGGGGTGCAGACCGTGCCCTGTCCTCCCATCAACAACACATTTCCTCGGGCCAGCCCCAGCCCTTGGTCTGGGGAGAAGGGTGGATCCTGACTGGGTGGATGATATTTGTATATTTGCTGCACCCTGCACCAGAGTGGGTAAGCACTGTGGCGTGGGTGGTGGCCGCGGTGATTGTCCAGCAGGGCCCTGGCCCTCCGGGCCCCAGGTCTGCAGCATGATCCTCTCATCTGGCAGCCTTTGGGGCTTCTAATGACAATGTGGCGCTGAGCAGCTGTGCATTCCTGGCCAGCTTTTCTTTCGTCTCCCTGGGGCTTCTCAGCACCCACTAGGCGGGCAGACTCTAACTGCAGCCGGAGAGAGTGGGAGGAAGAGGGAGAGACGAGAGGGAAACGCTAAGGCGGATGCGCTACAGAGAAATCGCGATGTAAAGTCTACCGACGCCAAATGCAGTGAACGTGTGGTCTTGGGGTTCGTGCCCCTAGAAATCTAAACGAAGGCTTCCATTGGCTCTGGTGACGGTGCATCTTCGGTAATTCAGAGCTGAGGCTGCACGGTGGCACCCCAGGGGTTATGTCGTGCTGGATGAGCCGCAGCAGGGGCTCTGTGGCCCGGGCTCGGGGCAGGGGCCTGTGGCGTTGCCTGTGGGCTGCTTACAGGAGACCCCCCCCCCCACCGCATTTCTCTCTCTGGTATACAAAAGACCCCCCTGTGATTTACTCTGCCGTTTTATTTTTTAGTTCTTTTTCTAGTATCACATATGCAACCTAAATTTTTCCCTTTTAAGCACATCCAAATACACCATCCAGGGCTGTGAGCTACGTGCGTAATGCCACGGTCACGGTTTCAACTGGAAGTCCGCGGCTCATCGCCTCCTTTCCCCTTGTCACACCCCACGTCAGCGGAGCGTTCCCGTGTACTGCAGAGAGGTTTCCTAGAGCAGGGGGTGGGGACGGCCGTGGGCAGCAGCCGAAGCTTGAGCCCCGATGCCTGCACGGTGGGGTCGCCCTCCACTTCCCGCGATGGCCTCACAGCCCAGGCCACGGCTGTCAGAGGGGTCTTGGGCCAGCCCCGGCAGCTCCTGAAGTGCAAGTTCTCGGCCCCACCTCAGACCCACCGGGGGTCTCACGAGCCCCCCACCCACGCAGACGGGGAGAACCACCACCTCCTTCCAGGGAGCGTGACAGCACCTGCGGGGCCCGAGGCAGCCGTGACCGCTCCCAACGCGACGCCAGGGCAGCCTCGGGGACATCACAGGCCGCACAGCCCGCCTGGGGTCGCGCTCCGTCTGCCCCTCGGGGGTCAATTCTTGTGTTGATCAGACAACGTTACAACGATCAGCCACAGCCAGTCCCCACGCGCGCACGCCTTCGTGACGGTCACTCATTTCCCGTGGATTCTCCGCACATTTGTCACCTTGTAGGAAGGACCCCGGCTAATGAGGGCTGGGGGCGGGGAAGCAGAAAATGAAGGGGAAGGGAGCTTACTTTTCATAGTGTTACTCACAGTCCTGAACCGTCCGGGGCAAACGACTTCTTTCCAAGGCCACCCTGCAGCCGAGGCTTGGCGTGTGGCCATGGTCACAAAGACGGGCCCTGGGTTTGAGTTCTGCAGTTTCCAGCCACGGCTGAAGGGCCAGGCTGCCCTTGGGTCCTAAGGAAGAAGGCTAAGCAGCAGAATCCCTTGCTGAGCTCCCTGGTCTTTCCTTAGCGGGAAGCCTGAGGAAGCAGCTGGCACCGCCCCGCCTCGCCTCGCTCTGCTCACACACAGCCGCATTCCCAACAGGTTGCAATCACAGGCGCTCTCGACTGCGGGAGGAGGTTAGATAAAAAGAACGCTGTCCCGGAATAGCAATTATTCTGGTCACTCAACTCCCTGCAGGGACCAAATTGTTTTGTAATTTCTCATTAGGCAGCAGCTAATTAAAAACATACAATTAGCAATAATTTTAATTATGCGCTGTCCTCCCAGAGAGGACTTCGAATGCAGTTAAAATGTGGGCAATCAGATAAAACCCAGGGAAACTCAGAGGAACTGAGAAAAGGCTCTCAGCACAAAGTCACTGTACGGAGAGAAGTTTGCAGATAATTAGCGACAAATTTGGCACTTTTGCCCCTTCACTTTGCTTCTGCAAGGCTGGGGCTTTTTTTTTTTAATACTGATTTTTAAAATAAATAAATTATATCCATGGGCAAAAACAGAATAACTTATTGTATCTAAAAATTAAGATGAATGATTTTTGGCTCTCTGCTCAGTAAAGAAGCACTTTGAATTCAGGAGCATTTTTAAAACCTGATATCAGAATGGCCTCACTATTCCTGTCAGGCCTTCACTAATCTAAACTTTTTGAAATAAATATTTCAGCTTTGTAAAAACCAAAATGAGCTCAAAACCTATCAATTACATATAAATAGAAAAGAACTCAGATCAAAGCTACAAAGAAAAATTATTTCTGCATTTTAACATAATTTCCAATGAAGATGCCTTTACAAATGTCTTTGTCATGTTATTTTTATTATTTTATTATTTTATTTTATTTTTTTAAAGATTTATTTATTTATTTATTTCTCTGCTTTCCTCCCCGGCCCCCCACCCCAGTTGTCTATTCTCTGTGTCTATTTGCTGCGTCTTGTTTCTTTGTCCGTGTCTGTTGTTGTCAGCTGCACGGGAATCTGTGTCTCTTGTTGAGTCATCTTGTTGTGTCAGCTCTCCGTGTGGGCGGCACCATTCCTGGGCAGGCTGCACTTTCTTTCGCGCTGGGCAGCTTTCCTTATGGGGCGCACTCCTTGCTCGTGGGACTCCCCTACGTGGGGGACACCCCTGCATGGCATGGCACTCCCTGTGCACATCAGCACTGCACATGGGCCCGCTCAACAGGGGTCAAGGAGGCCCGGTGTTTGAACCGCGGACCTTCCATGTGGTAGACGGACGCCCTAACCACTGGGCCAAGTCCGCTTCCTGTTATTTTTAAATGGAGGATCATTTTCACAATTCTTAGGAAAACCTGCAAGATGCCGTTGAAACCAATGACAAGATTCTTTTTTCTCCTCCAAGTTCCAGGCAAATGAAGAGAAAAAATATAACGGTTTCCCATCACTGGTTTAACATGTATTCATGGACATCCACTCTCATCACCATTGCCATTTAGACATCGAACCAAAATGCCAGGAGCCCACCTGCTCCCTCTCCTTCTTTTAAGGTAATTATCTGTCTTCAACTTTCAGGCCAAGAAATATGACCTTGTTTATCACTGTCAACACCCCCGAAAGACCAACAGAAAAATGTGCTGCTCGAGCAAAGTGTTTTCAACTTCTGTAGCTGGGGAGGGCATCATCCAGACGCTTCGTCTATGCATTCATAGTTTCCAAATGGGAAATCACAGCAGGTGTTAAGAGGGCCCAAGCCTGGGATGGGTCATTGCAAGGCAGGGAATTGGGTGGCTCTGGGCACAGGGTGCCCTCAACCCTCACCTGCCGTGACTTGGCTGGGAGCAGGGCCACTGTTAACATGACTTGACACTGATCAGTAGAGGCAAAGGCTGGGCCATTGGGTGGTCTCGCTGCCAGGTGTCCACTGCCCTCACCGTGTCTTTTCAGAAAGGTTTGCCTCACCCTATAACACGCGTAACAACCTCGGACCTTGTCGAGCTTCCCGGGTGCTGCCAAGGAGAGGGCTTCTTTGGGCTGGAGATGGACGCCCACGTCATGGGACAGCACGGGGTTATGAGTCCAGCGGTGTCATCTCCCACTCTGCCTGCACCCCACCAGTCTGACGACCGAGGGTCTTTAACGTGGCCCTGCCTGGCAGGGAATTGGGGTCTCCAGGGACATGCTTGGGCATTTTCCAGGGGAACAGAACTTTCCATATGTCTCAACTGAGCCTGAGATGGCATGGGACATTGAACAAATTTCAGACTCGAAGGATTGGTTCTGGAGCTAAACAGATCTGCGTGTTGCGGCCACATCATCCATTCTAGCACCTGCCTCCTTTCTGTGGTTTCCTCCGGCACCTCCTCCTGTGCTACGTATGTGCCTTCTGCATCCCAGCGCTTTGCCCTCCTAATCCAGCGGCCTCTCTCGGCCTGGCAGGTGTGGGTAAAGGTCACCCAGAATAAGTGGCATGTGGGCGCAAAGTCTTTGGAGCCCCCAAAGAAGGCTGTTCTCATAATCAAGTTACACTTGTTTCCCCTGCGCAGCGTCCTGACATTTTGCATTAATATTCTAGTTTAGGTTTCAGCGGGGTAGGCTCTCAACATGGACAACTTGCCCGCTTTTAACGCTGCTGCTGGCACAGACCTCGGGGACTTCTCTGGGTGGGGTGGGGCCCGCGGCCCCTCACTGAGATGTGGAGAGAGCGATGTTGACTCTCTGAGCTCATTTCTGACTGGCACTTGTCAGGGCTTCAGAGGTGTCGGTGTTGACCACAGGGCATGGGCAATGGGCTCAGGGGGTCCCGACAGCTTCTGGATTGGGTTTACCTCCTTCAGCCAGGATCACGAGCACTGGATTTGAGTTCTTGCTTCAATGGATTCCAGGTGTACTGTGGAACTCTCCAGAACCCCGGAGTCTGTGCAGTCCAGCTTTGAGGAAACCCTCTATCCGTGGCCTTGTTGGGGTGAAGCACTGGAGGCTTTTTGAGGGAAGTAGGGTTAGTCTGGGCCCCACCAAGGAGCAGGTTTCAGTAAGAGCCCGGCTCCTGGAGAGAATCCTGCCAAGTACGCGGCTGGTCCTAGCGACCGAGTGTTTAGGTGGTCATGGCGTTGCTTTTTAGAAGCAGGTAGTTCCTGGAACAAGTATTTAAACTATTTGTGCTTGTTCCCAGGATTGCCTCACCCAGGGTCAGAAATGTACTTCTCGTTTCAGGATTATTTAACACAGGGCAAAGGGACTGGGATGGCTGAGGTCATGTATGAAAACGCAACACCGGTCGCATTTCTTTGTGTTTCTTAGTGCCGCGCAGTCCAGCTCAGCTCTCCCACGTGGTTCGGCAGGAAATCAGTCCTGGTGCTCTCTGGGGAACTCTTTCCACACTGGCCTGGAACGCTCCGGAACGTGGTGCTTGCTCCTTCCAGAACCGGGGAATCCCTCTGGCCCTCCGATAATCGGGGCTGCTGCTCCTGGGGGTCCACCCCAGGTCCACGGGGCCAGCGGCCTCTGGGGAGGGCCCCGACACCCATCCGCCTGGGCAGGCCCCCGACTGCCGCCGTCTGATGTCCCAGCTCGCCAGGATGTGGTCCCAGAACGCTTGGGGCCTCCTGATTTAGCCCTCGAGGTCCCGCCTCCCAGCAGACGTCGCAGTCCTGAGCACGCAGGGCAGTTGGTCACCCCAGCCACAGCTCCTCGGAGTTACATTTTTGGTCACTAACAGATGGAGGAAATCTTCCTGGGAGGTGGAGGAGGTATGACAGGGGAGACAACCAGGGTGCAATTTCAGGCTAAGTTCCCGTACAGAGCTCTGGGGCCCACACCACTCCCCGGGGCGGCCATGCCTTACGGCAGGGGAGCTGGGCTTCGGGCTCCAGCATCGGCCCCGCCAAGGCTTAGGGCCACCCAGGGGCTCAGAGACATCAGCCTTCCCTTCCTCTCCTTCCCTGCAGGAGAAGCGGTTCCATCCGCCCAAGGCTCCAACAGCCTCCAAAGGAAATGGGGGCTGAGGGTGAGTCCACAGATCTGGTTGGAGGGGCCCAGGGTTGTGGGCAGAGCCCCAGCCGTGCCTGGGAGACACGGGCTTTTAAAACGTAGACAATATTCCAAAGACCCCTGTCCAGTCCTTTCAAACCACTCACGCCTCCAGTAGCTGCAGAACATGCCTGAGTGAGCTCTCGAGGGGTGCTGTTGGGAAACTTTAAGTGCCTTCCAGCGAACCCCCACTTCCTTAGGTGTATCCCCACTGCAGGCTTTGCACGATAATGGAATTTTTACTTCTGTGTTGTCCCCTCAAATGGACTGAAGTCTCCTTGAACTCAGCATCATGTATGATTTATTCTTGCTCCACCACCCCCACCTCCTGCTTGGCACACAGTAGGCATTCAATAAATGACGGCTGAAGGACATGTGCTGGGAAAAGGCGCTGAAGCAGAGGGCCGAAAAGGGGGCTCGATGTGGGCAGACGGAGGGGCAGGGGCTGGCTGTGCCTCCTCGGCCTCCTTCCAGTTTTGCCTCAAGTGGACCTATGTTTAAAACAAGATTGAAATGTGTTCTCCAGCCCCTTCCGGGGATGGGAAAAATCAGATGACGGTTTAGGTTCCAGGGTGACCACTGCTCCCGTTCCCTGGGAGATCCCCAATTTCAGCACTGAAAGTCCTGGGTCCTGGAAAAAGCCCTGTTCCATGCAAAGTAGATGCATGGTCACCCCAGGGTCAGAAAACTAGGGTTTAGAGTTCACATGGGGAGTGAAAGAGGGATACGGTGCACTGCTCCTGGCTCTCCACTTTCAGGACGCGCAGAGCAAGAGACAAGAAGTTGAGATGTTTGAAGAACAGACCCCAAATTGTTTAATTTGTACAGTCACAGTCAAAGTTCCAACAGGGATGTGTTTTAAAAATCAAAGGGCTCACATGATCGGGGCCATCGAAGATGTGCCATCAGTCTTTCAATCAAGAGAAACTCTTGGGAATCAAATGCCACAGTCCTTCTGCTGCTTCTTTCCAGGAAGATAGAGCCCCATTCTCCCTGGACAATCTCACAACGTCATTTCACAAAGGACCTTTATTAGGAGAGGGGTGAATGTTCATTTGGCCACTTTAAAGATGACCTGGTGCATCATTTAACATTTACCCCATGCACTTTTTGGGTGCTTTCCATGGCATCACAACCATTAGCACCCTTAAAGGGCAAGGGGTTCTCTCACCTCCTGCTCATTATGCCAGGAAAGGTTATGGGAAGATTTTTATGCTGCGTTTTTATTCTTTCTGGCCTCTGCTTCCAGACTCCTGGAGAGCACAAAGTTCCCAGGGGTTCCAGAATGCGGGGAGCAGGAATCAATCACAGCACTAGCCACTCAGACAGGAGGGAGGGACGCGGAGGGTGTCTGCATGGGCTGAAGAAGCGCAGTGAGGAAAATTAGCCCAGCAAAACAGCACTAAGGCTTGAATCACAGCATAATGAAAATGTCAACAACAAACCAAAAATACCGCAGCAGGCTAAGAGCAAGGTAGGGAGCTGCATGCACAAACCTGGAAACACTGTTACCTTTCATGGCTTCATTATTATTTCTGTTAATTAAGCCAGCTCTAAAATAACAGTCAGTGTGCTGGAAAGAATGGAGGGAGCACAGGAGCCAGAGAGAAATTTTAACCTGAATTGGTCCATATTTACTTTGAATCAGAAAAACAGAAAAAATGGAGGAATAATTGAGCACATGGGCTCCCAATGAAGTATTCTAGGTCCTGCCAATCAAGAGAGTGGTCTCATACACAACATCCAATGACTTAACAAAACAATTAAAATAATACATTTTTCCTGTGGCATTTTGGGACATGGGTTTCAAGAAAAAGTCATAGGAACTCACTTAGAAAAGCAACATAATGGAAGGCTGGGGGAAATGCAGAAAATCAAGGGAAACTAAAGGACGAGGCAATACATGACCTGGGCACTGCTGAGCATTGAGGTTGCGTTCATTCACTTGGTCATTCATCTGAAACAAACATTTGCTGACCTCGATGTGCCAGGCGTGCTGCATGTGCCTGGGATTCAGCGGTGAACCAGACGAAGGTCTCTGTCCAGGTGGATTTGACCTTCCAGCAGAGAAGACAGACAATAAAAGTTAGAAGTGGTGCACGCCATGGACAATGAAAGCAGCGTGAGGGGGCACCTGGCTGCCAGGGGAGGGCATGGGCAGAGGACAAGTTTAAGTCCAGTTTCTGCTTCTCAGGGAGCAAGCTGTGTGAACTTGATCCATTTGTTTGACTTTGCTGGGTTTTCTTGTTCTCTCCTCCGTGTAGCAGGCGGACCATAACGGCCCCTAGTCATAGGGTTTTAGGATGTCTGGGATAATTGCAGGTGAAGCCCTTGGCACACTGCCCAGCCATGCCTTCCCCTGTTCCGTGCTTACAATAATCAGTTATTACACTAGCACTGCAGAGGCAGCAACGGTTTCTCTGACTCACCACCGGGGCTGGGCCAGGTGAAGATTTTAATTTTCCTTACATTTCTCGTTGTTGTGGAGATTGTCCCTCCCTTGAGGACTGCTACTTTCTGTAATTATGGAATAAAGAAAAAGCAAGAAGAAGAAGAAAGCCTTGGGAGGCGGATGTGGCTCAACTGATAGAGCGTCTGCCTACCATGTAGGAGGTCCAGGGTTCAGTACCAAGGGCTCCTGACCCGTGTGGCGCTGGCCCACGCACCGTGCTGATGCACACAAGGAGTGCCGCGCCACGCAGGGGTGTCCCCCACGTAAGGGTGCTCCATGCGCAAGGAGTGCACCCCATAAGGAGAGCCACCCCACGCGAAAAAAGCACAGCCTGCCCAGGAGTGGGGCTGCTTACATGGAGAGCTGATGCAGCAAGATGACGCAACAAAAAGACACACACATTCCCAGTGCTGCCTGACAAGCAGACACAGAACACACAGTGAATGGACACAGAGAGCAGACAATAGGGGGAAGGGGAGAGAAATAAATAAAATAAATCTTTTTCATAAGTATGAAAGATATTTCATACATTGATTAAGGCCTTTTTTCTTCCAAATGTACTGTATTTTTTTCTTTCCATTCTTAGGACAAGAAAGTGGCTGTTTTCTACTCTGTAGCATTTAGTCCTTTCCTCTCACACAGAAAGCCTCATTACTAAAACCTGAGGATGACGAGCCTTTTATACTCTGCTCCTCGTCATCTTCACCCAGTGACAAATAATCCTGCAGGCATGGATGCCTCTGCTCTGCCTCTGCAGAAGACTAAAACCACCCGAGTTCAACGGGAAGATACGGGGCCTGAACTCTTAAAGGCTGGAGCAGAGGCTGAAGGGTGCTTCTCCACGCCTGTTTCCTTCTCCTCCTGAACAACCGCTGTTCCTGAATCAGCCTCCCTTGCAGTTGGGACTGGGTGGGAGCTGACACGATGGGAGCAGGCACCGTGTCAGGACCTGGCCTATAAATCCCCCAGAAGTTGCCCTCTGCCTCCTTCCACCAGCTCTATGTGGAGCAGCCCTGCGTTCCCTGAAGATTCCTGTTAAAGATGGAAGAGACTCTGTCACTGAAGCAGTGCATGGTGGAGCTGCCACCTATCAAGACCACTGGGCTGGACAGTCTCTGAGCGAGAAACACACGTCTATCAGCCGTTGCTCTTCTTGGCGTTTATTTGTTACAGCATCTAGCCTTACCCTAAGTGACAAAACGGGAACTGCTCTTAGAGTTTGAGGACAGTCTTGGATTTCTTTGGCCAGCATCACACGTCTGAAATCTGTATTTATTGGTTTCAAAGAATCAGTGAAATAGCTGTTGCCATGTCTCCATACCTGTTTCCATCACCGGAAATGTCTCTAAGGTCACAACCTGATAATAGAGAAAATGGTGGTGCCATTGGTTTGGCTGTACTTTGTCCTGGGATGGCCACGTTCATTCATGTTGAGCCCATGGTATGTGTCTGGCACACAGCACCTGGTTCTACCCAACAGAAAAAGGTTTGCACCTACAATTATACAAGGACTTTCAGTAAACCCTCCAGAAAAATTCATTGAGGTATTGATTTCCAATGAGGGCGAAGCCTTCCCCTTCCAATTTCTGTAGGGTTTTTCTGAATTTACTCAATTGACTTGTTATTTTATTTGTCCCTAAACAAAGTGTGAATATTTTGGGAAGATTGTGTAGAACCAATAAAAAGGCACATGAGTGCAGTCAGAGAGCTATTACGGGAGAACTCTTAGATGTGCCTCCAGTCTGGAGAGAGCTGAGCTCCTGCCGCCCTCCACCGTCCAGCTGGCTCCCACCCCTCCACTGTCCAGCTGGCTCCCACCACCGCTCCACTGTCCAGCAGGCTCCTGCCACCTTCCCCTGTCCAGCCACCTCCTGCTGCCCTCCCCTGTCCAGCCAGCTCCCACCGCTCCTCCACTGTCTAGCCAGCTCCCGCCACCCCTTGTCCAGCCAGCTCCCACCCCTCCACTGTCCAGCTGCCTCCTGCCACCCCTCCCCTGTCCAGCCAGCGCCCATCCCTCCACTGTCCAGCTGGCTCCCGCCTCTCCACTCTAGCCACCTCCCGCCGCCCCTCCACTGTCCAGCCAGCACCCACCCCTCCCCTGATCCAGCTGGCTCCTGCCCCTCCACTGACCAGCCGGCTCCCGCTTACCCACTGTCCAGTTGGCTCCCGCCACCCTCCCCTGTCCATCCAGCTCCCACCGCCCCTCGGCCCTCCCCGTGCCCAGAGCCAGCCGTCCGCACGGAAGCCGGACTCCTCCGCCACGGCTCTGCTCTGGCCGTGCTTCATCCACTTCACTTCTGAGGTGAGCTGAGGCGAGAAAAGCAAGCTCTCATCTCTCGGGAGGAAAAAAGTCAACCTGGAGCTGTCCATCCCCACGTGTTCAGCCTCCAAGTTCAGCGGCAGCAAATGCCACATCACGTCCAACCTACGGAGAAGACGACCGCAGAGCTCTCCAGGGACGGTGGAGCTGCACTCATGCACGTTCTCCTCACCGTCCTGGTGAAGGGCGTGTCCTCTGCACATCCCTGGAAGAGCCTTGGCCCCCGCGTCTACAGTGTACCAGGCCAGTTCTGGCATTGCAACGTCCCTCAGTGTAAACTGCCTTTTGGTCCATGTTTCAGCCAACAAACCAAACAGACTGTTAGAGCCCTCTGCCCCCTCGAGCTACGACTCTGCGTCCCAAATCTTTGCCGAGGGAGCCCAGACCGGTGTTTCCAGCGAATTCAGTGTCACGTTCCTTCCACTATTATCTTACACCCTTAATTCCCACACATTCCCTGCTTTCTGTCCGTATAAATCAGGACATGTGCATCTATTAGGAGGTGGCACATCTCCTCAGGGGGCAGACGTGGCCCCTCCCCTGTCAGGGTCTGCTGGACCTGGCCTAGTGCAGGTCTGGACGCAAAAAGGGGCATTGGGCAGCTGCTGAGAGGAATTAGCAGCGTGCTGCAGGCAGCCCGCTCAGGGGGTTCCACTACAGGATAATCCGACAGAACACAAAATAGGGCTGATCTCCTCAGCTGGAGGTGGGAGGGCTGCATTCTCAGCAGGGAAATGACAGGCTCATCCTGAAAAGAAGGCTCAGCAGAATTTAGGGTTCCCGTGTCCCCACTGTCATCGTTGTCCATCCACAGGTCCCCATTCCAATTTTCAGGACTCCCTTCCTGCCCCACCAATGGTCTCGCTTTTTGCGTTGAAATTCACATACTCACATGAGGAACCATTGTGTTTGGTTTTCAGAAATCTCAACTCCACAGCTACAGGAGGTGACAGTTCTTCCAGGGCACACCCAGAAACCTTCAGGGCATTTCCGTGGCGCTCGAACTGGCAATTTCAAGTCCTGAGCTCATCCTTTTCTTTATCAACCTTTATCTACTGTGTTTAAGAACAGTCAGTTAACCTCATAGCACTCATTAGATTGACACAAATGTCCTAAGGTATCAAATACATGGTCACCCAGAGCCTTGCCTCTTACAGGTATTTGTGTGGCAGCATCCGATGGTGATATTTTATCTATCTCTGTGGCCAAATCCTTCCATGGGCTACCAGGACCCTCTTGATCATTGGAAATAGGTCATTAGTGCCTTAAAATCAAACCAGATTCATGACCTAATTCCAACCCCCAGTAACAATTTATAAAATTCATCCTTAAGATTCTGTTTCTTAAGAACCACTTCTGATACCAAATCCTGAATTGGGATTCCCCAGAGAAAGAGAACTGACAGGATCCTCCCCACAAAACACATACCCCCAAAGAGGTTTATTATAATGAATTGGCTTACAAAGTCTAGGGGGCTGTCAAGTCCAAAGGTCAAAGGGTAAGACACAGCCTGGAAATTCCAATAAATGTGATGGTGATGCCCTTAGTCCAAATTTCCCAGGGGAAGCTGGCTGACTACAATTCCAACCAGAGCCAACACTGAAGCTGAGGCAGAAAATCTTCCTCTGATCTCTGAAATCTTAATTCCAGCTCCTAAAACCTCCAACTGATTGCAGCGGGAGAGTTCTCCATTTAGATGAGGGCATCAACTGATTGTAGATGGGAATTCCATCTTTGAAATACCTTCACAGGGATAAAAGCGGGCCAGTACTTAACCAAACAACTGGACACCATAGCCTAGCCAGGTTGACACGTGAAATTAAAGATCACAGCACCTGAGGTGGAAATATAGTAAGAATCAGAAACAAACAAACTTTTGTGGAGTCTGTTAGGCCACTGACCTTCTGGGGTTGTTGGTTACTGTAGCATTATATCTCTCATGATGACTAATCACTTCCAGACCTACTTACTCATAGAGAATAAGCACAATCTGCTATTACAGAGATCCAGATTCAATAAACTACTTAGGAATAATGTGGAACTATTGTTTCCTGCTTATTAATTAGGAAGTAGAGCAATAAAGGCTGTTTTTAAGGGCCACATAGCTTCTGATAAAGTAATCAGCAAATTGCCTATTTCACAAGGATCATTGTTTTTAAGAAGGTAGCATACCCATGTTAATCTTGACTGTGACTGCCCAAATCTAGTCTAGCAGAAACAATTTCCATATTGGATAAAATGGATACATTTTAGCCAAATACGTTTCTCTCTATCGAACTGCCTTAAATATTCTTGTTACATAAGCTGAAGAAACAGCCCCCATCCTTACCAAACTCAGATGTACATACTGAAAATTCTATAGTGCATGTACATAAATGTTAAAAAGTATACAAATTACATTTTAAGCTGTGGTCAGGCCCAGCCACATTTCCAAAATGGTCCCTCAAAATAAAAGGTGGGGTGCATATGTTAGTAACATGTCTTAAGTTTGACTGACATCAAAAGAGCCTTGAAGTCAACTTTAAAAATCCTTCCTTATTCTCCTTTATATGTTCATACCTTTTAAGAATCAGATGCTCCTAATTGCAACAGTGTGTACCTCCGCCTTCTGACAAGGCCACTTAATTCTCAGTGGCACTGCCTGGAAAGCACTTCCTTATCAGCATGGAGACTGTTTCCTTTGTGGATCCAGCGGGTCGTGGAAAGTCTCCTGCACGGGCACTAATTGCTATTCAGAGCTAAGTCATTGTGCCCGGAGATTTTCGTCTTTCTGAAAGTTCGCCTGTCATTTTGTGACTGGATTACCTGGCTGTTAAACTGTGGTCGCCTCAGTGTGTCAGCCCTCCAAATAGATTGTGTTAGAAACTCAAGAGATAAGAACAAGTGACTTTCTGTAACTAAAAGTAAGCAGACTCAAACCTCACTCCCAAGGAAGACTGGCATCCCAACGCACAGCTTCCTAAACCTGCAGACAGCTACCAGGTGCCCCTTCTGTGTTGGAAAGTGCTGGCACTTTAGCATCATGTGGCATGGCATCCATTAGAAGAGAATTTTAAAAGTTAGGTTGTTGGGACCATGTTAATTTGATTTGTTTTCTACTTTCAGAGCTGGAGAATTAGGGGAAGATGGAGGAGATAGACAAAGACTATGTGTCTTTCCTGCTTCACCTTGGAGAAGGGAATTAAGACATAAATTCTAAAACATCGGGATCAAAACAAAGAAACACCTAAGAATGATGAGATTACCACTGATTGTGGTTTTTCTTTTCTCCCTTTTATGTTTTTCCTAATGGCTAAATATTACTTGCCTGGTTAAAAGACAATAAAAGTGAAAATCCCACATTTATCACTTCAGATGCTTCGGCGTTAGTAGAGTAAGGCAAACAACCATGGCTTAATCTAAAAGGACATGAGTTGTTTTCTTCCTGGGTGTGTGGTTCTGTGATTTTTTCCCAGATTTTCCAGGATATCATGTGAAAGTCACACACTTCCCATTTCCTCTTTGCCATTCTCTGTGAGTTAGTTTTTCAGCCTTGTGATGACAAGATGGCTAAGAGGAGCGCCAACCATTCCATGCATATTCCAAACTGGGAGGGGTAGGTTGCAAAAGGGACTTCATCTTGCCTGAGAGGAAAGGCCTTTCCAGAAACCCCAGCAGACATTCTTCCTTGGCTGTAAGAAAGGCCAAGAAAATGAGTGTCTGCCAGTGGGAATCTGTGGACTATAAATAGCCAGTGCCAATCTGAATCCATACCTGGGTAGAGTGGGCTCCTGCCCCAGCCAAATGCAGGACTCCATTGACATGGAAGAAGGGGGATTGGCTGAGGGTAGGACAGTACCAAGGATGGTCCCCCCCCCCCTCTTCTGGAGTTCTGAAGATAACCTGGTTTCCTGATTCTCATCTGGGACTCATCTTCTTTGTTGGGCCCATACCCATGGATTCTGAGTCAATCGCTCAGCGTTTGACATTTTACACAATGCTGCATTGTGGTGGGCATCAGATGTGAATCTTAAGTTTACATTATTCTGAATCTTTGTTCATTTTGAATCAACCAAAGACCCTTCAGGTAAGGGCCACTGAATAGCCAAAGCTGTCTTTAAAAGAAGAACAAAGTTGGAGCACTCTCACTTCCCAACTTGAAGCGTATCACTTAGCTGCAGTGGTTAAAACCGCATGGTAGTGGCATAAAGATACACAGAATGACCAATGGAACCGAATCGGGGACTCAGAAAGAGACCCTCACTCTACGGTCAAGTGATTTTTGACAAGGCTGTCAAGCCCTCCCAACTGGGCCAGAAGAGTCTATCCAACAAATGGTGCTGGAAGAACAGGACAGCCACATCCAAAAGAAAGAAAGAGGACCCCTATCTCATACCTTATACAAAATTAACTCAAAATGGATGGATGGATCAAGTTCCTAAATATAAAAGTGAGGACCATATAACCCCTAAAGAAAATGTAGGAAAACATCTTCAAGAGCTTGTGGTAGGCAGTTCTTTCTTAAACCTTACAACCAAAGCATGAGCAAGGAAAGAAAAAAATAGATAAATGGCACCTCCTCAAAATCAAATACTTTTGTTCTTCAAAAAATTTTGTGAAGAAAGTAAAAAGAGAGCCTACTCAATGAGAGAAAAAATTTAGAAACCATAAATCTGATAAGGGTTTGATAGACATGTTCTCTAAGGAGATCCTACAACTCAACAATAAAAATGCAAGGAACCCCATTTAAAAATGGGCAAAAGACTCAAATAGACATTTCTCCAAAGAGGAAATACAAATGGCCAAAAACCACATGAAAAAATGCTCAACGTCATTGACTATTAGGGAAATGCAGTTCAAAACTACAATGAGATACTATTTCACAACTTATAGAGTGGCCATTATTAAAAAAAACACACACACAGAAAACTACAAGTTCTGGAGAGGATGTGGAGAGAAGGAACACCCTTCCCTGTTGGCAGGAGTGTGGAATGGGGCAGCCTCTGCGGAAGACAGTTCAGCAGGTCCTCAAGAAGCTCTGAATAGAACTGCTCTGTGATCCAGCAGTCCCGTTCCTAGGAACGTATTCAGAAGTACTGAAAGGATGCAAACCAGCATTTGCACACTGATGTGTGCATCACACTGATGTTCACAGCAGCATTATTCACAGTCCGTAAAATATGGAACCAGCGCAAGTGTCCATCACCCTGTGAATGGATAAACAAAATGTGGTATATACGTACAATGGAAGACTCTTCAGCTGTAAGAGAAATGAAATCGGGATCCATATGACATGGATGAATGTAGAGGACATTACGTTGCGTGAAATAAGCCAGACATGAAAGCACAAATATTGTATGATCTCACTAACATGAGCTAAATACGATGAGTAAACGCACAGAGGTAATTCTAGAGTATAGGTTAGTAGGAGATAGATGGTGGGTTGAGAATGGGAGCTGACACTTAGTACATGTAGAATTTTTAGTAAGGTTTATTGTAGAAGTGTGGAAATGAATAGAGTTGATGTTAACACATTATGGTGAGTATAACTAACACTTTTGGTGTATAAATGAGATTGCGGCTGAAAGGGGTGGTTTGTGTATGTAAACACCAATTCAAAGGAAACTAGAGAATAATCTAGGAAATGGAAATCATAGTGATTTAGGTGGTACATGAAGATTGTGGTTAATTGCATAAATATAAGAATGCTCTTCTTTTAAAAAGTTAAGACTATGGGGATACACAGGAAAATTATAACTAATGTGACTTATGGATGACAGTTAATTAACTGTATATTGTAATATTTTACAGCAATAGCAAGAAGATATTATTTCAATACTAATGGGCAACAATAAGGGATACAAAAGGGTTTGGAGTTTTTCCTTTTGGAGTAATAAAAAGGTTCTAAAATTGACTGAGATGAAGACAGCACGGCTCTTAAGAAAATGAAAACCACTGAGTGTGCACTTTAGGTGGATTGTACCAAGCATGGAGCTGTGTAACGCAGGGAATCCAGTGGTGGGCGATGGACTGTGGTTAACAGGCAAATATGAGAATGCTCTCTCATGAACTATCACAAATACATAACACTAATACAGGGTGTTAGTAATCAGGTGGGTTGTGGGGGGAAATACAGCCAATGTAAGATATTACTATAGTTAGTAGTAATATTTTAATAATGCTATTTCATAGCTCTTAATAGTAACAAATGTTTCACACAGTGCCAGGTGTTGGTGGTGAGGAGACTTATGGTAGCTTGTATGATATGCAAGTTTGTTTAATAAATTCACAAATTTCACTATACACTTATTGTTTATTATGTTCCTGTATGAATGATACACTTCAATAAAATTTTATTTGAAAGAAAGGCCCTTCAGTGAATCCCTAGGTCTTAGACAAGGCTTTCTGTTACTCAAAAATGACCCTGGGAATTCTCCAGTGAAAGAGAACCTTCTCTTTGTTAAAAGCTGACAACATCACCCAGAAGAAATGAGAGGGACCAGTTTTCTGTTCAAGGAAATCTTGCCAGGATTTCTTGTGTTTCTTTCACAAGACTGTGGGAGAAAGAGAAACAGGGAACAGTGGAGCAGAAGTCACCGCCTCCAACCGGTTCATCAGCCCCAGCGACCTGTGACAGGTGGCTTTCAGGACGGGCCACCTCCACCCAGAAGCCTCACCCTCAGGGCCCGTGTCTGCTGTAGGCAGGGACGTCGCCTCTTGAGAGGCGCGAGGTCTGCTCACAAACCCTTCAGATTAAGCGTTGCCCTGTTCGTCCTCGGTTCCAAAAGCAAAAAGAGCTGTAGTGGGCAGAAGGGTAAACGGCACAGAAGATTCTAACACACCCGAGGGTTGACGTGCGTCATCAAAGAAATGCACGGACAGAGTGAAACGCGCAGCGAAGCCACCGCGCACCTGCTTTGGGTTCTAAGGGTGGCACAGGTGGGAAGGAGCTGCCTCAGAAACGCCCAGTGCTCTCGGCGCAGGCCCATGACTGGCTGTGGGTGGCACTTCCTGCTAAAGACCCTGCCCTCCCCCTCTGGAGACATTACGAAGACTCAGCCAAGGGGCTCCCCAGGCCTGCCGGGCACCCAGTGACCTCAGCCCGGCCGGCCGGGGTCGTCGGAGGCTGCTTCCAGGGAAGGTGCCCGCCAGCCGCCCAGGCCCGAGCCGCGGCGCGAGACGGCCCGCAGCTGAGCCCCGCGGGCGCTGGAGGAGCGTCTCCCCCGCGAGGGCGAGGGCAGCCGCGGCTTCCCGGCTCGTGCTCCTGTCCCCGTCTCACCAGCTAGAAGCCCTGTCGGCGCCTGCCCCAGGCCTGCGCGCCCCCGGAATTCCTAAAGCTGGAGACCCCACAGGACCGCTGTGGTTCCAGGGTCACTGGAGCGTGGAAACGCCACGGGCGAAGCACCGGCCTTTAGAGGACCTGGGGAAGCGGGGCCCCCGGAGCTGCGACGCGAGACAGAGACGGAATCCACCCGAGCCAGGTGTTGGGGTGCCGTGGCGGCGCTTCGTTCATGCCCCCCCTAACCCCATATCCAGCCCAGGGGTCTCGTTTGCAGGAATCTCTTGAAGAGGTTTGGCTCTCAGTCCATCTCGGGCTGCAGAGGAAGTGCAGAAAGGCTTTGAAACACTTTTTAAAAGGTTATGTTTTCCTGGAAATAGTGAGTGGCCGGGAGGTTCTACTGGATAAGAAATGGAACCGTCTTCAAGCTGCTGGAGACTAAAATGGGAGGCTAGAAAGGGCAAGGCTAACTGCGAAAGATCGTTAACCCCACCCAAATGACATGGACTGGAGGTGGGGGACAGAGGAACCCCAAAATAAAATTGAGGAGTAATTACATTAGAGGGGAAAACAGATATGAGGTAGGCAAGAAGCACAGATGGACTCTTAGAAGCAATCAGCGTCTGTGTTTGAGAAACGTAAAATCTTTCAGTGGCGTTGGGAAAGCTGCAGCTCTCCCTTTGATGAAAGTACATTGGGCCAAAGGCTAAAGAGCAGGGGTCAGTGATATGGGGTGGTGTTCAGTTGGAAGGAAAAAATAAAGTCAGGGAATACGAAATCAAAAGCTACGTAAGAATGTGATTTTTGAAAAAGATTTATTTATTCCCGTCCTTCGCTGTTTGCACTCGCCGTCTGCTCTCTGTGTCCATTCGTTGGGTGCCGTCTGCTCTCTGTGTCCATTCGTTGGGTGCTGTCTGCTCTCTGTGTCCATTTGTCCATTCGTTGGGTGCTGTGTGCTCTCTGTGTCTGTTCGTCTTCTCTGTGGGAGGCACCAGAACCTGAACTTGGGACCTGCCATGTGGGAGAGAGGTGCTCCATCGCTTGAGCCGCCTGCGCTCCCGAGAACGTGGGTTTTGATGTCTTGTGTTGCGAGACGCGGGAAGGAGAGAATCCCGGGGTGGTTTGGGGCTCCCAGCAGCACGTCCCTCTCTCCCCTTCACCATATCCAGCGCGCTGGCCTTTCAGCCCCCATTTTCTCTTCCAACCGTGGAGGGAGGGGACACCTAAGAGCGCTCCTTGAACATCTGTCTTATTAACATGGAAAATCTTTCCAGCATTGCAGAGAAGACATCCACCTCCTGCTCAGTCCTTGGGACTGAGCCTCCTGGCCACCGCCGGCTGCAAAGCAGGCTGGGAAAGAGCACATCCGGCTTGTTCTTTCAAAGGAGGGAGGCCATGAGAAATCTGAGGCCAGGGAGAAAGGACAACCGCAAGTCAGGAAAAGCCAAAGGCGGGGAGGTGAGAGGCGGTTCCCGAAGAACAAGTCACATTTCAAAAGAAGGAAGCAGAACAGGAATGGGAAAAGACGCTCCTGTGGGAGACCAATGTGGAAAATGTCCCGAAGGGAAGCCTGTGCCTCGAGAGCCACCGGCTGTCCACGCCAGGCAGTGTCATTTGGGACAGAGGGACGAGGTGGGCGAAGTGAGTGGGCGCAAGGTCATGGCCAAAGCAAAGGTGTCGCTGAGCCCAGGGGCGTTTGTCATCTAGGGCAGCCATTGCCTTCTGGTGGGTCACCCGTGTGCTGTTTGGTCTGTGGTTTGGGGTAAAAAAAAAGAACAAATTCCTTGTGAGCAGTGTAAATCTGAGAGGTCCTGCATCAAAACCCAGATTTCCGACTTCGACTTCTCTTCAGAGTGGAAGCTCTGACCACACTGGCGCCTGCGGCAGCTATTGGCTGGTAGGTGCTGCCCCCTGCAGGCAGAATACGCACACTGCAGCAAGCCGAGTCCCCACCTGTCCACCTGGCACAGCGGTGGCCCCTGGAGGCTTTAATTAATTAATTAATTAATTTTAATTTTTTAAAAATTAAAGTTAATAGATCACAAGGAATGTTACATTAAAGAACATAAAAAAAACCAAAAACATAAGAGGTTCCCATATAACCCACTCCCCACCCCCCACCTCATCATTTTTGTAAATTGTATTTTTTTGAAGATATATACATCACAAAAAAATGTTACATTAAAAAACATAAGAGGTTCCCATATACCCCTCTCCTCCCACACCGGCACCCTCCCCCATCATGTGGCACACTCATCGCACTCTGTGAACACATTTTGGGGCACTGCTACACTACATAGATAACAGTTTACCCTGTAGTTCACAGTCTCCCCTTCTGGTGGGTGACCAGCCCACGGCGTTCGACCTCTGCCCAACGTCCTCCGCTTGGAAGGACACTGTCATATCGGATTGGGGCTCAACCTTCTCCAGCTTGGCCGTGACTTAATTAATAACATCTTCAAAGACCTTCTCTATGGAAACGTTCACCTTCACAGGCCATGCCATTTTGGGGAACACTGTTTAATCCAAAACCCCACAGGTTTAGGAAAGGGAGCAGCCCCCGGCCACCCGTTGCCACGTCCCACCAGTTTCTAGATCGCTGTGGTCCTCACTGATAGGTGTCCCACCCGGGCGGCAGGCTTCTCCTCTCACTGTCCGCCGTGAATGAGGCCACTGCCTGCGCTGGGGTGTCTGTGCATTTGGGTCATCATTTATCCCATAGCCAAAACACACCGTGAGCTTTGCCTTGCTTCTTGGGTCCAATGACTTTCATTTGTAAGAGCTGGTGCATTTGCTTATTTTCTATTTCTTAAGTGAATCAGTCCCTGCCTTCGTGGCCCAGGAGTGTGAATCTGTTGGAACTCACAGGGCACGACAAATCAGCACCCCGTCCCTCGTCCCCAAGCCCCAGGGGGCTGGTCCCTACCGAAGGTGCTTCTGGGCTCAGACACCTGCACACTTCACGGGTGCAGCTGGAAACACTTGTTTCTCCTGGGGACGCAGATTCGCCTGTGCAGGCAAATAAATGGCATGGATGTGACCTCACTCCTACGGCACTCGCTGGAGCGCTCGCCTCTTTGGTCGGTGTTCTCTGGTTAACGACATTCTCCTTTTAGATAGATTATTAAGAATCTCTAAAAGGCACTGCACATACGTCATGCTTCTTAACGCTTTTTAAACATGATTTATTCGGGATTCCTTATTCTCAACAGCTACCACATCTAGCCTGTTTTGTTACACTCGCCAAAATCTTTGTGTTATAAATGAGCTAATCCTTGTTCAGTGTTAGAACAACGTCTGCATATGCTAAATTCTCAATAAAACCAGCTATTCCTATATTACCCATGGCTTTTATTTTATTTTTTAATTAATTTTTTTATTAACATATTTTTAAAATTAAAGTTAATGGGTCACATAGAAAGTTACATTAAAAAAAGCCCTAAGAGGTTCCCATATAACCCACTCCTCACCCCCCCACCCCCATCATTTTTGTAAATTGTATTTTTTTTAAGATACATACATCACAAAAAAGGTTACAGTATAAAAAACTTGAGAGGTTCCCATATACCCCCCTCCCCCCACCCCACTCCTCCCACACCAACAACCTTCCCCATCACTGTGGCACACTCATTGCACTTGGTGAACACATTTTGGAGCACTGCTGCACCACGTGGATAATAGTTTACCCTGTAGTTCACACTTTTTCCTGGTACATTCAGTGGGCTATGGCAGGATATATAATGTCCAGCATCTGACCCTGCAACATTATTTAGGACAACTCCAAGTCCCAAAAATGCCCCACATCACAACTCTTCTTCCCTTTCCCTGCCCTCAGCAGCTACTGTGGCCACTTTCTCCATCAATGCTATAATTCTTCTATTACTTGTCACAATAGCTTTAAGGTAGAATATCAGTAAGTCCACTCTAACCCATACTCTATTCCTCCATCCTGTGGACCTTGGGGTGGTGATGTCCACCCCACGGCTTATAAGTGATTCATTTACTCATTCAGACCTCTGCATTGAGCACCAGCTGTGAGCAAGGCTCTCCTCACCAGGCGAGAGCGAGGGCGTATTTATTTAGACCAGGGGTTTCTAACCAGGGATCCACGGAAAGATTTCAGGGGGTCCGTGAGCTCGAATTGAATGAAATCAACTTATTAACTTTATTTTCTCTGACCTCTAACTGAAATCTAGCATTTCCCTCAATTACAAATGTATGCAACAAATTACAGTCGTATTCATTCCATATCACATTACAGTTGTTGCATATCGTGAAAAATAGCTAACGCTTGTTCATATTTCGAAATTACCGTAGTCGTCAGGCCCAATGCTAGTTGAGTGCCATGCAGCTCTGCCGCTGCATTCTGAGAAGGGACCCGTGGTTTTCACCTGACTGGCAAAGGGGTCCGTGGAGCACAAAAGGTTAAGAGCTGCTGCTTTAGCTGGCAGTGACTGTAATCCAGGTGTGAGTCCCACAGGAGGACGGAGAGAAGGCAGATGGGAGGACCAGCTAAGCTTAGACGTGCTGTTTGAATACTCAGAGCTGCCTGCTAATACGTTTAAGTTTGGAGTTACAGAGCAGTATATCAATTCCAGTTTTATCTGTATTTGTTTTGGGGATTTAGCCTGGCAATGGGCTGGGTTGAGCCTCGGTGAGCAGATGTCACTACAGTTGTGCTGCCACCAGCTGGCATTTGATGCATTATTTGCAAGGCCCAAACTGCCAGCCATATGCCCCCGGAATTACCATTTTTCTTAAACTCACTAATAGCAATATAACTGACACACATTACTAAGTACTTACTCGGCCACAGATGCGTCATGTACAGAATTCGTTTAGCCTCCCTAAGACCCAGTGAGGAAGGGCACTCTTCCTTTTACCTGTGGGGAGAGGGAGGTTCAGAGGGATTTGGTTGGCTTGCCCATGCCATAGGAATCTCACACTGCCCTGGAAACTGACTCTCAATCCTGTGAGTGACACCTCCTATCCCAAAATACCTCTGGGAAGTCTGTTTGCCTTGTCACGGGTGGCCAAAGTCCTTGTTGCATTGCCTCAGCAGTTGGCTAGTGACTGACAGAACTGTTCTTCAATGCCAAATTTTAGCAGTCTCTTTCTTCATTAAGCACTCTATTTGCGTACGTTTTTACTGGATTCCAGAGTGCCCCCAAATTTGATTCTGTCCATTTCTGCCAGCTTAACCGTTGCTTTGGGGAAGGGGCCAACTCTCAGAGCCCCCGCTGTTCCATTTTCCATGCTGTCACACTTGAGGCTGTGATAAGGACCATCAGTCCAGGAGTGAGGCTGGTTGGCCCCTGAAGTCGATTCCAGAAAGCTGGACGATGAAACACCCAAGCCAAGGCCAAGTGGGCTGAAGCTGGGTGGTCCCAGGCACAACCAAGAGCACATCGGTGCGAGCAACGTGGCGATCGGGAGGGCAGGAGTTTACCTTCAATCCCAGAGCTGGAGGTGGAAGGAGGGTGAGGGGAAGCCTTCCGAAAGGCGGCAGGTAAAAATCAGAAGTGGTCGCTTTCGCCATTTCTCATCAAACCTTAGTTTCTTTTCTTATTATGGTTTCAAAGAGAGAAAACATTCCTTTTTCAACCTTCTCTTTCATTTACCTGTTTTGATATTGGGGCCCCCACTCCAATCAGAAACCGTGTCCACACTCACCTGCACCAGCCGCCTTTCCCCGCAGAGCCATCTGTCCTTCTCTGGGCCCCTGGAGAAGGGAGCACACACGAGTCTCCAGAGCCCTGGCCTCGTCTCTCTCCCCATTGCCCGAAGACTTTCTCCTTTACCTCTTAGGAAGGTAAAGGAGGAGTTCCCGCCACTAAACAGGCAAAGGCCTCGCTGGGGATTTATTTTGCTCTTTCAGAAAGAGGCGACCTTTCACTGCCCTCGTAGAGTCAGGTGTGAAGGGTCAAAGGAAACATTCACCCGACATCAACACCCAAGAAGCGCAGGAGTCACAGCCGCCGTTTGCCACCACCCTGCCAGGCGTGCCCTGCAGCCCGGGCTGTGGCGTCCAGCGCCAGCGCTCAGATGACGGGACCCAAGGCCATGGGAGAGCGGCTGGGCCTAAGGCTCGGGCAAAAATGCAGTCGGGGAGGCCTGCAACTTGCCGATGCTGCTAGAGAGCAAGACTATTTTAAAAATAGCAAAGCAAAGCTTACGAGGCAGATGGCTGGAAGAAAAGACCTCCATCGGCGCAGTTGTGAAAATCCTGAGCATTAAAAACAAAGTCGTAAGAGTGACGGCTGATGGGTTACTGAAAGGAGTTGGTGGAAGGCAGTTAGTGTGACGGGAGGGCGAGTCCGAGAATAATCAGGGAGAGCAGGAGAATCTGGACTCAGAGAAGCACACTTTCGAGCAGGCAGTTCTCAACAGGGTCCAAACAGAACCGAATGTTCATTTGATTTTCCGGCATGGATGGGCCATGGAGACCTCTGCAGGGCGCGCTCGGCTGACTGCGTTTGCGGGTGGAAGCCTTGATTATGGGGGAAGCTTAGCCAATGAGCCGTAGAGCAGGCGGAGTCCCTGGACATGTGCAGACTCCCAAAGGACGGTCATCTAAACGCCTGGAAAGGCGGGGCCCTGCCAGGGAGGATGGACGTGGAAACTGTGCAGAACAAAATAGAGTTGCCAACGGGTTAGATTAATCGAACCAGGGGTTGAGGCCACCTGAGCAGGAGGGCACAGACTCCAATCAGAGCAGGCTGCTGTGGGACTTCTACCCAGAGGCTGGGCTGTGAGGGCAGGGACTGGGGGGTTCCCCGACCAAAGACACTCGCAGAGACAGAATGAGGCAGTCCAGGTGGTGGGAGAAATTACCCAGCGCGCCCGCTGCTCCAGATCACCTGTCCAGCGGGAAACCTCTAAGTAAGCGCAACCTACTAGGAGGTAGTTCCAACTTCGGAAGAATAAATTTCAGAAATTCGTTTGGGGTTTTAATCCCACTTTTATGGAAATCATAAAATTATTTCCTTAGTGGATCTTTAAACCCAGAAACATTTAGAACTGAAATAGAAGTGATGAAGTATATTAAACCTGCATATTCCATTTTTTTACATATATATATGTATTTTTAAAGATTATTTTATTTCTCTCCCCTTCCCCCCCACCCCCGGTTGTCTGTTCTCTGTGTCCTTTTGCTGCGTGTTCTTTTTCTCCACTTCTGTTGTTGTCAGCAGCACAGGATTCTGTGTCTCTTTTTTGTTGCATCATCTAGCTGTCAGCTCTCTGTGTGTGCGGCGCCATTCCTGGGCAGGCTGCACTTTTTTTTGTGCTAGGCGGCTCTCCTTATGGGGCTCCCTATGCAGGGGCACCCCTGCATGGCACGGCACTCCTTGTGCACATCAGCACTGCACATGGGCCAGCTCCACATGGGTCGAGGAGGCCCAGGGTTTGAACTGTGGACCTCCCATGTGGTAGACAGACGCCCTATCCCCTGGGCCAAGTCTGCTTCCCCGCATATTCAATTTTTGTGTGAGCTAAAGAGTAACTGGGGAAATGTTTGTATTGAAAGGGTTTGTAATAGGTCAGATAATTTGCTGTGTTAGGTTACAGATTTGCTTTTTTCCAGTTTAAAAATTATTTTTTTGACTTATGATTTTAAGTTGAAAAGTATGAGAAATTTATCTAAATATATAAACCATATTGGAATGTTAATGATAAATTGTTGTTATTAGATTTACTAGGATTGTTTAAATACTTGAGATGCTTTTGCTTGTTATAAAGCATTTGAACTGCTTGAAAAGAAGGTCACTATAATAAATTTTACAAATGTGGGTTAAATATTTAAAGGAATTTAGCTAAACTTTTCAGCAGCCTCCTTAAAATAACTTAAAATGTAACTAGATTTGTAAACAGACTCTTAGGACTTATAAATTGTACTTGAAAAATTGGGTTATGAAAACGTTAGGGAAATACTGGGTTTGGGATTTTTTACTTTAATATATTGATTATTAATTCAATATGTAAGTAGCCACAGAAAACCTTTTCTTTGCGAGCAGGCCAGCGTTAAGGCGATGACTCACACTGCCGTGGTAGGCTGGCGTTACTGGGCAAGGGGAACAGGCTGTGTTGGGTTGCTTGGCAGGAGGGAGGGCAGATGACACAGTCGCTTGTTCATTGAAAGCATCAGAGACGAGAAACTAGAGCGCCCAGAGCAGCATGCGCAGCTTGCCGAAGTATAGTGCCGAGTGGGAAAGGAAAGAGCAAGAAAGGAGGGCTCTAGCGTGCAGTGGGATAGTCTTAAACTTGAAAGCACACACAAACCATCCATCACTATGCCTTTTTCAAAGCTGTCACGCAAAGACACACACAAACAGGAGAGCTGTCTCTGCAGAGAGGACGATGGTAATGGGGGTGGCGGGGAGGGCTGGAGCCAATGAAGCCATAAGTGAGAGTTCCTGAGCTTCCAGTCATCAGAGAGGAAGGAAAGGAGGACAGGAAGCAGCAGACACAGAAAAACCCAAAACCCAAAGCCTCCCGTTGCCACGGGCTGCTGTTGTGACTCAGACTGCCGAAGGACTGAACTCAGCGTTCCTGTTGGTGATTGGGGATTCTTCTCTCTAATATTCAGACTCGTCCGGGGCAGCAGAATGCTGAGCGCCTGGCGTTGCAATGCTAAGAGGAACTCCCTTCCTGTGCCTGTCCCACTACCAGCTCAGTGCCCAGCTTCTCCCCCGCCTCTCGCAATAATCGAGAGAAACCAGGCTGCACCTGCCGCTCTTAGCCTGGAAGCCTCCTCAGCTGAACATCCAAAGTCATCGCGTAAAATTCCACTTTAACTCACTAAGATTCCCGAGGCCTCCCGGGAACCCCATCAGCGTCCATCTGTCCAACGCCGGCTCCCAAAGCCAGCTGGGCTTTTCTTTCAAACCCCTCACCCCTCCTCCAGCCAGCGTCTCACCCGGTTCCAAGGCCGCACCACAGTTTTGGGTATTTGTGAGAGCAGGGCCTGACTTTCCATTACCAAAAGCGGTTGTGGTCTGCAGGGCTGCTCGGATGACACCACACCAAGGCTGGACCACAGCCGGGCATTTAGCTCTGGAGAAGTCCCAAACGCGGCGTCAGCAAGGCAGCGTCCTTTTCCGGATCCTCCGGGGGGTGCCATTGGCTCCCACTGCTCCCCCGGCCACGCCCGAGATCTTTCTGCTGACAGGACCCCCGCTCCCACTCAGTGGGGCCCCACCTTGACCACAGGAGCATCTTCTGGAATCCTGCTCTCAGGGGGTCCACCCACAGGGATGGCGGAAGTGCCCAAATCGGGACACTTAGTTCAATCTGTCACAGATTCTTTTTTTTTAAAGATTTATTTTTATTTATTTCTCTCCCTTCTCCCCCCCCCCATTGTCTACTCTCTGTGTCCATTCACTGTGTGTTCTTCTGTGTCCTTTTGCATTCTTGTCAGTGGCACTGGGAATCTGTGTTTCTTTTTGTTGCGTCATCTTGTTGTGTCAGCTCTCCGTGTGGGCGGCGCCACTCCTGGGCAGGCTGCACTTTCTTTCGCACTGGGTGGCTCTCCTTACGGGGCGCACTCCTTGCACGTGGGGCTCCCCGACGCGGGGGACACCCCTGCGTGGCAGGGCACTCCTTGCGCACATCAGCACTGCACGTGGGCCAGCTCCACACGGGTCAAGGAGGCCCTGCGCTTGAACCCTGAACCTCCCACGTGGTAGGTGGATGCTCTATCCATTGAGCCAAGTCCACTTCCTGTCACAGATTCTGTTGTCAATTTTTTAAATTGTTACGGCTTTGCTCGCCCCGTTTGGAGAAATCATCTGAAATAGAGACCCCGGCTGTTCCCACGGTAACTGAAGCAGCTGTTTCTTTGTCCCTCTTTCCCCCTTAGTGGCTGACTCTACTGAGGGAGTTGAATCAGGGTACGTTTCGGCAGGAGGCTTAGTTCAACGCCCTGGCAGGCCCAGGCTTCTCTCCGGGCTGAGCCCGAGGAGGGAAGTGAAGGCAGGCCTCTCCTGCGCGGGGCGCGTCCCCCACCGTGGACCCTGGGGCAGAGCTGGGCCTGTCCCCCTAAGGGCCAGCGGGTGAGCATCCAGGCTTTGCAGGGAAAGAGGCGAAGTCGAGCCTGGCCTGGGGGTCAGGGCGGCAGGGCCAGCCCGGGCTGTCGCCATCTGATGCGGACGGAAGGGGCACCAGCCCAGGAGGGAGGGCTGGCAGGGCAGTGGGCTCTGAGGACCCCTGGGTGCCCCTCCCTACCCTCGAGGGCCGCGTCCTGGCTGTCCTCCCACGGCGGCCGCCCCGAGGCCGTTTCACTGACGTCCTCCAGCCCTCCAGAGCCGCCTGTCCTGACGTCCAGCGCCTTCAAAACCGTCATCTCGTCCCCTCTGCCGGGCTCCTCGGGCGGGAGGGCACCTGGTCCCTGTCGCTGCATCTTGGCCGAAGCGCGAGTTCCTCGGCTGCCGTTTCAGGTCATTCCGTCCCGGGCCGCGAAGTCGGCGGGTGAGCAGCGGGCGCTGGGCACGCGGCCGCCTTCCCGGGGCTGCTTCCCTTCGTCGCGCTCCCCGCCCGGCCCCGCGGGAGGCACTGGTGTTGACCAACGCGCTCGACCTCCCAGGGCTGCTTGGGTGTGTTCAGCCACTCTAACAGCCGCAGGTGCAGGCGAGGACGCGGGAGCTCCAAGCGCAGGGACAGGTGGGCGCCCCGGAGGACCGTCGTCCCGGGACCCTCGCGCTCCGCTGAGGACAGGGCCAGGTTGCCTGCCCGGGCCAGGGTGTCGGCCACCACTGGACACTGAGTTTCCAGGCAGCAGGTGGCTGCGATCTTCCCAGGCCATGGGCATCTGCCTTCCAGGTAAGATCTTCAACCGCGTCTCGTGCCGGGCGCTGACCCCGACGGGGCTGCCAGCACGTCCCCGTCAGCGGGAGCCTCAGGGCCTGTCTGCCTGGGGACAGACGAGCTGGTTCGTCTACACCTGAGGCCCAGGATCAAGTGCCCGAGGGGGAGAGGGAGACCCTGAGCAAGGCCCCCAGCGTCCCCCTCGGGCATCCTGCCTGGCAGAGGGGAGGGGTGACCCGGGACAGGGCGGCTGGGAAGTGGTGCCGCCCAGCTGCTCGGACAATCCCCTAAAACCGGAAGCTTTAGTTAACCCGGCTGACCCTTCCAGGGACTTTACATGCCTCACATCCCACCCCCACAGCGACTCTAGGAAACGGGTTCTTATCATGCCCATATGTAAGACCGAGGCATTTGAGGCACTGAGATGTTGAGTGAGTCTCCCAGGGTCACACAGCCAGCGGGTGAAGGTGCAGCCCACTCAGGAGGTCTGACTCCAGAGCCCCCGGCCTTGACCTGAGTCCCCCTCTGTCCCACCACACACTGTCTAGGAATTCACTTATTTAGCCCTCCTAGCAATCCTAGGGGGTCCATAGAACTGGATGAAAAAACAGGGCACAGAGAGGTAAACTGATTTCCAGGAGGAAGAACTTGATATCAAACTTATGGCCGGGACAGTCAAAGCAAGACCCTCGACAGCATTTACTGAGCGTTTACGGGGTGGCGAACTCCGTTGTCAATGGCACAGTACATGCGTTAACGTAGGAAATCCTCTAAATTCCTGCTTGGGGTGGCTCTCCCATCGCTCTCCTCCACACACAGGGCAGCCGGAGCACGAACGGTTAAGTGGACTGACGGACAGGAGGCGGGCGGAAGGGCTGGAGTGTGCCCCAGGGTGGGCTGGCTGTGGGCCTTCACCCAGGACCGCTCTGGCCCCACAAAACACACACACACACGACACACACACACACTCTTCTACACTCACACGTACACACATACCCCCCACCTAGGCACACCGATGTACACACTCAACACACACAGACACATAATCACAGTTAAAATGACAGTCAGCTATATTCTTAACCACTGTAAAACAAGAATACATTGTCATTGACTCCTGCAAACAAAGGCTTAGGGCCCCACTCCTCAATTCATGGATCCCGGGGGGAGCCACCACCCATCACCTCCTCACAAGGAAGCCTGAGCCCCCACCGTGAGCCCTGTTTGCCGCCTGCGTTTGTGAGACGTGGTCTTGCTCTGCCTTTCCTGGTCAATGCAAAGCGTCGCCTCATGATTAACACGAGGCACAGGGGGCGGCGAGGGGCGAACGTCAGTGGGGGTGCAGATGTAGCAAATAGAGCGCACGCCCGGTCCAATTTGAATTTCAGAAAACCATGGATACATGGAGCGTCCTTATGTCCAAATTGCCGTTCCCTCTACATTTTGACTGGCAACTATTTTGAGTACAAGTATAGCCCAAACTGCAGCGTATGTTGCAGATTTTACCTGGCAGCCGTCGGCACACACATGCACGCTGAAGTCACAGCCCCGAGCGGGGCGAGGCCTGCCGCTCCTTGCGCCCCTCTGCTGGAAATGGCGTCACACACACAGGAGTCCCCTGGGCAGATGATTTTGGACTTCAGCCACAGCTGGCTGCCTCCACTAGCCAGCTTCTCGCCAGCTCCCCTGCTTCCAGTCACAGAGGCGAAACTACGGGAGCTTCTGTTCCCGGGGGACAGTGGGGGCAGGCAGGAGGGTGGCCAGTCCAGCTTGTCACCACAGAGGACTGCTCGGCTCAGAATTCTCCTCCGTCCTTTGGACTGCTGTTTCCCGAGGAGCAGAGGCATTTCTTCCCATTCACGTCCTGAAACCTCCACAGGCTGCGGCTCATTGTCCGGAGGAGGACAGAGCTGCTGGTTCGTGAAACAGACCACCTTTTGGGAAGTGCATTTTTCTTGATAAGATACCTAGCATTTCATAGGAATGATTATCATTCCCATTACTCTGCCTTCCCTTGGTTGTTTAGACAGAATTATATGATACAATTTGCGTGTAATTGCTCAGCAACATGAAAGAAGTTGTAATCCATCCTGTTTTCAGGACGGAAATTACCTGATCTAAATATTTCCTTTTGAGGCAGGAGAATTTTTCTCAGCTAAGAAACTGGAAGTAGAAGAGGGTCCAAAAAACTCAATATACATTTAATACCCCCAGTAACAAACGGAGCAGGAGATTTATTCCACTCACCAAACAAATGTGATATTAAGTGGGTTTCGCCGAATACGTCTTGGGATAAAAACAAAGTCTATCTTTTAGTCCCACAGGGTTTCGTGAAATTCTGGCATCACTGGTTGGTTATAAATTAAGGATTAATATGGGTTTTTTAGTTGAATCAAAACCCCAGGTGACAGCAATGGACTAATTTTACGGAGGCACAGGGAAATTGTGTTAGGCCCACCAAGGAGAACAAAGGGGAGGCGGTTCTTAAGAAAAGGGATACAATTCGAGGCCAAAGTTTTTGAAAAGAAGTGATGAGGTCCCAGGGTGTTACCCACAAGAAAGCAGGCGGCGCACATCCAGAAGAGCGCACAGCGGCCTGGCGTCCCACTGCTGCCCCTGCCCTCTGAGTCTGATGATACGTGGACCGTTAGCCAGGCTGGGGGTTCGTTACAAGAGCCTCAGGACTCTGAGGGACCCCAGGACAGTTCACAGGCCGGTTCAAGCCTTCTCCTTTCCCTTGGGTCTCAAGACTTTAAAGAAGGGCTCCAGCAGAGGGCGCTGTCCACATTTAGCAGCACCCACGCACCCGTGCACACGGGGCTGCGTCACGTGGGCAGGTGGGCCCCGGGGGCCAAATTTCAAGGGACTCTAAAAATCCAGAATTTTTAAATATGGAAATTTCCAATATTTTCTTCTTAGCTATTAATGCAAATAAAGTTAAAAACCATAGTGTGGTCCAACAAAATAAGGCCACAAGGTTGACACAGGCCATCAGCCGTCACTTTGTTGCCTTCACACAATCTCACGGGAAGCCTTTTTCCCCTAAGACTTGAGGGAGCCTGTGACTGCAGGATTTGCAGGCTGGGACATCACGATTTTCCTGCGGAATGTGCCCATGTGTGTTTTAAAGCGAGGGTTAGTGTCTGTTAGATTATTAGAGGGGCCTGTCCAAGCTCCTGCTTCACTTAGAACTGTGTGGGTTTCATATAATGGAAAAGCTTTAGGAAACAACTAGCTTCAGGCATGGCTTGATCCAGAATTTCACCACTAGGCCCCAGTTTCGCCTCTTGGCTTCTCTTTCTCTGAACAGGCTCTTTGCACAGATATGCTTTACCTTACAGTGGCCTGCAGTTCTAGTTCTTACCCTCCCAGATTCAAATCCAATAGGAAAGATCATCTGCATCTGTATCAGCATTCCCAGCCAACGTGTCTTCTACTTGATTGGTCCTGTAGATCTGGGCCCATCTCCGATGTGAGCCCAACCTCGGCACCGGGTGAGTTCAGTGGTCTGATTAGTTTAAACCAGGTCGCATGATGTAATTCAAAGCCGGGCGAACCTCCATCTAGTTGTTTGGACCAAGAGTGAGGGAGGGGTGCACATTCAACTGAACTTGGGGACACTTCCATCAGGGACCTGGCAAGTTCAGAGCCTACCTTTGGTGGTAAGATGCAGAGACTCTAGGGAAAGATGCTTCAGAGGAGGGGGCAGAGTTGCAGAAGGGGGAAGCTCCCAAGATCTAGCAGCAGTGGGAAGGGATTGCCATCTCTGGGGCAGAAGGTGAGATGTGGGAAGAGCATGACTGGAACCCAACAAGTGTTAGAGTAGAGAAGAGGAGCGACCCGGCGGGGGCTGCGGTGTTTGAGAAGGGATGCCTCATCACTGAGCTGCAGCCCTGGTGGAGCCAGGAGATGCCCCATCTTTCTCCTCTGCCATCTGGTCTCTCCAGGGTGGCTCCCAGTGGCCAAGCCCACCAAGAAGTCAGCTGGCAAAGCAGCCCAGGGAGTACCCATGGGGTCAGGCTCCCAGGGCAGAGACTGGTCTTGGGAGGGGGGCGATAAAGAATAATGAATATTTGATGGAGTTAGTTCTGCAGATACCAGTAAGATCTCCGTCACAATCCCATAGCCGTCTTCATTACCACCACCACCAAAAAAACATAGGATGACAGACAAATACAAGAATAAGGAAAGCTCAACCTGCCTTCCAGAGACTTGTGATGTATATTGCAGATTTTCAGAAGATAATTCCCAGATAATATAATGGTTACAGAATATGAAGACTGGGCAGATGTGGGTTCAAATCCTAACCTTCCACTTACTAACTCTGTGGCCACAGGCCGTTCTTTACCTTCTCTGAGTCTCTATTTCCCCATTTGTAAAATAAAAGTTTAAGTACCTACCATATGGGCTTGTTTTAAGAGTTAAGTGAGATCAAACATGTCCCAGGCCTAGCATTATGCCTCGCTAACAGTAAGTGCTTAATCAAAGCAGTGATGATGATGGTGATGGTGATGAGGATGATGGTCATGATAAATGAACTGAAGTAGAAGCAAACGCACCCATTTGTTCGCTGGGATGATGGAGCCAGAAGAAAACGATTTTCCTTCCTGCTTTGAAGCCACATCACCAGTAACCCTTGCCCTCTATGCCCATTCTCTTCAGCTCCCTGCTTAAGGGGGTTCCTCCCTGAACTCTTTTAAGAGATGTTTCCACCAGGCTCTGACCAGGGGAGCAGGGAGGGCTCTTAGGGACATGTTTCAGTATCTGCAATCCCTTTGGTGCCACTTGCCCCTGGCCACGTAACCGGCCTGGTAACAACAGCTGACCTTGCACTTAACTTTCAATTTCCTGCCCAGGGAAGGGCTCTCTCCAGCATCTAGTATGAGTTTATCAGCTGGTTAATTTTGCTAAGGGATTTTTAACCCTGATCACCATGCTTGTAAGTGCGCCCAGTCATTTGGAGGAAAAGCTGGGCTTGGCAATTACAGAAATACTGCTGACCTACTCTAGGAATACTGCTTGCCTGGAAGCTCAACCGTGAAGTATGGTATTTACAAACCCAAGGCTCTTGGTACCAGTAAGAAGAAAAAAGAAAAATCAATTAAAGCCCTTTCTGAGGACAATGGTTTCAAGAACCTTAAAAGGAAAGCAAAGCATTCATGAGATCTTCCAAAAGAGCTCAATGGGACCAAGGTTTTATAAAACCTCCAACTTTCTGCTGGTGAGAATGAATGAATGAGTGATGCCAAAACTATTGCAAAACAACACACAGTGGTGCAAACTTTTATGGAAAGAGCTTCCATGTGGAGGGTAAGCACACACCCATATGGAAGAGTCCATGGTGGCTTTACGGCTGTAGGAGGAGTGGCTCCAACATGCACAGCAGTATTACAAACAACACCCAGTGCTCCTTGAGCGTGTGTGAAGAGAGCAGTGCTGACTCCCAGGGACCACCTCGCTGAATTCCTGCAACGCTGTGTGAAAGATGTAACGAGCCTCTCTATGTTAGAGATGAGGGAGCAGGAGGTCCCTGGGTTAATTTGTCCAAGGTCTCACAACCCATAGGAGAAAAGGAAAGATTTGAACTCAGAGTTTCAGAGCTTATGCCTCACATCCTAAGACTTCAATGGATAGGGCTCTTTGCCTTATGAAATCTATAATCTGATCAAGGTGACACATCAAAAGTAAACCATTATCCATGTGGTGCAGCAGTGCTCCAAAATTATTCACCAAATGTAATGAATGTGCCATGATGATGGAAGAGTTTGCTGATGTGGGAGGAGTGGGGTGAGGGGGGTTGGGGGTATGTGGGGACCTCTTATATTTTTTGAATGTAGCATTTAAAAAAAAATAAAGAGGAAAAAAAAAAGTAAACTGGAGGGAAGTGGCTGTGGCTCAATCAGCTGGGCTCCCGTCTACCATATGGGAGGCCCTGGGTTCGTGTCCCGGGGCCTCCTTGTGAAGGCAGCCTCACCCAAAAGTGCCGCAGAGGGCCACCTGGCCCGCAAGTGCCATGGAAAGCCAACTGAGCAAGGTGACACAACAGAAATGGAGACAAGTAAAAACACAGAAGAGCATGCAGCGAATGGACACAGAGAGCAGACAACAAGCAAGCTGCAAGAGGGGAGGGGAGATAAATAAAAATAAATAAATAAATAAAACACAGAAGAATGCACAGCAAATGGAAACAGAGAGCAGACAGCAAGCAAGCTGCAAGGGAGGGGGGGCAAGTAAACTGGAAAATAAATGAACAAACCAATGAACCCTCCTAGTTTTGAATAGCAGATCTTAAGCAACTAAAATCTTCTTGTAAGCATTCAAAAGCACATAAATCAGTTCATGAGGAATTGTCTGAACTCCTGTCAAAGACTGACCTCTAATAGCTTTTTGATAGCTGGCTATTTCTGCCAAATAGCATTAGGGAACCTAGCACGACCTTGACATATTGTTATCAGGGAGTGCCTTGATTTCATCAGTTTAATGAGCACGTGCCATAATTTAAGCAATGCCATCCTGTTGAAGAGAAAGACATTGGACAATGGACAATGTTTCTGGAAATGTCTGAAATTCATGAGAAAATGAAACTGCATAGCCCAGGCCACATCAGCTCACCCCTGGTCATCTGTAGTGTGTGCCTGCCTTTTCTCCCTGTGTCCGCTCTTGTCCTCTGTCATAGTCTTTTATGTGGTTCCTGAACACATCTCAGAGCCTGGGCACATGCTGATCCCTACAGAATCTTCTTCCAGTTTATTCACTAAGCTAGCTCTGGCTCATCCTTCAAGAATCTGGGAAACTGCAGGATACTTTCCCCCTGCCCCGCCTTTCCCTGCTGATATGAGACCTACGTCACACTGTGCTTCTACTTCAATCACCATTCTTGCTATGGGCACTGGGGTCAAATCTGGGTGTGTCTATCTTATACCCTGAGGTATGATTTCCTCCAGGACATCACCTGTGTCCCTCTATCTCCCATGATGCCAGAGATGAAGTGGGTGCTCAACCAATCCTTTTTGCATGTCTGTCTGTATGTAGGATGAATGGCTAGATGAAGGGAGGCAGGGAGGGAGGGATGGATGGGTGGATGGGTGTACAGGTGGACAGACAGATGAGTCTATTTCACTCACCATTGTATGATCTCTATAAAGTCAGAAGCTGTTGTCCCCCTTAGCGTGTCCTGCAGTAAGTATTTGCTGCCACCATAACCTTGAGCCCTGGGCTGCCTTTCCACTGTCCTATTATACAGCCTCAGTGCTCAAGTGATGCTTCCTTAAATGCTCCCTGTGAAGAGAAAACCAGCCCCATCTACGTGGGCTCAGGGTTTTGGTAAAAGAAGAACAGGGAGAGAAGATTGCCTAATCACAACATTAGCTCAAAACATTAGACATAGGCCTGCATGCTTACCTGTGCCCCGGAACCTCTTAACAGTCCCAGGGCTCCGTTAAAGGCTTACCTGGGACTCAGGCAGGTGAGGGGGTGTTTTCTGAGGCCAGAAGAGTTCCTCAGAGAGCCAGGATGCCAACCAGGGAGGCCCAGGGCTCTCTGCCCACAGGTGTCTTCTCAAATGTGCTCTATTATTTCCATCATTTCATCTGGCTTCTTCACACATCTTTTGTATCATTTATTTAGCCAACATTGTTTAATTATGAAGTCTGTGCTGTGTGCAAGGGATATCCAAGGGAATAAGACAGAATTCCCATTCTCTTCTTCAAGTACCCAGCTGCATTGGAGCATCGCTTCAAGCACTTGCTTACATAAACTTGCCCATTATTTTCAGATTTGGTGCATAAAAATAGAGCTCAACAGATGCCACAGGAAGCTTCCTTGAAATCAATGTGAAGTTTATTTAGATTTCTTGTTTTCCCTGCTTTCTCTGTGAGCCAAATCACTGTCAATCACCCTAAAAATCTTATCTAAAATGGATGCTTGGCTTCTAACATTTGGAAAAATAAAGTAAGCCCTCATGTCCAACACTTGAATTGCCATCTAATTACAGATACGGGATTTTTTAAAAGGTATAAAGGTTTGAATTTGTGCAGCCCCTGGTGTCCACTGATGCAGCAAGAGGGGCCCATTGACCCCCGTGAGGACAAGTTCCCAGGCAGGGCTGTGCCCCGGCATGGAGGAGGCACCTTTCGCCTCTGCATTTGCTCAATTAGACTTTGCATTTAGAAATTTGATCAAGTATCAGCCACAAATGAACAGAAAGTGTCAGTTTCTGAACTCCCCAGGAAGAAAGTAAAAATGAAGTTATCTTGTGTTGTAGGTCCTGATGGGGGCCAGGGCCTCCAAGGTCAACTCCAGGAGAACAGCTACGTTTACACATTTGAACCCATGAGATGGTAGAGAATCATTTGGGTTCCATGACCTTGGTTTGCCTGCTTCCAGCTGTGGACCTGCTCATGTTATAATACAAGAGAGGTTCATTGAAAACAGAAGAATCCCCCCCTGATTCTAAGCGGAGTTCCCACCAAACTTCTTGCACTATTCTGTGGAGAACATGCTTTGGCCAGTGGCAACTGCCCTTGAAAAACCTTTATGGTTTGTGCAACTCTTGGCTTGGATGCACGGAGTTAATGTGGGGAAGTCCATTCTTCTTTCTATGGACCTTTCAACCCGATGGCCAGTGGGACTAATTACCTCTCAAACAATTTTAAGAAGATTTCACTTCTGCTTGGCATGAGGAAAACCTGTTTCATCATTACCCTTGGCTCCAGGACCCCTCCCCCTGGCATCTGTGTTGGATTTCTTCATTGAAATCTCCCTACGGCCCTAACATGCAGGTGCCCTCTGGCTGGACTCATTCCAACGGGCTCTGCCAGGAATTGAGGACCTCAGGTCTCCACGGGAGATAGTTAATGTCAGAGCCACGGCTCTCGTTGTGCGAGTTCCAGAATTCCATTTAATGTGCTGGGTGATTTGGGAGATGTGGAGAGAAGAGAATGGACACACTGCGGCGATCATTTCATCCAATGATTTAAGAATAAATTCTTCATCAAAGTTTATAAGAAATCTCCACACCTGCCATTTGTCCTCACTGTAAACGCATCATCCGTCTCTTAGGTGTGACATTTTCCTGGTCACTAGGTAGGTGGGTGGGACTGGTGAAAGGGGTTTAGAGAGAAGTTAACAGACAGAACTCAGATGAAACATGGTCTTCTCCTTATGGAATCAGAGAGTCAGATGGATGTGTTGGGCATCCACGCATTTCAGAGAAAAATTAAATGTCTGGGTGAGCTCCAGAAGTCCCTGGGAAACTCAGATTCCCTGCAGACCTGCTCCTTACCTGGAAGTGCTGCTGTGCCTTCTGGCAGCACAGCCCAGTGTCACAGTAGATTAGTCACACACTTGTGAAAAGGTCCCAGTGACTTCTATTCAAGTACATATGGCACCGGGAATTGGTGGCCTTTTACTGAAACTGGAGGCAAATCTGCCAATGATCCAAATTTCATTAAATTTTTTTTTTAAAAAGATGTTTTAGATTACATTAATGTTACATAAAATATAGGGGATTTCCATATGCCCCGCCCCTGACCCCTCCTGTTCTTTCCCACATCAACAACATCTTTCATTCGTATGGTGCACTTGTTGCAATTGACTGGTTTTTTTTTTTTTTTGAGGAGGTAACAGGGATTGAACCCAGGACATTGTACATAGGAAGCAAGTGCTCAACCACTGAACCGCATCTGCTGCCCTAATGAAAATTGTCTAAATTTAACTTTCTACTCCCAAACCTTCTTTGAGTGACATCCAAAGATCCAGGGAATCAGGCTACAGAATTCCAGCACGTTAGCATCCACAGGGAGACAAGCACTTGCTTAATCCACACGACTCAGTTGTGATGTAGAGACAAACAGGTGCATCAGTATGAGAACGTGTTCCCCCAAAAATACTCGTGAGGAAAGTCCCTAATACCATGGGAGGCTCTCACAAGGATATCGTGTTGACCCAGGAAGAAGGGTCTGATTCTGAACCGACCTCGAGCAGCACCGTCTTTGGACATTTCTGAGGCCAGCTGAGCCAGATGGTGAAAAGGAGGCAGGGCCATCAGGCGCAGCCGTTGCCTCGTCCCTGGAGGTTTGGCCTCACACTGGCCGGCCATGAAGGGTCCCTGCGAGCACGCGGCTCCAAGACACCACGGAAATGCCGTCCAGTGGGTGGTTCACCGTGGAGATCACAAATACAGACCCACAGACAAAAGGAAACAGGGCTGTACCCAAAGGAGGCGCTAGACGGTGCCGGGGCTGGGACCAAGTTTCCAGGGACGGCGGATTTACCAGGCGCTGGTTCTCAAACTCCTCCGACGTGAGTGGCGTCCTTGGAAATACTGAATTAGAGGCTCTGACAGTGCTGGAGCGGCTGAAGAATGTCAACGAAATTCCTGAGCTGTGGGGGTGGAAACACAAATAAACTCACTATTTTACATAATATGTGACTTTAAATATTTAGGTGGACTAAGTAAGTTATTAAAATGGATATTTGACTCTTCTATCTCTATCTCTAAAAGTGCCTGTATTTAACTTGGCAAGGAAACCTTTGGACACCTTTCCATTGGGAAGTGGGGGCTGGTGACCTCAGGTTTGCGGTTCTCTTAAAGTGGGGATTTTGTCATCACCTGGGCACAACCGCTGGAAACACGTCAGGTGTTTGTGGGTCTTGTGGGCAGCAGGGGGATCAAAGATGCAAGTGTGGTCCCGAGATTGAACCTGGCTCTGGAGTATGATTCCTTTTTGTTCTCTACTGGTTTAAAATGTTTGAAGATTTTACATTAAGTGCAGAATAACTGGATTCTCTTTAAAGACAAAAGTAACTGAAGGCGCGGCAGTCCTGGGTCCACCTTCCCACCCAGCAGTGACTGGATGTGAGGAAGCACACCCTGCCCCTTTCAGTTGGGTATGTGCTAGCCAACTTGTCGCAGGCCCTACCACTCCCTACTGCCTCAAAGAGATCAGCTTACTCATTTAGATTACCGGTCCCTGGATGCGGTGGGCATTGAATTTGTGACTCACAGCGGCATTGAATTTGTGACTCACAGCCTCATCCACACACTCTATTCTTTGACAAAGGGAGCTTGATTCTTCAGGCCCTATGGACTTCTGAGCCGAATCTATCTTTCTTTCTGCATCAGAACCTTGAACATTAAACGGCTGCCATGACTTATTTAGATACTCATTTATGCAGTTCTACACTTATTGGGTTGTGTAATTTTCCTTAAAAATCCATTTATTTTCCCTCCCTTAGACTATTTCCTGTCTAAGGGTACAGAGTTGGGTAGATCATACTCCTCGATTGATGTCACATAACAATCATGGGCTCAGAAATGTCAACTTCCTTTTTGGTTATTTCTTTGCTCCTTTACCCCCCAACCCATTCTCATCCCTGTTCCACTCCCGAACTGAGCTGACACGTCGGCTCTTTGTCCCGTAAGGTGCACGTATCCTCGGAAGAGAACTTGTGATTCTCTGAGTGAGGTGTTTTTCATCAGCTTTGTTCATTTGCTTGTTTTCATAAACACATGTCTGTGTGCCCCTGGCTCAGGCTGCTTCTCACATCCTCTCCTCAGCCTGTTTCAGCCCGATCCATGATGTTGTTGGTTTTCTGTAAGAATGTTCACTCTGCTCCCCTGTACTTGAACGCAATCCCACAATTACCTGAAAGCCCCCTGCCGCGAGCTGTCTCCTGAATCCCAAGGGGGAGCTGCGGTTGAGCCCTCTCTTTGCAGCCACTCTCAATTCAAGTTTCTGTGGTCACTGAGGTCAGCTCATAGAAAAACTGACCCTCCAAACACATCCTCTCTTCCTGATTTTTAAGTGCTCGGGGTGGACCAGGCGCCATCACCCTAAGGCAGTGCTTTCGTTCCTGTGAGTCTGTTAATGGGGATAAGGCTTTCCTTCCTGTTAACGTCCCTCAAGGCCAATTCCAAATTCGCCTCCCCCAGCACCCATACCTCCCCCCTCCCGTCCTGCAGGAATCCAAGGTCCCCGCCTCGTAGCTCTGCATCTCGTCCTTCTCCTGGCTGTGGAACGTGTGTCCTGCTCTCCTCCTGGAACATAAGACCTCAAGGCAGGGGCTGTGGCTCAGCTGATCTCTGTCCCGCTTTGCCTGAGAGGTTGCCTGGATGTTCGGGGAATTTTTTAAATTTTATTTTATTAAAAAATTTTTTTTTAAATTCATTTTTAAAAATATTACATTCAAAAAATATGAGGTCCCCATTCGCCCCCCACCACCCCCACCCCACCACTCCCCCCACAGCAACACTCTCCCCCCTCATCATGACACATCCATTGCATTTGGTGAGTACATCTCTGGGCATCGCTGCACCTCATGGTCAATGGTCCACACCATAGCCCACACTCTCCCACGTTCCATCCAGTGGGCCATGGGAGGACATACAATGTCTGGTAATTGTCCCTGCAGCACCACCCAGGACAACTCCAAGTCCCGAAAATGCCTTCGGGGAATTTTTGCTAAAAATAATCATGCTTATCAGACCGGAATCACGGGGCAATTTGTGCCTTGGTACTGTCTTCCTTCCCTCCCTGCTTCTGTCCCTTTCGGATTTTTTTACTTCAAAATCATGACATCTTCTGTGTCACATAATCAAACATACACACACACACACAAATGCACGAGTGTGTGTTGTGTATTGGCCATGCCGAGTCCACCTGCTTACAGAATACATGTGAGGCTTATGCCTGGAATTGGAGCTTTCTTAAAAGTTGTGGGGCCTGATTTTCTCTTTAATGGGATCACAGAGGAAGGATAAGATAGCATCTGGAGTAAACCCTGAGAACTGCCGCCACTGAGCCTGCAGTCCTCAAAGCCGTGCACCTTACAATTGAAAGCTGCTATTTCATCTGTGGCTAAGAGTGTAAAAGTAGAACAAGCTATAGGAGATCAATTTTAAATCACCTGAAGCTACAGAAGAGGCATTTTCTGAGGCTTCTTTTGAAATGGAATAATACATGTTTCCACCGTGGCCTTTTAATAAGAGAGACGGAGGGCCACCTGCCTTTTCAACACCCCCTCCCTGATGTCATGCTTTGCCCCAATGTTCACGTTCAAAGCAATTACAAGCAACTGAAGTTATTTCTGTTAAAGTATTCAGATCTGTGTTATGATTGTCCCTTGTGACTACGATACATTTATGAAAATAAAACAAATTTTAGGATTATGGCTTTTCCATTAGCTCACAATGTCAGAGAAAAATTAATTTCCTATTTTTTTTCTGATTTTGGATGAGAGTTCTTTATGGGAATTTTTATGTACAAAATGGAATATATTCTTCGCGAGACGGGGGGCTGCAGTCAACAATTTTGTGTGGCACCTCCTTCCTCCACAGCACCTGGGAAGTTGCCAGGTGGTCCCCACTTTAGAGAGGAGGCATGGGTGGGCCTGGCAGAGACGCCCGTGTCACTAAGCTGCCCCGTTGGAGCGGGCACCCTCCACTCCCGGGTGCTGGGCCACCACCGGGGACCTCCCTTCAGCATCGCCGTGGGCACCCTGCCCTGCACTGAGCTTCCCATGTCCTGTATCCCCAGCCTTCCTTTCCTTGGTAGAGAACATTTTCCCACAGCTTCCCCAGAAAGCAGGCACAAGGGGTCCTTCCTGAGACCCTCACTGGGCCACCTCAGTGTGACACTTTAGAACCAAGTCAAGCCCTCCCGTGGCAGTGTCGCTGTTGAAGTTGTGGCAGCCCAGAAGAACCCCCGGGGGCCCAGCACCCACACACCAATGCAGGTGGGCGTGAACTAGGGGTCTCCAAAGCGCAGGGCAGGAGACGATGGTGACCCGTCCTGCGCCATTCAAGGTGAGTGGTGGGATGGCAGTGGTGACACGGGGGAGAGTCCACCGTGAGACGGGGCGGCTCAGGGCTGCAGGGTGAAGGATGGAGGACCTCAGGGTGCCAGACCCGAAGCGCGCCCCGGCTGAGCAGGCTGAGGCTGAAGCCGAGGAGAGGCTTCTGCGGCGGCCTCCCAGGGCCGGGCCGCGGGGAAATAAATCAGAACACGCAGAGCCCGTAAGTGCAGCACCATTAACTTAGAAGATAAAAAGGTGCATAATTTGATAGAACCAAACAGAAATGCCCTCCTTCAGCTCCCCAATTGCCACCTTTTTCTTCCTTCCACAGTTCATCATTTTTACTGTGGTTTCCATAGTTTATGGAAAGAGGAAATACTCTATCCTTATAATGGGAAAGTATTTGCATCTATCATGCTTGTGGTCCATTGTATCTTAGCAGAGAGGATTCTAACTGCTATTTCTGAATTTTTTGAAGATAATCTGATGTGCGTGAACTTCTTTTGTTAATGAAAAAGTCTCTCCTCCTACAAAGAAATCTCAGACTATTAGATAAATGTTCTATTCTAATGCTGGTCAGTTTTCTCTATAAATGCCATTTTTTCCCCAAAGAGCAAGCTAATGTTTTCCTACTGAGAGACTGCCTGCCTATTTTGATTCCAGGGTAAAGGAAGAGATATCATGATGCAGAATAAAAGGCATGAGATGAGTCAGGAGACCCAACAATGAGGTATGCCGGGAAACCAAAGAAAGGAGACGCATTTAGATCTTAAAAGTGCATTCAATCTGTATTTTTAACCCAGCATCTCTGCATTTTTCAGGTTCAATAGCATAGAGTGATAGTCACCAATCTATTTGTTCTTTAGCAAAAACATCTTTGTGAATCTGAATTTCATCAGGGAAAATGAACTAGAGGATAAATAATCATAATTACAAATACTCTCTGCTTGCAGCAAAGTATCTAAAACATTCCAGTTTCCCTCTCGTCCATGGTACGGGGGACTGGGAGAAACACAACGCCAATGTCAGAGACGAGAGGAGGCTTGCCACCAGCACCCCAGAAAAGAGCGCGGCTCAGAACTCCCCTGATTTGGTTTGAGACTTCTTTCCCTCACGTATCTCCTAAGAAAATAGCACTCACGGTAATGACATTCCCAGCAACCAATGAAAATTCATCAGTATTTGTGGAGTCGTCATAAGACACAGGGCACTGAGTAGCATTTTTTGTTCAATATCATCCACTTAAAAAAAACATTGTGGGTTGATAGCCTGCTTCAATTTAGGAAGTTGTTGTTTTTCATGTTTTTATTGAACCGTGACATGCTCTCAGAAAAGAGCACAGATCAGACGTGTATCACTTCCCGAAGGCTCGCAACGTGAGCACACTGAGGCAGCCTCCCCTGGTCAAGAAACAGCCTCGCAATCCCCTTTCCTCGCAATCCCCTTTCCTGATCACTGTCCACACCGCTGCCCCCCAGTCCTAAATCCTAATACCACAGATGGGGGTTGCCTGCTTTGAAGGTGACACAGATGGAATTATTGCCACAGGCATTATTTTGTTGCCGGGCTTTGTTCACTCAACATCCGCTTGGTAAGACCAACCCCTTTGCTGTGATGTCAGCAGGACTTTCATTTCCGATATACACAGCATCCCACCATCTGAACATCCTGGAATGGAGATGCCCATTCTACTGCTGTTGATTGCTCGCGTCATGGACAGCAGGGCTAATTAAATCTTCCTGCCGGTCAAATGCCTGCCCCCGTATTTGGGTGTGCGTGTAAAATGGCTCAGGCACATGGTTTGGGTGTGTTCTGTATCAGTACATAGTACCAAACCGCTTTCCAAATGGTTGAACCAGTTTTGAGTCCCACCAGGAGCATCTGTGCATTCCAATTGCTCAAAATCCTTACCAGTACTAGATGTTGTCAGGCTTTTAAATTTTTAGGCATTTTGGTGGATATGTAAGTTATATCTATTTGTGGTTTTAAATTGCATTTCTATGAGTAATGAGGTTGAAAACCTTTTGATACATTTGCTCATTTCCTTGGTTATCAACCACTCATTCTCTGATACTTAAAAGTGCATTTGCAAGCATTTTTGTATCTCTCCAGAGAAATGGTGGCTCCCAATGCGTTAGGGCAGTGGAACATGTCAAGCCCTCAACATTGCTGCAAATATCTCTGAACATGGCCCTTCAAGCAATGAAGAGTGATTGTCACTGTGGGCCCTGAGGGGAGGGGGAAAGAGGTATTGAATAGATGGAATCAGTGTAACTGTGGGGCAGTGGAAGTGTTCCACAAGATCATGCAATGGTGGATATAGGACATGTTAAATTACACCGAAAATGTATAGGGGCCTATAAGCTAAAATGTAAATCATAATGTAAAACATAAGATAACTAAAAATTTAGAAAATTGTATAGTCTAAAATATAAACTACAAGTGAAACTTTGTTTGAAAGCTATTGTTTCAATATCTGTACATCAGTTGCAGTAAATATAGTATGAACATGTAAAAAGATTATTGCTGGGGAAGGGACAAAGTGTCTTATGTTGGATATGTGGGAGTACCATATATTGTATATATGAATTACTGTGATCTAAAACTTTTGTGAAGACAAGCTTATGATTAGGAAAAAAAAAAAAAGAAAGGATGTAGACACTGAGGAAGAAGTTGCCTTGTCAATTTGCATACAGGGCAACACTTATTTGTAGTGATGGAAGGCAAAACATCAAAAACAAAGCATTTTCATTTTTTAATTTTGATATACCCCAATTTATTTTTACCTTAATTTTTCTAAATTAGGATGTATTCTATATATAACCTTTAAACTCATCACTATATTCCATTTTACTATTAATGGAGCATGGCAATATATTAGGCTTCATTTTCAAAGAAGTTTTGGATCACAGAGAAGATCAACAATGGCAGGGGAGGAATACTTGTGTGGGGTGTTATTGATGGGGGGCACATGGTTGGCAGGGAGTTCTCCAGGGCATATATCCAGGGTACATAAAAATGTTCCGATATTTTCATAGTGGTTACAGTTAAAAACAACTGAGGGAGTGCTGAGTTCCTAGCCAGGGGAGCTCTATTACATTCCCTAATGGAACAGCAAGAATCCCCCAAGTGCAACAGCAAAGACCAAAAAAGAAGGAAGGTCCAACAATGAGCACTTGATATTAATGACTATGCTTGTGAGCCTGTGCACCTGAAATAAGAACTAGGCCTAGAGCTGCAGGGTGCCTAAGAGTTACCTCCTGAGAGCCTCTGTGTTGCTCAAATATTGCCAGTCTCAAAGCCAAACTCAGCATGTAAATGCATTACCTTCCCCCCAGTGTGGGACATGACTCCCAGGGATGAGCCTTCCTGGTACTGAAGAATTACTACCAAGCACCAGCTGATGATGTAACTAGAAAAAGACCTTGAATAAAAGGGTCAACTCAGATCAGCAGAATATCTCAGCCTACATGTAATATCAGGGGTTAAAAATGCTTTTTGACCTTGAATAAAAGGGGGAAATGGAAAGGACAAATTAGTTTATATGAGTATGAGTCTCCAAAAGAGAGCTGGGAGGTTATCAGAGGTGTCACCCTTACACCACCTCAGCAGAGTCCCAGAGACAGATAAAGTAGATACAACCCCAGGTATTAGTTCTTCTGAGGGCTACAGAGACCCACAGTTTCTATGATCATGACAGATGGAGTTCAGTGCCATGTCATTTGGCCGTACTTTGGAGTTTGTGTTCCTGAGTGTGATGGAGTTGAAATCAGATGTGATCTTTGTTCACAAGGCTCTCCTGTTGCTTTTACCAGACCTGTGGTTGGCACTGGGGTTTAGTGTGTACTCAGGGGACCTGAATCTCTGGACTGTCCATGTGATAGCCAGGTCCTGAGCCTCAACAGACTTGCAGCTCCTACGCTCTGGTTTATTGGACTTAACCCCACTCAGCTAACATGAAGGTGAAAAAGGTCAACCACCACCTCAGGGAGGCAAGAGTGCCTACAATTGAAAGCAGGAGAATTGCATCCAGCAGCCATGTGGAATCTAAGCCCCCTCTTGATATAGACATGGAGTGGATGCAACCATTCCAGGGTCTACAGGATGGAGGAATAGAATATGGATTAGAGTGGATTTACTGATATTCTATTCATGAACTATTATGATTTAGTAGTTGAAGAAAATGTAGCATTGATGTGGAGAAAGTGGCCATGATGACTGCTGAGGGTAGGGAGTGGGAAGAAGAGATGTGATGTGGGGCATTTTCAGTACTTGGAGTTGTCCTGGGTGGTAATGCAGGGACAGTTACTGGACATTATATGTCCACCCATGGCCCACTGGGTGGACTGGGGGAGAGTGTAAACTATAATGTGGACCATTGACCATGTGGTGCAGCAGTGCTCAGAGATGTATTCACCAAGTGCAATCAATGTCCCATGATGATAGAGGAGGTTGTTGTTGTGGGAGGAGTGGGGTGAGGGGGGTGGGAGGTATATGGAGACCTCATATTTTTTTAATGTAATATTTAAAAAAAATAAAGACAAAAAAAGTGCATTTGCAAGAATTTTGCCATTTTAAAAAATGGGTTTGAATGTTTTTTTGTTTATTGATTTGTAGAACTCCTTATGTATCCAGAACATGAGCCTTTTGTTGATTTTATGCTCAAAAATATTTTCTTCCACTCTGTGGTTTGCCTTTTTACCTTCTTACTGTGGCCTTTTGATGAACAGTGTTCCTAATCTTACATAAACTATTTTATCAAGGCTTCACTCCATTATTTTTTGTGGTTTGCTAAAGAAATAGTACATTTTTTTCCCTAGAAGTTCTGTGTTTTACCTTTTACTTAGCTGTAAAATTCACATAGAAATGCTTTTGAAGTAAGGTGTGAGATAATGGTTAAGATTAAAATTTCTGAAAAAAAAATTCCCATATGGATATCTGATGAACTCAGAACATTTATTGAAAAACAGTCCTTTCTTCCTCCATCATCTTGCAATGATGTCTTTGACATGTCAGCTGTCTGCATTTGTATAGATCTGTCTCTAGGTGTTCTACTCTGTTTCAAAGGTTTATTTATCAACCCGTGAATCAATACTATGCTGATTAAATAATTGCAGCATTATATTACATCTTAATATCTGGTAGGGGAAATCCTCCAAATTTGTCTTTCTTCGAAATTTTCTTGCCTATTCCTTACCCTTTGCATTTTCATAGAAATTTTAGGATTGGCTTGTCAAATACTTTCTGAAATATTTATTGGAGTTATTTTGAAACTCTATGAACACTTTTGCAGCATTAAGACTGCAATCCATTAACTTGGGTTTATCCAGATATACATATCTTACTTCATTTATCTGATGCTTTATAGTTGGCATTGTAGAAGTCTTGAACATCTTTGATTAGATTTATTCTTCATGATTCGATTTATTGTTCTACTGTAAATGACAACTTTATTTGATTTAATCTTCTATATGTCTATTACTGGGATTCAAAAGTAGAGTTAATTTTTTATACTGATTTGGCATCCAACTTTCTTCACTAAATTTACTTATTGATTTAAAAGTTATCTGCATATACTTTAGATTTTCTCTCTATATAATGATGTAATCTGCAAACAATGGCAGTTTCATTTCTGCTCATTAGACTAGCTAAACTCAGCACAGTGTTTAACAGAAGTGGTGATAGTGGGCATCTTTGTTTCATTCAGACTCACAAAGACAGATTTCAACATTTTGCCATTATGTATAATATTTGTGCTAGGCTTCTGTTTTTGCTTTGTAAGCCCTCCCAGCTAGCTCGATGCTGCAGACCTCCCTGCTGTCCCCCTCCTGCCCCTGCAATCCTCCTCCTCTCCCCCCTGCTGTCCCCGATGTCCCCCATCACCCCTGCTCACCCACCTCCTTATATCGTTCCACAAGATGGTGAATACTGAGCCCCCAGAATGGACACCACCTTCCAAGGTGAGAACACAAACTAGGCATCATAAAACATCTGCTTACAGGGTGGGCAAGCCTTTGAGTGTTGAACTCTTGTGAGGACAGCAAGGAGCAAGTCTCACCTGGGTGCTCAGGTATCTTGATGCTAAATATTTAATGCTTATTAGCTGAGCCTTTTAACTAAAGGGGAACCATCTTGAGCCTCAGAGCTTAGGGGGCAGTGAATCCCACTGCCTGTTTTGCACTGTGGTCCTTACGGCTGGCTTCTGTACAGGATAACTTCCAGCCCTGTCCTGATAGGAGCTCACTGGTGTTTACTAGATGTGCCCAAGGTAAAGTGCAGGGAGCCAATTCCAAGAGAAATATTACCAAAGCGGCAGGACAGACTGACAGCTAGGATATGAATGCTGCCAAAGTCCTAAAAGTGATGCATGAGGGGGTGGCATTTGAGAAACAGTCTCTAGAAATTGAGAGCACTGGTAGGAATGAGAGAAAAATCCCACTATTTCTCTCAGGAGATAAGGATCAGCCAGGGGTTCGCAGAATATGCAGGTTGAAAAGCACGAAAGGCAGTCCAGCACTACATGGGAAAATGCCGAGTGACATTGGAAGGGCTGACACAGATCGTGCAGGGCTGAGGTGGGCAGGGAGGGTCCAGAGACCCCAGGGGGGTGCTCGAGATAAGGCATCCCCACCCCCTGTGGCTGGTGGGGTCTCCGATCAGAGACCACCTGTGAGGAAGCCGGAGTCCCACACCCACGTGCCCCTCCTGTTCTCCGTGCTCTTGGGTTTTCTAAGGAAAGCCTTGATTTGGGTTCTCTTCTGATGGGGTCACACAGCCGAGCAGAGATGTCACTTACTGTTAGAATGAGACCATGCCTGCCGCCGATTGTGTTTTGCTGATTCTAGTTATGAGTGTAAACCCTGAGAAACCTGCCGGCAGGTAAGTAGACAGGCACGGAAGGACATCTGCAACAGAATGGCTCTCAGTTCTTTGAACATCTGCATTCTGTGACAAAAGCAAATTCAATTTGGTCTTCGCTCATTTTTTTTTTTTTTTAAGAGCAAAGAATTCAGACTTTCAGTCTCCACACCTACCCAACGCTCTCCACTTAGGTCAGTGGTTCGCATCCCAGAAACTAAAATGGGACCAACTAAACACAGATCTGGTGAGGGCCAAGCCTGGTTGTGTGGAATGGGAGAAGGGCTGGTGTGCCAAGAGCAAAATCTCTTTCTCCTGGGCCTGCCATTCTCTGCAGCTCATTCTCAAGCAGATGAGCTTTAGAAAGTGTGTGCGTAGACATTGACGGTTTAGGAAATCAAATCCGTGCAAAGTACCCTTGTGTGCCTACCTCCCTTCTGGGACATTTCCATGTGTCTCTGGGGATTCAAACAGTCCAGTCTGAGGCCTGCTGGTTCAGGCAAATTTTGGGATTTTGCTTCTCTGGATAAGCAGGACAGCGAAGTACCACTATGCTCATTTTATGAACCCCTCTGATGCAGACAGAAGGGGGGTGAGGGGCAGGGTTGGGAGCAGGGAAAGCGGTAGGAGGGTGGTGCAGTAATTCAGGAAATATATCACAGCATGTTGGACTGCAGTGGAACTGGTGGTGGTCAAGAGATGTGGTCAGATGGGGGTAAAATTTGCAGGTAGATCTGACTGGATGTGGGATATGAGATAGGCAGAGGAGGTTAAAATGGAGCCCAAGGAATGTCTGAATAGATAAACATTAAATACTGAGGCAGAAAATGCTACAAGAGTAACCTTCTCAGAGCAAAGTGCAGAGCTCAGATTTGGCAGTTTGGCTTGAGATACTCAGGCAGACAGGTCGACCAGATGGCTCAAGCAGAACGCTGGGGTGACACCGGGGATCACGCATGGTATAACCCCAGGACTGGTGAGGCCACGCAGGGAGTGGGGCCAAGACAGGCTCAGGACAGCCAAAAGTAAAGAGGCTGGGGACACGGAAGGAACAGTGAGGGAGACAGAGGGCGCAGCGAGGAAGAAGTACTGGGCTACACCAGCTCCTGTGGCTGAGTGGAGAGAACGTTTAGAGGAGGATCACATCAAAAGCTGCTGTTGCATCGAGTTAGGTGAGGACTGACAGTAGACCCCTGGACTTATGGCCGTAGAAGTCATGCTGACTTTGCCAAGAGCAGGTTCAGTGTGGCTGAGAAGCAGAAGCCTGACTGGAACAGGTTCAGGAGATGATGCAAGGAGATGAACCAAAGAAACTGGAGGTGAGCAGAGGGAAAGTGTGGTCCCTGGGAGCAGAAGCAGGGTCAGGAGAGGGTCTTTTAAAAGACAGGCAAGATCACCTCCTATCTGCTGATGGGAACGGTTTGGTGCATGGCATAGGGGGGAACTCTGGAACCAGGGCTCGGGCACAGGGTTCAGCCATGCACCTGCCCAAGCCCGGTGATGACTGCCTCCTCGCACTGCACCCTGGGTGCCTTGCTCGCCTCCTCCTACCCTGACTCAGCCTCCTTCATGGAGTTAAGGCCATCCCGTCTTAGCCTGACTCCCTGCAAATCGCTCGAGCCTGCTTCACTGTAAGGGCTGGGCTAACAGCAAAAGTCAAAGAACACCCAGGACCGAGACTGGAGGCTGACCCTCCCTGAAGGCTGCTCCATGGAGAATTTCTTAAATTCCCACAGGGCAAGCGCCTGGCAGTGGTACCAGTCAGCGCGGCTGATGGGCACTTCATGAAACTGCACGAAGCATCCTGAGCTACAATGGCATCCCAGTCTTTGTCTTGTGGGACAGCTGGAGGATGAAACAAGCTGGCCTCTCTGGGTCCGTAATGTTTCCTGCCCAACCCAAGCCTCTGGACCACGTGATAATGTGCAGCTCTTGGACAACTCGAATTTGGTTCCTCCAGGTTTGGAGAATCCCCTTGATGTCCGTACTATATTCATGTACTTAGATGTGGACTATCATGCTGGTGGAATTCCTGACAAGCCCTAATATTTGGTTGCTTTCTCTGTACCGGCCTCTGGACATTTCCATTTAATACAACAGCCTGCACTCAGTGGGGAGGCGAATTCTGTCCCATCTTACCAATCTAACAGCAGCTCGCTGGACATATGTGTTGGGTACTCTTCTAAGCTTCTATGCCTTTAAATTTATTTAATTTTCATAGCATCCTCAGGATGTGGATGCTATTATTATTACTATTTCACAGATGGGATCGAGGGTATATATGCTTACGTGCTGACAAAATACCAGGACAGCCTTTAAACACTTGTGTCTTCATGCCCAAGCTACATGGAGTTCAGGTTTTCCGAAAGCATAAGGACACTCTTCTCAGATGCTCCGAAATCAGAGGTTAAGAGCCGATAAATATGCAGAGACGAAGAGCTAGACAGTTTTGTAATTCTTTCAGCTTAACTGTCTCTTTTCCTAACAGGGAGGGTGACAGATGTTACCTGGAGGGGACAGACACTTCGCAGACTGGTATGGCTGTACCTAAAGAGCAGACGCAGGCCGCCTCGGGCTACGTGAGTGGAGCAGCGGAGGCAGAGCGGACACTGAGACCTAAGCAGGCAGGGATGTGCCTGGAGGCAGAGGGCAGAGGCTGGGAAATGCCCTCCCGTGTGGTTATTCTTCACCAACTATCAAGACCTCAGGAACAATTCACCTTCCTGAGTAAAAGAAAGTGAGATGAAGAGATTAAAAAGTAACAGATGGAAAAAAAAAAGTAACGGATGGGGAAGGGGGAAACGCATGTGCCTCAATCCACTGGGCTCCCGCCCACTGTATGGGAGGCCCTGGGTTCACATCCCGGGGCCTCCTGGTGCAGGCAGGCTCGCCCACCCGACGGAGAGCTGACGGCCTGCGCCCATGGAGAGCTGGTGCAAGATGACGCAACAAAGGGAGACAAGCAGACACAGAAGAACGCGCAGTGAAGGGACACAGAGAACAGACAGCAAGCAAGGGGCAAGGGGGAGCCGTAAATAAATAAAATAAATCTTTTTTAAAAAAGAAGTAACAGACGGGGAAAGAAGCAGGGAAGTGGAAGAAGGTCGGGGCAAAGGGGAATGCCAGGCTGAGAACCCCAAACGTCCAGGATATGTGAACCTGCCACGGCATTTCCCCGTAAAGACCACCACGGAGCTTAGTGCGGAACCTTTCTGTTGACTTGGATACAATGTCAGCTCTTGCTAACAGAGGAAAAATGACTTCAGATTTGTTCCCATGTATTATTAACAGGCTGTACTTAAGCAACGCATACACGGAATATACTTTCTCTCACAAACGTGGAGTCAAGGGCAAAAAGGCGTTTACCCGGCATCCTTAGAAGCCGTTCCACCAAGCTGAGTTGTGGCCGCACGACTGGTAAGTGTTCAGGCCTGATAGCACGTGGCATTTCTAGGACACACTCACATCTTGATTTCACCCAAGATCCTCTCAAAGATCCGGGCCTGAATGCGGGTTCCAAAGATCCTTTATCTGTGACCTTGGCTGGGTTTTCTACCACTCACTGTGCCTGTGTCGTCATCGTTTAGGTGCAGGGGGCATGTTCTCTACTCAGACAGTTGATATAAGGTAAGTGAGCTGACATATGTAATATACGATGTTTGACATATCTCAGGGCCCCCAAATAAAATCTTCTAATATTAAAATTATTAACGCTGGGAGAGAATGTAAACTATAATCCATGAGGTGTAGTGGTGTTCCAAAATGTATTCATCAAATGCAATGAGTGTGCCACACTGATGAAGGAGGTTGTTGATGTAGGAGGAGTGAGGGGGTGGAGAGTGGGGTATACAGGAACCTTTTATGTTTTTTAATGTAACATTTTGTGTGATCTATGAATCTTTAAAAAAAAGATAATAAAAATTTATTAATGCAAATAATGAACATAACAAAACCTGCCTTGCCCTCTAGTCACATAAGGCAGCTCTCCTGGAGGGAACCAAGCATAAGGAGTCTCATGAAGGTCACGTCCTCCGAGAGGGCGCACGTCTGGGGTGCCTGCGCCAGGACCCCACCCCCACCCGGTACTAAAGACAGACGTTGCTCTTTGATCTCATTCTTCCCAAATGGGACAGAGCTGGACCTCAAAATCTTTTTTAATACAACAGTCTGAGAGGTCCTTAATAAGTAATCGAAGCAGGAATGTAGGACCGTGGAAGCCCTTTGTGACAAGTGACCGGGACCAGCATCTGTCTTCTGTAGCCTGGTCCAGGTAGACCAGGAGGCGGGCATGGCTCCACCCCGGCCCCTGGAGGCAAAGGTTCCTTCCACCTGAGGAGGAACAGTCTCGATTAAAGCCTACTGGGGCCTCCCCTTCCTCTGCAAACCCCAGATCACGACCCAGGGTGGGAGAGCTGGCCAGACAGCCTCTAGCTGTGGCCACCAAGGTCAAGGTTGCTGTATGAACAGCCTTCCTGCGAGCGGAAGGTCACGGAGGCTTGGGGAGGCACGAAGAGGCAGGCGGCTTATGCCATGTGAAGGGGCGAACAGGTGGAAATGGGGGGCACGAAGAAAGACCTGAAAATGTGGAAATGTCCAAATGAAAAAGGAAAATAAAGAGTCAAATGACATGAAAGTCGTCATTTGTTTACTTAAGACAGTGCCACGTGGATTCGATCTGCTTAGCTCGGATAAGGGTGGAGTATGAGTACGAGTTAGATTTGGAAAAATGAGCCAGACGCTCCATCCGGGCATCCACCCTTCCGTGTTGTCCCACTTCGCTGGCTCCTCTTCTCTGTTGGTTGGACATCGAGGGCCTCAAACGCTTTGGCTCCGTGGAGCCCTCTGTCCCTGAGGCTCCCCCTGCGCTGACCGGCCTCGCTCGGGCATGTGGCCCCCTCTGCCTTCCTTCCTCCTCTGCCCAGGGATTTGGGGTTTTCCCTTCCCTGCCTCCCCTCTAGAGGGTTTCCCACTGGGAGGGACGTCCCCTCCCAGGCGGCACCACCAGGCAGCCCCGTAAGGAGCTCGTGTGCTCCTGTCCTCCAGTGGTTAACTCCTTTTCTGGGTCCATGCCAGAGCCCTTGACTTCGACTCACTCCAGTCAGCTGAATGAGGTTCGGTCTGCAGGAGACACTCAATAAAACGAGCGGGGAAGGCAGCAGGTAGCCACGCACCCTCCTTGGCAGGTGGACAGTAGGGGAGGGAGGCACGTGTGGACCCTGGAGCCGACTGTCCAGGCCCGAACCCCAGCTCCCGTGCTTCCTGGCTGCGTGAGCCCCTGGGAATCTGTGCAACCCTTGAAGCTCCAGATTCCCCGGCACCGACGGGGCTCCAGCTGAGGCTGTACCGACCGCACCCCACTGTGCTGGCCTGAGGGCCAAGGACCATGTGAGCTCTTGGAACTGGGGGGTGCAGCAGACAGAGATGGAGAGAACGCGGCCCCGTGGTAGGTGGGGAGCCCTGCCTCCCTGAATTTGCTCCGTCCCCACCCCCACCCCCTCTAGAGAGGGCCTTGGTATGGGGCATGGCCACGGGGCTTGCTTTGGCAGGTGGGTTGTGGGCAGAGGTAGCAGGTCCAGGTGGGGGGCGCAGCCTAAGGTGCACCCCAGGTGTGCAGTCCTTCTCTTGTTCTCCTGTGACTGCCAGAAGAGCTGGCCCCAGGAGCTGCTGCCTCTGCAGCCATCATGTATCAATATTCGGCATTTTTCTATCACCCCAGGAAGTTCACTACTGGCTTCTGCCAGAGACGCCTCAGAAGTAACTGCGTTTTCGTCGCCTGCCACCACAGACTAGCCTTGCATAGCCGTGAATTTCATGTAAACGCAGCGGTGCAGTGCTTTTAGCCCTCTCTACCCATCAGGAAGTCATTGTTCTCTCACAAAGCAAGTCAAGGTTAAAACGGAATCTGTAACCATTATTTTGGCTCTGATTGCACTAGAGGAGGACCTATTGTCTTCATCTTAAATGTTTCAGAGTTACCCTCAACCTCGTGTTCTCCTTGTGCCTATAAGAAAACTAAGGTGGAAGCAGACATGGCTCAACTGACAGAGCATCCACCCACCATAGGGAGGGCCCAGAGTTCCATACCCAGGGACCCCTGACTTGTATGGTGAGCTGGCCCACGTGCAGTGCTGCCGCACGCAAGGAGTGCTGTGCCATGCAGGGGTGCCCCTGCATAGGGGAGCCCCATGCACAAGGAGTGCGCCCCGCATTGAGCCGCCCTGCATGAAAAGACCACAGCCCGCCCAAGAGTAGCACTGCACACACGGAGAGCTGACACAGCAAGATGACGCAACAAAAAAGAGACACAGATTCCCGGTGACTGACAATGCAAGTGGACACAGAAGAACACATAGCAAATGGACACAGACAGCAGGCAATGCGGGGAAGGGGAGAGAAATAAAATAAATCTTAAAAAAAAAAGAAGAAGAAAACTAAGGTGCCATTGGTTGGAAGAAGCAAAGGAATCCTTTCAGAGGGGCTCGGCCTGTCTGCACTCGGATCATCCACTCCTGGTGGCTGATTCACTGATGCTCTGAGGACAGGAATGTGTTACAAGCTATTAGAAAAGCAGGGACCCTTGCAGGGCCTGACAGCCCCTTCCCGTCTAAGTCAGAGCCCATCTCAGCTTTTGTCTAAGGTGCTGATATGCAAGTCGGTCACAGCCCTGTGAAAGCAACGGGGTCATGCTGCTCCAAACGCAGCACAGTGTCCCCGCTGTGCTTCCCCCCTAATCACTGCAAAGAGCCTAAGAGCCTTCTCCCTGATGGAGCACCCGCTCATGACACATGAGGAGTGGCTTCCTCCAGAAAACAGATTCACATTTACCGCCGGAACACGCCTCACGTTTCTATGGCATGGCAAACAGTTCTCTATCATTAGCCACCCACGCGTCGCCTGGCGCTGGCGTGCTAGCTGCTCAGGCATGCTGCAGCTTTTCTTCCTGCTCCTGAGCATCGGGGAGCACACTCGTGTTTAATACCGTTTTCACACCCCTATCTTTAAATACCCTTCCCCACTCATTTTAAAAGATGCGTGCTTCCCTGAATCACATGTTCTTTTCACGACTAGTGAAAACCCTCCTGAAGCATCCTGCTAAGATCAGAATTCAAAATGATCTGTAAATGTTAGGCCAAATGTTTTGGCTCCTGTGATTTTTTTTTCTCGCTGCTTTAGGGGCCTGGAAGCCCCTGTTCTTTAACTTAGGATGCAATACCCTGTGGCAGTCGCTTTAGAATATCTACTCCAAAACTATTAACAACTCCCTTGCCTCTTGCCTTCTTCTGTTGCAGAGGCTGGAAAGCATAATTCTCATCTTTGCGATTCCCCCTGCAATTGGGGGTGGCTCTGTAACATAATTCAGGCCACTGAGATTTACGTGGAAGCACCTTGCAAAGGCATCTCTTTGCAAACAAAAAAATACAGCTTGTGAGGAGAAGGATTTTAGCGTCTCTACCCCAATCCCCAGCCTCCGTTTTCTCCTGCAAAAAATGTGGATGTGATGACTGGAGGTGAAGCAGCCATCTTGCAATCATGAAGATGGAAGCCAGAGGCTGAGGATGTGGGAGAAAGAAGAGAAAGGGCCCGGATTCTTGAAGGCAGCATTGAGACATATTTCCAACTACAAGCTCCCTACCTCTGGAGTCACGATGCCATTTGAAAATGGAAACATTCCCTCATGTTCAAGCTACTATATCAGGGATTCCTACTGCTTGCAGCTGAAGACAATATCTACTATGAACACCTCACTATTAAGGAAACAATTTTGTGTGCCTAAATTCTCTGTGTTATCTCCATAAAGAAGTTCTTAATAACTCTTTTCTTTTACCAGCCTGCACCATGGAAACCTTCTCCAGACTCTTGTCTTTCCTGTAAATGCAGAGCACTGTCCAGAAGTGCAAAGAGCATGAAGTTTAGTCTGGGACCCTTGGGTCGAATTCTGGTTCTGCTGCACAGTGACTGAGGTGTCCAGAATAATTTCCTAGACTCTTTGATCTTCCATTTATTAATCAAAAAGGAGATTAGGTAGTTAATCTCTAATGAGACTGTTAAGAAAATTAATGAGACAACACAGCTAAAGTGCTCTGCATCTGTGGCAATTTGAGATTATTTATGAACCCTAAAAAGATAAGGATTATGTTTGTAAACTGGTCTGTTCCTCTGGGAGTGATATCCTTTGATTCAGCTGAGATGTCTTTGATTAACTATGTGACGATTACGGCTTTGATTCAACCATGTCGGTAGGGTGTGTATTAGTCAGCCAAAGGGGTGCTGATGCAAAATACCAGAGATGGGCTGGTTTTTATAAAGGGTATTTATTTGGGGTAGGAGCTTGCAGACACCAGGCCATAAAGCATAAGTTACTTCCCTCACCAGAGTCTATTTCCATATGTTGGAGCAAGATGGCTGCCAACGTCCCCAGGGTTCAGGCTTCCTGGGGTCTTCTCTTCCCAGGTCTTCTTCTCTCTGGGCTCAGGGTTCCTGTCTTCCAGGGGCTGCAGCTTAAGGCTTCAGCATCAAACTCCAACATCAAAACTCCAACATCAAAAGCCCTTAACTCTGTCCTTTGCCATGCCTTTTATCTGTGAGTTCCCACCCACCAAGGGGTGCAGACTCAACGCCCTACTGGCACAAGAGGTTTACACAATTACTTAACCAAGTAAACCTATGAATCCAATATAATCTCATATGCCCAGAGGAAAAGATCAGTTTACAAACCTAATTCAATATTTCTTTTTGGAATTCATCAAGAATATCAAATGGCTACAGGGTGTAGCTCAGGGTAGAGCCCCCCCCTTGGTGGGCTATGTAAGTGGACACTCACTCAAGAAGACACACAGAAGAAGACACAGAAGAGGACGGAACTTGGTCATTTCGATCCTGCCATGTAACAGAAAGGAGAATGCTCAAACAGCTCAAGCCCCGGGGAGAGAGATGAGCCCTCTGCCAGCCTGTAGCTGAGAGAGAAGAAGGCTGAGCCCTCACAGAGATGGGCAACCATCCTGCTTCAACACATGGCAGCTGAAGTTGGTGAGAAAGGAACCTTGAGTTGGACTCTTTTGGGCCTTGTAATGGTAAGTTTTTACCCCAAATAAATACCCTTTATAAAAGCCAGCAGATTTCTGGTACTTGGCATGAGCAGGGGAGCAGAGCTCACCACTTGTGGAGCGTGAGCTGCAGGTCCTGGCCTCCTACCAAAGAACGGAAGGACTGAAAGCTATTTTGCATTGGGGACCCCTGACAAACACGACCTCGGCTGGGGGTGCAGGTCAGATGGACGGTGATAAGCCACCGTGTTAGTGCGCTCCCTTGGCATGCTGCTCTCGGAGTGGCCCTTCACCTCTGTGCTCTGCCTCCCCGTCTAACCAGGTACGACTCTGGGTGGACCCCAGGATGGGGGCTCCCACACACTCCTGCCCAGCCCTCCTCAAAGCTCAAAGGTCACTTGAAGCAAGGAGGGTCTAAGCAACGGTCACAGCCAAGAGGCACCTGAAGGCATGATGGCTAAATGCCCTGTGGGAGCCTGGGAGAGAAAAGGAAACTTAGGTAATAACTAAGGAAATCTAAATAAACTGAGGTGTTGGCTAGCAATAATGTATCAGTATTGGTTTATGATTGATAACAAATGGGCCACAGTAATACAAAGCATGAATAACAGGGAAACTGGGGGGCGGGCTCTGTGGGCACACTCTGGATTACCTTGTTCTAAATGTACAGTATATTAAAAAAAACAGATTTACCTTTGTTTAATCCAGTGTTTGCTACCTGTATATGAATGTGGGCATGTTTATCAGAACATTTGTAATTATCCCGTGGAAAACATTTTGCAAAGTCTCTAGCTAGATTAAAAATAATTTTTCTAATGAGAATTTTAAAGTAGTTTTCAGCCACTTTAATATGCAAATTTTAGGATTGTGACTGAAATATTCAAATTATTTATTTATTTATTTATTTAATTATACAGACATATTTATAGCATTCATTAAGAGAATATAGCAATTTCAAAATATTGCCTTTTTCTCCTTAAGTTTTATAAATGATTTTATTCAAATGCATGCAACCAAATGGGGTTGTTCAGATGATGATGACTTCTGCAAGTGCTGATATAGTGATATTCAAAATTAAGTAAGCAGGAGGCTTCTTCATAATAAGTGAGAAGTTGTATGGATTCAAATAAATAGTGACTCAGTTATGAACATAATTTTGGGGGGAGTGGTAAGAAATCTTATTTTTGGGAGTTTATTGTACCTTGACTCAGTTTGAATAGAAAATGTGTCAGGAGACTAATCTAATACAAGACACAGATAGTGGAATGGACTTTTTTTAAAAAAATGGGAGTCTTTGTATTATTGCAAGGTAATTTTCTCTAAGAATCCCATGCTGTATATACTAATCAGGTCTTCGGTTGTAAGTTGCAGGCCCATCTCAAAGTAGCTTCAACAGAAAGTGAATGCATAGGCTTACCTGTGAATTAACAGAATCACTCAAAGAAAGGGTAAGTGACTGCTTCAGGTATGGATGGATGGAGGCGCCTGAATCAGTCAGCCAAAGGGTGCTGATGCAAAATACCAGAAATTGGTTGGTTTTTACAAAGGGTATTTATTTGGGGTAGGAGCTTACAGATACCGGCTCATAAAGCATAAGTTACTTCCCTCACCCAAGTCTATTTGGAGCAAGATGGCTGCCGACGTATGCGAGGGTTCAGGCTTCCTGGGCTCCTGCGTTCCTGGGGCTTGCTTCTCTCTGGGTTCAAGGTTCCTTCCTTCCTGGGGCTGGCTTCTCTTTCCTCTGCCTGCTGACTTCCCAGGGCTCCAGTTTAAGTCTTCAGCATCAAACTCCAAAACCAAAACTCCAGCATTAAAGGCCTTCAACTCTGTTCTTTGCCGTACCTCGCCATACACTCTTATCATAACTCAGTCGTGCCCAGGTACAGATCAGATCACAAGATCCAATATTCTCTTTGGAATTCATCACCTATATCAAATTGCTACAGCGCCCAAATAAGAAAATGCTCTGTCTCCGTTGCTTAGCTCCACCCTCCCTGCACTGGGTCTGCTCTGCCACAGGTGTGCTCCCCGTGGTCGCTCTTGCCTCTGCGGACACATGTCCTACTGGTTCAGCAGTCCACAGAAAGGCATCCTCTTTGCCAGTGGTCCTAGCAATAATTCCAGGGCTATGACTCACGCACCCATGTTGGGTCTGTCTCATGACTGGGGTGACACGGTGCTCTATTTGGTGGGGCCATTTGCCTGGTACCCATCACCCAAGCCACACACTCTGAGAGTGGTGGAGACAGGAGTCCTCCAAGGAGAATGGTGACACTGTTGAAACGAGGGGAGAGCAGGAGACTGAGCTAGGCAGCCTGTAGTCTTCAAACCCTAAGACCCCGAAGGAAAGACTCTTTTGTAGGAGGAAAATTTTATTTAAATTGTTAAGGGTGGGAAGCCAATTAGGTCCAACGAGTAAGGCACCCACCTACCACATGGGAGGCCCAGGGTTCAAACTCAGGGCCTCCTGACCCATGTGGCGCTGGCCCACACACAGTACTGATACATGCAAGGAGTGCCATGCCATGCAAGGGTGTCCTCCGCATAGGGGAGCCCCATGCCCAAGTAGTGTGCCCCGTAAGGAGAGCCGCCCAGTGTGAAAGAAAGTGCAGCCTGCCCAGGAGTGGCACCGCACACACGGAGAGCTGATGCAGCAAGATGATGCAACAAAAAGAGACACAGATTCCTGGTGCCACTGACAAGAATACAAGCGGACACAGAAGAACACACAGAGAATGGACACAGAGAGCAGACAACTGCGGGAGAGGGGGAGGGAAGAGAAATAAATAAAAATAAATGAATAAATCTAAAAACAAATTGTTAAGGGAAATTTGTACCAACAATGATGATGGTCTTTCTAGACAAACAAAAGAGAAAGTTGTATTTCCATTCCCAACTACCAATGCTCTGCAGGATATTTTTAGTTAAAGCAGAATTTCTTCTCTGAGGTTTCCTGGCAGCACCCACCCTTCTCCCTTGTCTGGGATGTTTTATTCAGCTGATCATTTTCCCTATGAAATCATAGTCAGTGTGGCTCCTGGGCATACAAAAACGCTCAATCCTCTAAATGTACAGCCTCCAGGCATCTGAGTAGGAGAGCTTCCATTGTGTGACTGGCTGAGATGTGAACTTGGATGTGAGATTCCCATGGTAAAAGGTCAAGTGACCACTGCCCATTATTGTGGGCTTTTGTTTTCCTGCTCCTTACAGCATCTCAGTGGAGGGTGGACAGGGCAAGAGGATAAGGTGGGAGCTGGAAACACTTTACAGCGGCATTTGAACAGCTAGCTTGTGCCAATGGGCCTAGAGCTGATTTATGATTAAAAGGGTAACTGAGGAGTGTGGCTGATAGGAACAGCTTGCAAAATGAGAGTTTTGCAAAATATCATTAAATTGTCACAGGCCAACTGTTTGCACAATTATGTACAATGATTGTGTAATGTTACCCAAACCAGGAAAAATGATCTCCTTATGCAAAATGTATGCAATTAATAAAAGATGGTCATTTTTATCCAGCTGTTGTTGTCCTTCCAAATACTAATTATGTTGATTCCTTTTATTCATGCAAGGTTTTTCATAAATATAATCATGGTTTAGTAAGTTCATGACCATTTGTCGAACAGTAGAGCTCATCAGACCTTTTCAGTTCTGATTTGCGCAAAGCATTAAATTAATATGAGTTAGCTCCAGGGCACACCCAGTGCATTGAATCTGTGGCAACAAAATAAGGCCACATCACTTGATCTTAGCTGTGATCTAAAACATTTTGAAGACAAAATTAAAAATTAGAAAAAAAATAAGAAATGATTTAGACACTTAGGAAGAAATGAAAGAAATTGCCTTGCCATTGTACATACAGGGCAACATCTATTACAGTGATGAAAGGCAAAACATCAAAAACAAAGCTTTATAATATTTTTCATTTCTTAATTCCCCAATTTATTTTTACTTATTTTAGTTTTTCTAAATTAGTATGTATTCTATTTCTAATCTTTAAACCCATCACTATATTTCATTTTCCTATTAATTGAATTTGGCAATATATTTGGCTTCATTTTTGAAGAAGTTTGGACCACAGAGAAGTTCAACTATGGCAGGGGAGGAACACTGGTGTGAGATGTTATTGATAGGGAGCACATGGTTGGGAGGGAGTTCTCCAGGGTATGTATACAGGGTACATAAAAATGTTTGGATATATGTTGGGTATTTTCATAGTACTTACAGTTACAAACAACAACTGAGGAGTGCTGAGTTCCTACCCAGGGGAGCTTTGTCACATTCCCCAATGGAACAGCAAAAATCCCCTAAGTGCAACAGCAAAGGCCAACGAAGAAGGATGGTCTAATGATGAGCCATTGATACTGATGATTATGCTTATAAGTCTGTGTGCCTGAAATATGAACTGGACCTAGAGCTGCAGGGTACCTAAGAGTTACCTCCTGAGAGCCTCCATGTTGCTTAAATGTGGCCACTCTCTAAGCCAAACTCAGCATGTAAACGCATTACATTCCCCCCAGCATAGGAAATGACTGGCAGGGATAAACCTCCCTGGCACCAAAGAATTACTACCAATCACTAACTGGTGATGCAACTAGAAAGAGACCTTGAATAAAAGGGTCAACTCAGACCAGCAGAATATTTCAGTCTACATGTAGGATGTGTTAAAAACTGTTTTTTGACCTTGAGTAAAAGGGGGAAATGGCAAATACAAATGAGTTTATATGGCTAAGAGTCTTCATAAAAGAGTCGGTCATGCACCTCAGCAGGACCCCAGAGACAGCCAAAGTAGATACAACCCCAGGTACTGGTTCTCCTGAGGGCTACAGAGACCCACAGTTTCTATGGTCATGGCAGATGGCTCTGGAGTTCAGTGCCATGTCAGTGGGCCCTACTTTGGAATTCGTGTTCCTGAGTGTGATGGAGTTGGATTCAGATGTGACCCTTCTACACATGCCTCTTCTGTCACTTTTACTGAACCTGTGGTTGGCACTGGGGTTGGTGTATATCCAGGAGACTTGAATTCCTGGACTGTCCATGTACCAGCTGGGCTCTGAGCCTCAGCAGAGTTGCAACTCCTACTCTCTGGTTTGTTAGACTTACCCAAGTCAGTTAACAGGGAGGTAAAGATGGTCAACCACCACACCAGGAAACCAAGAGTGCCTACAACTTGCAGCCTACAACTGCAAGCAGGAGAATTGCATCCATCCTCTGTGTGGAATTTAAGCCCCCTCTCAATATGGAGGTGGAGTGGACATCACCATCCCTGGGTGGGTCCATATGGAGGAATGGAATATGGATTAGAGTGGACTTACTGATATTCTACTATAGAACTATTGTGATGAGTAAGGAGGAAATTGTAGCAATGATGTGGAGAAAGTGGCCATAGTAGTTGCTGAGGGCAGGGAGAGGGAAGAAGAGATGTGATTTGGGGGCATTTTTGGGATTTGGAGTTGTCCTAAATGATATTGCAGGGATGGATGTTGGACATTATATATCCTGCCATAACCAACTACATGCACTGGGGAAAGTGTAAACTATTATCCATGTGGTACAGCAATGCTCCAAAATGTATTCACCAAATGCAATGACTGTGCCACAATGATGAAAGAGGTTGTTGATGTGGGAGGATTGGGGTATGTGTGTGGGGGGGGTGGGGGGTATATGGAAACCTCTTATATATATATACATATTTTTTTTAAGGTTTATTTATTTCTCTCCTCTCCTTCCCTGCCCCCACTGTCTTCTCTCTGTGTCCATTTGCTGTGTGTTCTTCAGTGTCTGCTTGCATTCTTGTCAGTGGCACCAGGAATCTGTGTCTCTTTTTGTCACATCATCTTGCTGCGTCAGCTCTCTGTGTATGTGGTGCCACCCTGGACAGGCTGCACTTTTTTGTGTGGGGCAGCTCTCCTTACAGGGCACACTCCTTACATGTGGGGCACCCCTATGTGGGGGACACCCCTGCGTGGCTTGGCACTCCTTGCACGCATCAGCACTGTGCGTGGGCCAGCTCACCACAGGGGTCAGGAGGGCCTGGGTTTGAACCCTGGGCCTCCCATGTGGTAGGCAAATGCTCTATCAGTTGAGCCAAATCCGCTTCCCTCTTATATTTTTTAATGTAACATTTTTTGTCATCTATGTATCTTTAACAAAAAAAAAACAACAACTAAAAAAATGATAGGGGTGGGGGGCGGGGAGAGGTGTATATGGGAACTTCTTACGTTTTTTAATGTAACATTTTGTGTGATCTATTAACTTTTAAAAAAAGATAATTAAAAAATAAAATAAGGAATAAAAATAAGGCCACATTCTCACCAGGTACTTGTGAAAATCCTCCTTACATATGAGCAACCACTGTTGCTGGGAAACTTCCTTGTTCATAGAGTGATGGGGATGGGACGGGGATCAAGATGACAATCACAGAAACTCCTCAAGCCCAAATGCACGATGGTCTTCTGTTTCTAGCTTTTTTTTTTAACTTTCCAATTTGTACTGAGAAAAAGTAATGAAAGCGTTGGGATTGCAGAAATAGCTTGGATGCAAGACGAAAGCTTCTGGAGACCTCTTTGGTGAGACCTCCTTTTACCGCTGCCATGGCTTGGCCGGGTGCAGCGATCTTAAGCTCCACCTGCACCAGCTCCCCGTGACCTCGCTGGGAGGAGGCGTCTGGAAACCTCCTGGGGAGAGGATGGTGTGAGTTGTGTGGAGATGTTTTTATAGCGAGCAAAAGCCCTCGTGGAGGCGGTGGTTTTCGGTGGCATCTTACCACGTGTGCTGTGTGCTCTTAAATAGAGTGAGGGGGCCATAATACCATCCTCAGGTTTCCTCTAGTTAAAAAGCCGTTTGCATTGGGCAACGCTGAACCCAAGAAACAGAGAGTGTCTGCAACTGCAAGGGAGACAGTCCCATCCCCTGCCCCATGGGACCTAAGCCCCCTCCCAAATAGAAACAGAGTGGGCATCACCATCCCCAAATCCTCAAGGCTGGGGAATGAATAATGGGCTAAAGTAGACTTATTATTATTCAAGCAATGGAAGAACTTGTATCACTGACATAAGAGCAGTGGCCCCCAGAGGTTCTGAGAGGAGGGAGAGGGAAGATGGATGTAACACGGGAGCATTTGGGGGACATTGGAATTGCCCTGCATGAAACTGCAATGATGGATACAGGCCATTATACATTTTGTCCAAAACCTATAAAATTGTGCAGTGCAGAGAGTAAACCATAATGTAAACTCTAGACCACGGTTGGTGGCAATGCTTCCGTAAGTGTGTGTCAACTGTAACAAATGTACCACACTAAAAATAAATAAATGAAGTCGATCAGCCAAAAAAAAAGCCATTTGCATTCGCAGTTCATTCCACCCCTCTGACTTTATTCTTTCCAATACAACACACTGTGCAAAGGGGGCAATGAGGTGTTTTCACCCGGGACCCACACCCCAGGGTCCACGTTTAGACATTTCTCCTTAATTTTTTCCCCACCTCTGCACCTGCAAGGTCCTCATTAGTGGGCAGTGCCGTGAAAACCTGTGGAAAGGGGCGGTTAGGTGTCTCCCTGAAGATTGCAGTGGGAAAAGCTCTCATTTGCAGTACCACTTATTAAGGAGTCACGAGGAAGTTACAACTTGTTTTTACGGAGAAAATTCCAGAACAAAGGAGGCTGCAGGTTGAAGTCAGGTCATTTACAGGGTTGTGAAGTTTCAGAGTCAAGTCCATGAGATGCTAATATTAGGCTAATTGCCCCACTGACCGACCTCTTGGTAACCATCTTAACCAATGAGCATTATGATCCCGATGCCACAGTTCAGCAGCCCGGAGTCCTGCAAAAACAGACTTTCCAATATTCAGAGGCCACTTGGGGGCCTGGGGGCACAGGTGCTTCTAGGCCCAGCTGGCACCGGCCGCCTCCCTCCCCGCTTGAGCAACACCTGTCTCAGCCTCTAGATATGAAGGGAAGGGCCGAATCCCGGCCGCCTGGCCCTGTGCAGTCACTGGCCACCAGGAGGGCCATGGCAAGGACACAGCTCCGTGGCTGCCTGGCCGGTGGGGGTGACTGGGGTGGGGGTGGTGGGGCAGAGCAGGGCTCCTGGCCCTGGGGGAGGAGGCTCAGTGGAGGGCGCTCCTGGGGCCACGTTGAAACCCCACCAGTGCTTCCCCCTGGGGAGCAGGGGCCAAGCCCGAGGCAGCCGCAGCCCGTGGGGCATCTCCCTTCCCCAGGGCAGGAGGCACAGCCTAGGAACCCCCCGCAGACCGCAGCTCAGCTTTCCAGCGACGCGAGACAGGCCAGGGCTAGATTTCATCTGCATGTCACGGGAGGGGGGCGTATTACCCCCATTTTCCCTCTTCTCTCTAACAGACTCTCTCCTGTGGAGGAAAGAGTGAACAAAGCCGGCCTGAGAGTCTCCTTAGAAAGTCCTGTTGGCAAGGCTCGCCCTTGGCTGGTGTCTCGGACCTGGGGTTTCAGGAGGGTCCCCCACAACTCCCCGATGACGTTGGTGCACTGTGACCAAACAGTGCAGATAATATGGTTTATAGGGAAAACCTGACTTCCCTCAGGGAGTCTGAAATTTGGGTACGTTTTAGGAAGACCAGCCCCCGTTCCACCCACAGAGCCTCTAGAGCTTCCCCGGCAGGCAACGTTTCCCCCTCGTCGGTGCTGGGGGGTTAAGCGCATCCTGTGCGTCTCTAGGGGCGAGGGCGCCGGAGCTCCAGCTTGGTCTCTCCCGGACTTCGCTCCACGTGTCTTTTTCCCCTGCTGATTTGCTTTACATCATTGTTGCTGTGATCAATCGCAGCCCGTGAACGCTGAGCCCTGTGAGTCCTCCTAACAAGCCAAGCAGCCGGTGGAGGTCTTGGGACCCCCACACTTCTCCCCAGGAAACAGCTGGAGCCACGGTCGCCACAGGTCCTGGTAAAACTGATGCAGCTTTCGGTCTCTGTGTTCTGTTATACAGTTCCTAGCCAAGTTTAAGATAACGGCTATGGTGGCAGGGATCTTGTAGATTCTGTTTTTCTATTAAACATTTCCTACGACGCTAGTGAAAAAAAATTTCCAGGTTCACCTTCCATCAACTGTTATGTCCACAGTTGCAAAATGCCCTGGTACTTGCTAATGCACTGAGTAGATATCTCACTCGCCCTGCCCTCCCACAGCAGCGTGGTCAAAAGCATAAAACTTGGTGTCATTCAGACCCTGGGTCAAGTCCAAGCTTATCCTGCTACCGTAGGACCTTGAATGAGTTACTGAATCACTTTAATTGTCAACTACCTCAGATGTGAATCAATACCAATTCCTACTTTGCCAGGTAGCCATAAGAGGGAAAGCCTTATTGGCACAGTGCCTGACACTCAGGAATTCCTAGTAAATGTTCTTGTTGCTGTTATTGTTATCATCAGATGATCTTCAGGGCACAGAGAACCTGGACCAAATTTAATTATCTGAGGGACCTAAAAGAGCAGAGTTCCTAGTGCATCCTCTTCCAAGACTGTGTTAGAAGAGAGCAGAAAAAGACTCCACTTGTTTTGCTTTTTTTTGACAACAAAATATGTTAAAAAGTTGAACACTTGAAAATAGAATAGCAAACATTATCTCTCCATTTGCAAATTCACTAATATGATCAAGGATCCCACTTTAAAAATGTCTGGCAGAATTTCTCCGATTGTTAAGGAAAATGGAAGATATTTAGGGATATTGTCAAAGCTGAAAATAGCAAAGAACTTAAGAGAATGAGTTTTGGTGAATATTTTCACACTCTGGTGCTTGGACAGACTTCATATGGGGGTCAATTGAAGGATCATTATTCCAGGTCCATTCCTTGTTGAGCCCCCTTATCCGATAGGGCAGACTAAGAAAGGCAGGTGGGATCCCTCAGGCAACATGGTGGGGAGAGGTAGGCGGGATCCCCATCAGCCAACATGGTGGGGAGAGGCAGGTGGGATCCCCATCAGCCAACATGGTGGGGAGAGGCAGGTGGGATCCCCATCAGCCAACATGGTGGGGAGAGGCAGGTGGGATCCCCATCAGCCAACATGGTGGGGAGAGGCAGGTGGGATCCCCATCAGCCAACATGGTGGGGAGAGGTAGGCGGGATCCCCATCAGCCAACATGGTGTAGAGAGGCAGGTGGGATCCCCCAACAGCCAACATGGTGGGGAGAGGCAGGTGGGATCCCCATCAGCCAACATGGTGGGGAGAGGCAGGTGGAATCCCCCATCAGCCAACATGGTGGGGAGAGGCAGGTGGGATCCCCATCAGCCAACATGGTGGGGAGAGGCAGGTGGGATCCCCATCAGCCAACATGGTGAGGAGAGGCAGGTGGGATCCCCATCAGCCAACATGGTGGGGAGAGGCAGGTGGGATCCCCATCAGCCAACATGGTGGGGAGAGGCAGGTGGGATCCCCATCAGCCAACATGGTGGGGAGAGGCAGGTGGAATCCCCCATCAGCCAACATGGTGGGGAGAGGCAGGTGGAATCCCCCAACAGCCAACATGGTGGGGAGAGGCAGGTGGAATCCCCCAACAGCCAACATGGTGGGGAGAGGCAGGTGGGATTGCTCAGCCAACATGGTGGAGAGAGGCAGGTGGGATCCCCCATCAGCCAACATGGTGGAGAGACCATGGCCTCTGCCATCAGACCAATCTCTGTTCACATTCTGGCTCCACCAATTTACCAGACATGTGACTTTGACAAATCATTTTTCTTAGCCTCAGATCATCATTGGAGGTTGAAAATTTGATTATTAACCTACCATTTGTGACCTCGCTGTCTTGATTCTGGAATGTCATTAATCTATAAAAGACCTGTTGTGCTTGTTGTTGTCTTGTAAGCACCTCCATTGTACATCGGATCATTTGTGTGCTAACACATTTCCATCAACTCAACTCCGATTTTAGGGAAACTCCAAAAAGCAGTTATTTATTGTACTAAGAAGAATAATGCCACAAATTTAAGTAGTTCTGCTGTTTACACATGCATCTGCCAAACTTTGAAGGAATGCCTGCTCTATCCCAGGCCCTGCACTGGGCACAAGGTGAACAGAGAGGGAAATCCCTGTTTCTTCTGGAGCTCCATGGATGGAGCCATTGTTGCCAGCTTCTCAGGGATCGCTGTTCTTCATTGCTTGATGTCCAATATTTTGAAAACCGTCGTTTTCTGTATTTTTTCTGCTTGTCAGTTGTTTCAGGCGAGAGGGTAAATATGGCCCCTGCTCCCTTGCTTGGAAGCAGAGGCAGGGTCCAGCTCTGTGAGCCCTCTGCTGAAACACCTCTCTGAAGCAATGAATGTCAGAAGGTCTATATATCCAAATATGGGGAGGGTCCAAGTATGAAAGGAAATAATGAGGGATGATGTCAGTTAATATTGCAGAATATTATTTCATCACAGATGCCTTTTATTTCATACTTCAATCTTGTCTGGAAAGTCAAGTTGTAAACATATTTGGAAGGGGTCCTAAAACCATGAGGAAAATTCTCAGTGAGCAATTTATCATTGCACAATAGATTTTCAGGACTTTATAATGTTTAGAAAAGCATTGTCCTCTACCCTAACCTTTTCTCTCCTCTCAAGCTGTGGGACTTCGTAAACCAGAATGTGAAGAAGATGTTTTCCAAGGCATTCTTTAGGTCCAATATTATATGACCCTATATTTAGGCTCTTATTAGACCCTGTGTTTAAGCCTTATATTTAAGGTCTAAGTAAATGAAACCAGGAAACCACACTGAACTGATCCAGGAGACTGGAAGGTCTAGTGGGATAGGTTCCTGGAGCTTAGGTTCAGAAGCCTGTGAAAACATCTTAGCACTCTACAGCGACAACATGGAGGATCTGCGAGGTGGACTTGGCTGGTTGCCCGTCTAGCAACCATTAGCCCTGTTGCTTCCAAGAGACACTGATTTTTTAAGCTGTCTACACTCCCTACACACAACCATGACCCTTGGGGCAAGCCAACCCCTTCCCAGCTCTAGAATTAGGCCTCATCGGTATGTTGGTAATTCATTTCTCATGGGCAATGATAGGTTCATAAGTGGATATGTGGCTTGGTGTTTGCCAAGGAGAAGGAAGTTCTGTCCTTGGGGACAATTTTTCCTTCGTTCCAGAGACAACCATGGGAAAGAAATAGTCTCTCTTAATCCTGTGGATGTTGTTGTATCTGAATGTAACACCTGATACCGCTACAACGGTACTGCTGTCCATGTAAGGATGAAGGAAACGTCTCATTAACCAAAGAGATGGGAAGGGCCAGGTCCCTGATGATAGCGTTGGGCTTCTGAATCAAGGTGGCCCGTGGTTTACTTAGGCTGGGCGTCCTAACGTGGGACAAGAGAAAGGCCTTTTTGTTAAGACTATTAGAGTTGGAGTTATATTACTTTATTTGAAATTATTCAAACATACAAAGATTGGTATCATTATCTTCATTTATAGAGACTCTAAAATAATACATTTACCTAATACAACATAATAAATAAATGGCAGAGCCAGGAATTAAACTTAGTTTTCTTGAGTTCAAATCTATTGGAGAACAGAAGGAGGGGAATTGGAAGTAAAGTACCTAGACACAAAGGTTGGCAGTAACTGAGACAAAATGGCATTAGGTGCTGGTAGAATTTTTCTTTTTTTAGAGAAATGGATAACATCTAACCCTTCATTTTATCATTTTTCTTAAGCTTCAATCTGGTCCTCATTCCAGATGTTAGGCTGAATTCTCAGAAAGAAGGTAAATTGAAAATTTGGCTTCTAACCTCTTTTCTTTTGATTTAATTCCCACTCATATCCTGTCGCTCTTTTCCTTGTCATTTCCGATCATTCACAGGTTCTTAGGTACTGAGATCAAACAGCCCTTGACGCTGGTGAATGTGGTCCACAATGAGCTTCTAGCGCCCACACTTTGTTTTGGGAAACAGCAAGCCCACACTTCCTAATGGAAATGGTTGTATTAATAGAAAGAACGTGAGCACCCTGTGTACCCCCCTGTTCACCAGAGTCGAATAATCAGCTAACTGCACTTGCCTTGCTTTCCCAGGCTCCCAGAGCCATTAGAGTTAGCCATGCCATTTCAAACCAGAACTCCATTTCTCTGTCTTTCCCTCATTTTAGAGTTTCCAGGCACCATATATGCAACACGATGATTCTCTCATTCTATGAATGGTCGAAATATCTGTGAAAGGTCAATTCAGCCTGTGATAAGGAATTGAGCCAGAGCTTCCTCTTGCATTTCATGACTCTAATAGAAAATTCAGAAGGAAGGAATATCTGTGTGTGTACATGGGGGAGAAGGTGGGAAAGAGGAGACTAGATGAACATTTGCTGATCATTTTTGTGCATTGATGTTTTCCATAAGATGCATCTCATGGTTGAAGAAATATTAATTTGACACTTGAGAAAGATAAAAATTGTTATCTCATGATTTTTAATTTCCTGAAAACCCCTGTTATCAATGCTACAAATATTTTCATTTTTAAAATAGATTTATTTCTGAAAGCAGTGAGCAAAGAACGGTGATTTGCAATTTTAGGGGCTACCAATGAAAGCCTTATTTGTAACCTGGAGGAAAATTTTAAAACCTAACTTTTGGTACTTTTTCACACAAGTCAATACCACTAGCTTCTATTGCTTGTAAGATATTATACTTGGAATTTGCAGTGTTTGTAGTAGAAGGGATATGAATTTCTTTCTGATAATGATTGACAGTTATGTCTGTGTCTTCTGGATATGGCCATTTGACTTGACGCAAAGTTTACAATTCACAAGAACATGATCTCAAGTGTCTTCTCCTGAGTTAAGGACAGCTGCTGTGCAAATCTAATGCGGTCAAGCAGGCTTCGAGTGAAAGCGCCTGTAACTTGTATTCCATTTTTGTTCAATGCCCAGTGACACAGGATGTCCCTGACATTGTTTTCCATGTTAAATGACAGCAGGTAGAGACTTCTGCTTGAAAACTTTTCCGGTTTTCATGGTTGTTGCACTGAGTGGGAGGATGAGCAGGGATGACGGAAGAGGTGAACTTTACAAGCCCGTGAGTCCTGTGGGGTCGGGGTTTGGACTCACAGGGGGGTGCTCTCTGAGTTTTTCTGCATGTAACGAAGTGTGAAAGAGAGATGAGAAAAATACGATTTGTCCTCATTATTTCTAAAGGCTGTTGCTTAGAAGGCTACTGGAGTGAAAGCCTGAAGGTGGAATGACGAGGGAAAAAAAGAATTAAGAATGCCTTACATCTAGAAACTTATGTTTTTACTCACACTTCTTTTTTTTAAGAAAGGAAAATTTTACTACACTGGGAATATAAATCCAAAATTACTTGCAATGACTAGGAGGTAACCATAGAAACTAAATATACTGAACATTATTGTTATAAAATGTTATATGATTCTAGCTACTGTTTAGATTCTGAGCCTGAACTTGAAGCTCTCTCTCCAGAAAGTTTTATAAACCTACAAATAGACTCTCTCCTTGAGGTAAGAAGAACCAAAGGAGAATTTAAATGGCATTATACATTTTAATATCATTTCATGTTGTACCCGGTGCCACATAAAATCACCTACATTGCTGCAGGGGCAGCTGCACTGCTTCAGAGAAGACCACCTGGTCCAAGGGCTTCATTTTACTGATGAGATATCAGAGCACAGACAGAGCACGGGATTTATCCAAGATTTCTGGCAGAGAAAGGACTAGGACCTGTGTCACTAATCTCTAAATTCCCCATCATTTTGCTATAGCTCATCAACTTTTAAAAATACCAGGACATAAAATTTGCAAGTGTTGAGATCTAGAATACAAATCACCTGAAGGTATGCAAGAACTATCTCCAGGGCTGAGAATCTGGGCCAAGCACTGTGCTGGAACGTGGGTAGACAGCAATTTATAAAACAGAAATGGTACCTGCCCAGGTGGAGTTTACAGCCCAAGAGCAGATGAGTCATTTAAAAATAGTAATACTAATTCCATAGCGTTTCTGTCATCCATCGCTGCATAACAAAGGGCCCTAAACTTTAGGGTGTAAAACAGGGTCAGCCAACCACAGCCCCCACCCCACCCAAGCCACCCTCTGCTGCTGAGAACACTCCTGTCTATAGCTCCACCCCACCCAAGCCACCCTCTGCTGCTGAGAACACTCCTGTCCACAGCCCCACCCAACCCAAGCCACCCTCTGCTGCTGAGAACACTCCTGTCCACAGCCCCACCCAACCCAAGCCGCCCTCTGCTGCTGAGAACACTCCTGTCCACAGCCCCACCCACCCCAACCCGCCTTCTGCTGCTGAGAACACTCCTGTCCACAGCCCCCACCCACCCCAAGACAACCTCTGCTGCTGAGAACACTCCTGTCCACAGCCCCCACCCCACCCAAGCTGCCCTCTGCTGCTGAGAACATTCCTGTCCACAGCCCCACCCACCCCAAGCCACCCTCTGCTGCTGAGAACACTCCTGTCCACAGCCCCACCCAACCCAAGCCACCCTCTGCTGCTGAGAACACTCCTGTCCACAGCCCCACCCACCCCAAGCCACCCTCTGCTGCTGAGAACACTCCTGTCCACAGCCCCACCCAACCCAAGCCACCCTCTGCTGCTGAGAACACTCCTGTCCACAGCCCCACCCAACCCAAGCCACCCTCTGCTGCTGAGAACACTCCTGTCCACAGCCCCACCCAACCCAAGCCACCCTCTGCTGCTGAGAACACTCCTGTCCACAGCCCCACCCAACCCAAGCCACCCTCTGCTGCTGAGAACACTCCTGTCCACAGCCCCACCCAACCCAAGCCACCCTCTGCTGCTGAGAACACTCCTGTCCACAGCCCCCAGCCAACCCAAGCCACCCTCTGCTGCTGAGAACACTCCTGTCCACAGCCCCCAGCCAACCCAAGCCACCGTCTGCTGCTGAGAACACTCCTGTCCACAGCCCCCAGCCAACCCAAGCCACCCTCTGCTGCTGAGAACACTCCTGTCCACAGCCCCCACCCACCCCAAGCCGCCCTCTGCTGCTGAGAACACTCCTGTCCACAGCCCCACCCACCCCAAGCCACCCTCTGCTGCTGAGAACACGCCTGTCCACAGCCCCCAGCCAACCCAAGCCACCCTCTGCTGCTGAGAACACGCCTGTCCACAGCCCCCAGCCAACCCAAGCCACCCTCTGCTGCTGAGAACACTCCTGTCCACAGCCCCCAGCCAACCCAAGCCGCCCTCTGCTGCTGAGAACACTCCTGTTGCCGCACGGCCACGCCCGTCTGGCTGCGATTGTCTCTGACTGTTCTCCCGCTGCAATGGCAGAGTTGAGTAAACACCTGCGGAGAATGAACGGCTCTTGAAGACTAAAATATGAACTAGCTGGCCCTATGGGAAAAGCATACCCGGCCCTGGTGCGAAACAGCCAAACGTGTTTGAGCCCAGGTTCCGTGCCAGGCGCTGCACCAGGGAACGGGTAGACCCTGATGCCTCAGCAAATACCCCCTGGCCCCTACGAAGTTTACAGTTGAAGAGCTGGTTGTTTTTATTAACCCCACCACCAAGAAACAAACACCAGAATAAAAACTTAATTACTTGGTGAAGGAAAAGCCTGTAGCTCATTTCAAAGATAATAAAAATCCATTGAAAAATTTATGATTTTCGGCCCTTAAAAGACCCTGTATCCAATGCGAAGAGGAGCCCTTCTTTCTGTGAACGCGCTAGCATTTGGCACCAAGAGAGCAGAGTTCAGCCTTGAGTAAAGAAAGACAAACTTGCTTCATTTCTGCCCCTACAAAATACCCAATGTATCTTCAGGTAGGACTGGATTTTCTTTTCATTATGTTGCCAAACAGATTCATGTGCCTATTTAGGACTGCAAGAAATCACATGAAATATTAAAATAACCATGAGCTCTTAGCCAGCCAATAGGCGGCTGGTTCGTGGCCTCCATTTGCACAGGAGGTACCTTAGCCTAATGGAAGCTGGGTCATGGCCTCCAGACTTTCTTTGTTGAAAGGTTTATGCTTTCTCCTCCCCAGCATTGCTGCCCTTCCTAAATAAATCCCTCCGAGAGCAGGGCCTGTCCTGAAGGGTGGAAAGACGCCCAGGTCCTCGATGGACCATGGCCCTAGTGTGCCGGGAGGCCTCCGCTGGTGCCTTCTGATCACCTGGGCAGGTTCGCTCCCCCTCCCTGTGGGCTCAGAGCAAAGTCCACGCCAGCAGCATGAGCTGGTCCCCGGGGCTTACCCAAAACCCTCAGAGCCAGCCAGCCCTGGCCCCACCCTCTGGCACCGTGCAGACAGCTCAGACCCCAGACCCAGCCCAGCGTGGGGGTTCTCTCCGCACTCAGCCCCCCAGCACCCGCTCCTGGACCCCTGTGCACTCTCAGTATCGCCCCACGCAGTGCTAAATAGACTTAGTTGCCAGCACATAAGAATGGGGAGATTTCAATCCAATTCTAGATTTGGGGCATCTCTTGATGAAATCAAACCATGCGTTTACATGAGGGCTGCATGTCTGCACGATGACCTTGAGGGAGGGCGTCTCGGACCTCCAGCCACCTCCCCTCACCTGCCTGGCTCTGAAAGGCATTTAATTCCCAGTGCCTGATTCTAAAGCCCACGAGAGCACGGTCTGCAGTCACCTGTCTACTGTGAGCCCATTTATGATTCAATTACATTATTCACAATGTTCTTTCTGATAAAACAAAAACACTTGAGGGTGCCCGCACCTGCTCTGCACCCCCTCTCCCCGTTAACAGCTGGGGCGCCGGGGCCAGCCTGGCTGGTTTGCATCTCGGCCCTGACACGTGAGAAGCTTCTTGACCGTGGGCAAGCCCCTGTATTTCTCTCTGCCTCGATGTCCTCGTGTGTAAAATGGTGATGGTGAGACCCTCTGTCTTATTGGGTTATTGTGAGAAATAAACAAAGCCTTTAGCCCGGGCCTTGCAGGAGCAGGACATCTCGGTCCAGGGCAGAGGCTGCCACTGCTCTTACTAGCACAGTCCATCCTCCTCATTCCTGGATTCTCTCTTTGCAGATTCGCCGGCTCACTAAAATTTATTTGTAAACCCAAAAATGATACATGCCGGCTTTTGTGGTCATTCACAGACCCATGCAGAGACACAAAAATCTAGCTGATCCCAGCTAGAGCTGAGCAAGGTGCCTCTGCTTGCTTCAGCTCTCACATTTAAACAATCGTCTTTCAGCCATTTATTTCGCATCACTTTTTTTTCCCTGCATTTTAACACTTTTTTGAGTGATTTTGCTGTTTAAATGGCAGAGGGAGGGAGCGTTCGCTAGTGGTCCTGAGCTCAAGGAGGCCGTGATGAGCTCGCGGAGAAACCTCTTGGGTTAGATGAGCTTAGGTGTGTGGCTGTGACTGGGCGTTCAACATTAGCAAATCAACACTATGTATTAAATAAGAGAAACCCATGTAAGACAGACGTTGTTGGGACTGGCTGATGAACATGCTGTGGCCAGGGGCCCTCAGGAGGCCGGCCCTGTGTTTCCTCTAGGAACAACGGGTCCGTACTCACCCTGCCAGCGTTCACAGCCACTCAACAGAACACAATACCCCGGGACAGGGGTCCGCCCACGTTCCCACGGACACCGCCTCCCACCGCAGCCGAGGCAACAACTCCCTCCCGAGCGACTGCGCCTCCCCTCTGCCAGGCACCGAGCCCCCTCCAGTCTGCTCTTCATGCTCCGGCTAAGGCCGCCTTAGCTGCAAAGCAGGCCTCCATGGCCCAGCCCTCGGCACCTGCAGCAGCCCCCCCTCGCTCTTGGCCCCCGTCACCGGCGCCCGCCTCTCTCCAGCCCAGCTCCCCCTGCCCCGGCTCTCCTGCCAGCTCCCATCACACAGGCCGCCTTCTGGCTCCCGGCATTTGCTGTGGCCCGCTGCACAGGGCCTTTGCACCCTCTACACTTTCCGCCCGGGGTTCTCCTCTCTTCCCCCTGCACCTCCTCACTCCCCCCAGTCTTCGGCTGACATCTCAGTCGTCAGGTTCCCACGGAAGCCACCCCCCAACAGTCCCGACAGGCACTTCTTCCCCTGCTGCTGTGGCCACATAAAATCGTGGGCCCTCCTTGGAGCACTGGTCCCTGCTAAGAATGAGGCTTGGCTGTGAGATTGACTGTCTACTGTCTCCTTCACTGCGGCAGGCACCGCCTGTGTCCTCAGTAGCCAGCCCCGAGTCCACCTGAGCTCATCACCTCAGCAGTGAAAGGTGGCCTGACCCAAGAGGGGACCAGTTCAGCTCAGTCAGTGAAACCGGCTGAGCTCAGTCCAACGAAATCAGTTTCTTCTTCCTTCATGAAGACTTTATAGAACGTTCTACATCAGGTATGCGGTGCACTTTTTCAACCGTCGCTCCCAAACCCCTTCTCCTTGTCTTTATCGGCCTCGCAGAACCCACACTTCTTCAGGGTTTCAATGCACCTAGCCCAAGAGGCAGGACGTTTTGCCCCTCCTTGCTCACTCCCTTGTGCCTGGGGTGGCCATTCGCTCCAAGTCTGTGCCGTGAGGCTCTGGCAGGAGGCTCGGGGGAGGCAGCAGGTCTTGGAAAGTCTGACTGTCCTAATAAAAGGGGAGAGATGACGTCGATCCCTCATTACACTCCTCTTTCCTCAAGTGAGAGTGTGACAGCTGGGACCTGAGCAGCCATCTGCAGGCATGAGGAAAAGGCCAAAGGAATCGAAAAGGCCTTCGCCCAGACTGCATTGAGAGCTGGAGGAAAGTCAGCAAGCCCTGGAAGGCTTGAGACATGAGAAAATCAACCCCCGACCAACACAGACCTGAACTGAGACCAGCCACAGGCACCTGTGCTTCCCAGCAGTGTCACATACTCACGTTTGCTGTCTTCTCCCAGGCTGTAAGTTCTCGGGAGGCAGGCCCAGGACTTGCTCACCTCTGCCTTCCTCAAAGTTCCCAGCACAGTTTCTGGTTGCTTTAAAAAAAAAAAAATGTATTTATTCCCCCTCCAGTTGTTTGCGCTCGCTGTCTGCTCTCTGAGTTTGCTTGTCTTCTCTTTAGGAGGCACTGGGAACTGAACCTGGGACCTCACTTGTGGGAGAGAGGTGCTCAATCGCTTGAGTCACCTCTGCGCCCTGCTTTGTTGTGTCTCTCGTTGTGTTTCCTCTTTGTGTCTCCATGCAGCATCATCTTGTTGCATTAGCTCGTTAGGTCAGCCCGTCACACCAGCCGGTCACATCAACTCACCATCTTGCTCGTCTTCTCTAGGAGGCACTGGGAACAGAACCCGGGACCTCCCATGTGGTAGGTGGGTGTCCAAATGCTTGAGTCCCATCTGCTTCTCTCTAGTTGCTTTTTGAAATCAATTGCAAGTAGTTTCCACATTGATTGAGGTATCTACAAGAATACTTAAAACCATCCCAGAAATCCAGCCTAGCAAATATTCCTAAATGCTTGTTGCATGCCAGTTGTTGTGCCTGCTTCTGGAAATAAAAGGAGAATAAAGCACTGCCCATTTCTTCAGGGAGGTCACAATCTTCGGGAGAGAAAATGAATGTCTCTAAGATGATGTGGCAAGTGCTGTAATGGAGAAGACGCTGCCATTTACAAAGGTGTTTTGGAAGTTAACTGCTCTCAGGACAGTTGCAGAGGATCCGGGCTTATCAAAAAGGGTTTCATTAGGTCCACTAGGAAGCCTCAGTGCCAGGTGTATCCCTGAGTTTGTTGAATCAGCAGCTCAACAAAGACAACGAGGAGCCCCCTGTCCTCTATGTTGTGGCCATCCTCCATGTCACAGCCGTCCTCCATGTCGCGGTTATCCTCCATGTCGCGGCCGTCCTCCATGTCGCGGCCATCCTCCATGTGGCGGCCGTCCTCCATGTCACGGCCGTCCTCCATGTCGTGGCCGTCCTCCATGTCGCGGCCATCCTCTATGTCACAGATTCCTCCATGTCTCCGCCGTCCTCCATGTCGTGGCCCTCCTCCATGTCACAGATTCCTTCATGTCACAGCCATCCTCCATGTCACGGCCGTCCTCACAACGCCTTTCTCCTTGGACTGAGAGCAAGATGGCAGCAGGAGCACCAGGCCCGCATCAGGACAACTCCCACGGGGTCTTGGCCTCTTCCTGTGTGCGTCCCTTAGGAGAGTGGAAAAGTTTCTTCCAGTGGAGCATGGTGGGGGATTATTATTTCTTAAATTAAAAAGGAGGCATTCTAAAAATGATTTCGAGTGAGTCCCAAATCAGAACAGCCTTAACCAAATAGCAGCCAAGGAATTATTTTGTCCTGATTCTGAGAATAGGGATAAATTAAAATACATCAGCCTTTGTGGAGCGCTTTCTTCATGCTAACCCTGGTCACAGGTAGCCTTTCATTAAATTATCACAATGGCCAAATGGATCAGGGACAATTATCCCTATTTTACAGACACAGACACTGAGGCTCAGCGGAGGGTCGTCCTCGGCCAGTCTGACTCCACGGCCGGGTGTTGAAGATACCACCATCTGTTTCCCGGTGAGCTTGTCTGGAGGACGCGATTATTCTAGAAGAAGATACATGCCATGAATCATCAGGCATGGGGTCTCTTAAGGAAGCGATCCTGGGAGGGGAAGAAGCATGGCAGGGGTGTGATTTCACCTGAAGTCCCAGCATCTGCCTGATTTTGCAGCAAGCACTGGAGCACAAACTATAACACTTGGAGCCAACTGTGGAATGATCCAGACAAAAAGCATCCACGCAGGGGAAACAACCCACGTGGAAGCCCTGGGGCTGCCACAGTCTTGGCAGGTTTACCAAAGAGAAAGGCCAACAAGGAGCGTGGCTCACACTGAACTTCGTGTGCATTATCTCAGTGAGTCCCTCCAGCGATGCCACGTGATAGTTCTCACGGTTCAGGAAATGGAGGCATAAGGAGATTCACTAATCTCATAGGTAATGGCGGCACGGTTGGACTAGATACGGATCATCCCCCTGCAGCTACGCAGGGCAGCTTCCCGCCAGGCTGTCCACTTCCGGCCTCCTTGCTCCCTGGCTGGCCCTTCCCAGGAAGCCCAGCAGTCCCCTGCCTTCCATGTCCACCTTGAGCAGCAAAGGGCCTGGTACTGGACAAAGAAATGGTGGCTGTGCACAGGTATCCACGTGCAGCAAGCCGGGGTGAGGGCAGGTGGGCCCAGACCTGCGGGAGCTCATAAAACAAGACATGCAGACAGAGGAAGAGGGTCTTGCATTTCCTCCCAAAACTTGTAAGGTTTTAGGTCTGATCATCACAAGGGCAGCCACATCCTTACCTATGCCAAGATGTTTTAAGCAAATCACTTAACTCCCCATATTGCTGAGACAGACCAATGAAAGCTGCGGGGGGACAAAATGTCTTAAAAACAGTCCTTACGTAAGGTATGTCCCTCTGCAACACGGATATGGGCAGAGGCCAACACTGCCCTGACAACTTGGCCAGAAGTTACTTTAGATGCACGGAGGGAGGCAGATGTAGACAGAGAAATCGTAATTCAGGAGGGGGAGCAGAATGTCAATTATTTGACATGACCCAGTAGGGGTCATGACCCAATAGGCTAGTAGGGGATATAACGGCTCAATCTGTTTCCACGTTCATCTTTTGTTCTCCCTCTCCAATTCTTTGCAGGGTGAACGTTCCTGAGTTTCTTTATTCACATAAATTTTGGCAACCAGGACTTTGAACAGTGAATTCCTTACCACCTACCAGAAAACTGATTATTTGACCTTGGAAGGTGGCTCTTCATTCCCTAGACAAGGATTTCCCAGCTCCTTGATTGCTGGCAGAATCTGGCAAGACGCTTTCAGAGTGACATGAAGAGGAGGCCCCTTTTCCAAGCACCAAAACATTTTTTGAGTGCAGTGATGTATACAGAATTCTGATATTGTTTCAGATCACCTGAAATGGGCCATCGTGCTTGTGCTTATGGCATCCCCTCTTGGAGCAGCGACGGCCAGTCGGCTTTGGTTTGGGGAGGCATATGTTTCGAGAGTACTTGAACTAAATAGCGTGAGGATCCAGCCGCACTCTCAGCAATCCCATATGGCTGGAGAGACAAAAACTGGGTTTCACTGTTGCCAGAAAGGCCAGGACTTGAGGAGCAGTGACCCGGACGGCAAAGGAAGCACGGGGAAGTAATCGCCACGTTCTCATTTTCCTCTCAAAGCACTGGCCAGTGCAGGGAGAGCACTGTGCAGGGAGAGCCCCAGCGACCTCTGCAACAGGGATGGGTGCTCAGGAGGCCAAAACCTGGAACGGGAGTGGCCACGTCTAATGTGCTTCCGCGGCCGTGGCCTTTATCCCAGACCTAAAGGAGGGGTCTTTCTCTAGGTCTGTGGCCCTCTGGCCACCCACTGCTGGCCCACCACTCCAGCGCTGCCTCCATCGCGCCGCCGTCCCTCTCCAAGTCTCCTGCTCTGAGTCCACATGTTCTGGTCTTACAAGGACCCCAGTCGTATTGGGTTAAGGTCTCCCCTTAACTACCTATTCACGGGTGGATTCCCACCCCGGGACAGGGGCGTTGGTCTTGAACGTGTCCCTGTGGGGCACGCGATTCAACCCCTCGTACCCGCCCTGCCTGGCTGCGCAGGAGGCTGGCCCCTCTGCGCGCGTCCCCCGGCTGCCCTCCCTCGGACGCACGAGGTTTCGCCCGTGGGACGCACGGGCAGAGCTCCGTGGAGCAAGAGCAGAGAGGCTTCCAGCGCCGTGTTGCCCTCACCCGCCGCTGCTGCCGTGCTCGGGGGCTCTGTTCCCCAGGGAAGGCTGCAGCCCCTCTGCCCCTGCTCTGACCACAGCGCTGGTGGGTCTGGAGCTGCTCGCTCCTCTCTCCTGTAAGCCTGGAGGTAGAAACAGCCCCTGGAGCAAGTGTCCAGAGGCGAGGCACTCCTGCCGGTCCCTTTGCCCACACCTTTTCCAGCACCGCCTGTGTGGGCCTCCTCCAGCCACAGCCTCTGAGTGCGTGGACTCATGTCCTACCAGGGCGCTGGCCCGTTCGCCCTCCTACGCTCCTAACAGCCAGAGCTCACCCGGCTCTACTAGGAAAGGCAGGATGGCCCGAATGTTCTCACACCCTCCCACCCCATCCCCCAGGGGCCAGGGGGGTGGGTGCTGTTAGCACAGACCAACTTTACAGAGGCAGGGCCCGAGGGCCAGGGAGAAGCTCAGCAGCTGGTCACCGGGCAGGCTGTGGCCCCGGCAGGAGGGCCGGCAGGAGGGCCGCGCGAGCCCAGCTTTCACCGTCGCGCTCTCTCTGTCCTGACCTGTGAACTCACGGTGCCTCTTCCCTGTTCTGAAGCCGCCACCACCGCTGGGGCAGTCACTTCTCCTGTCACACCATCGTGGGAGGGTTATGGTCATGTGTAGTTTTCATTAGTCACCACCGATGGCCAGACGTGCTTACTCAAAGTCATTAGCTGAGTCCTCCTGTCGCCACAAGGCTCTCGATTAATCCCATAGGAAAGCTCTTCTGCCGCAGCTAATCTGCTTGTTAAATTGTAATTAGTGTGCAGTCTCTAATTTCCTCTTCTCCAGACAATGCAAAACCAGGCGGGAGCAGGGATGATTTATAAACAATCAGAGTGGATTAAGTAAACTCATTTGCCTGCCAGTAAAAAAAAAAATTCTCGACATCAAAAGCTCCCCCATTTTAAATAAAGTCAGGTTGAAAAGATCCATATCATGTTTATAATTTTTCAAAAGCTATCTGTAGTCTGCATGCCTGCTAAAGAGTCTGGGGACAGAGGTAAAAGACACACAAAAATTATTGAAGGGAAACAGCTCCTGTTCACCATTCTGGAATTCTCTTATATAAATCTGAGATGCATGCTGTTTATTTAACAGCCTGACTGAACTGCACTTGCACACAGGCTTGGCGTGAATAATGACACTCAAGGATAAGGGCTTCCTCTGGGCAGGGCCCTCTTCTAAAGCTTTGCATGTCTTGCTGCATTTATTCTCCCAAGAGCCCTCTGAGGCATGCTCCGATGCTAGGTCCATTTTATGATAAATGACACCCGCACAGGAAGGTGACATGGCTTGAGTTAACTCAGAGTCATCTGACCTGGCTTTCTGCTCAGTGCTTCCAGGCTTATTTTCCCACCTGGCTTGGGGACAGCTGCGGGACTCACCGGCTCCGCGCTGGGTTGTGCACTTGTTCAGGTCCAAGTAGAAACACTGTCCCAGGGGACGAGCAGCTCAGCCTCAACTTGAAGTGAAATGACCAAGAATGAAACCCTCTTTGGCTTCCCTAGCAGGTGCCAGGAATTGTCCTAGACCTGTGTTCCCAGGCTTCTGAACCAGGCATAGAGACACCAGACTCAGTTTCCCAGTGACAACTACAAAACCAAGTCATCATTAAACTATTTCTCTCTTTTGCTAAATTTAGGACAGAATGAAACAAAACAAAATGCAGAGACAGGTGTTTCAGGATGGGTGCTCCTAAAACCAGCCTTTGAAATGCTTCCAGGGTTGCCAGACCCAGTATAAAGTTCACTCGTGACAAGTGCTGAGTGTCCTCAAACCATCCACAGGTGGCAAAATGGTGCCATGATACAGCCAAGGAGACTACAAGTGGCATAAGGAGGGGAAAGACACAGGCTTCTGGAGCAGCCAGCCTGGATCTGCCAGTGCCAAGATCCTGACCTAGCTGAATGGGGTCCATCCAGCTAAATGGGGTCCACCCAGCTGAAGGGGGTTTACCTAGCTGAATGGGAGTACCTAGCTGAATGGGGTCCACCTAGCTGAATGGGGTCCACCCAGCTGAATGAGGTATACCTAGCTGAATGGGGTCCATGCAACTGAATGGGTCTACCTAGCTGAATGGGTCCATCTAGTGAATGGAGTCCACCCAGATGAATGGGATCTACTTAGCTGAACGGGACTACCTAGCTGAATGGGGTCCACCCAGATGAATGGGCTCCACCTAGCTGAATGGGGTCCACCTACCTGAACGGGACTACTCTTCTGTCTTCCACTGCCTCTCTTTAGTGATGCTCCAAAAGTCACAGGCAGGACTGCTTACAAATGCCTTCATAATCACCAGGTTAGAGAGGTAATTGTCAAGATCTGGGCTTAGCTTTGCTCATATGAGGAAACTGGTAGATGTAGACTATGCTCTAGGATGCTAATTATTCTCTCTTGAAAGAATCTTTTTTACATTATTTTATTTTAGGATAACAACAGGTAACATTTCTTGAACAATTTTTATGTGCCAGTTATTATGTCTTAATCATGTGTTTTCTCATTTAATAACCTATCAACCCAAAATATGCCAATTGCAGAAAAAAATAGAACTACAGATATACAAAAACAAAGTAAAGGAAAAGTAATCTGTAGCTCCACCTTACAAAAATAGCCACTCTTGACTTTGGCTGTACACTTCTCCATACATTTTTGCCCATGATGGCAGACAATCCTATCTACTTAAGTGTCTGCCTATGTGGCTCTTGGCAATATGGACTTCACCTGTTTCACTGTCAAGAAATCCCCCCTTCTGTGTTCTTGAAAATGTCTTCCAGCAAACAAATCACCCTTCCCCATGTGTCTTAGATAAAATTTGAGAATGATGCCCTTGTTTGCTTAATATGCAGCCAGATACAGAATATTCAAATTCCCATCCTTTCATAAATGACTAGCTGAACTCCTTGTCTCTACAGACAAAATGCTTGCTGCTTAGTTGGACCAGCTTTTGTCAGGTTTCCCTCCCTTCCCCAGACTCTATACTTTGGCCCACCCTTGAATACTGGGAAAATGAACAACCCCTTACCCCTTGCCCCATCATACCACCTGCTCAGCTCACTGCCCCACACCTGGTTTGTTTTAGCTTTGCTTTCTCCTCTCCTTAAAAGAAGAGCCCTGGTGTCTTAAAAGAAGATCAGGTGTCGCTCGGTGGTTGAGTGCCTGCTTCCCACATAGGAGGTACTGGGTTCAATCCCTGGTACCTCCTGAAAAAAAAATAGTCCTTTCCTGCCTGGACTTGCAGGAGCCTGCATATCTCATGGTCAGAGAGTTAGCCCCATTGCAAAAGTGCCCTTCCTCTTTTAGTAATAATCTTTTGTAAAAAGCATGTCTCTCTGTACCAAAGACTGGATCTTTTTTAATTTTTTGTTTTTGGATACATTTTTATCTAGTTGCTAAAAAGGTTAATGAAGCTGGGGTTGGGTTTTCTAGCATAGGTCATTTAGAGAGAGGCAGCAGAGTACCACCTGCAGGTTGTGCCATCTTATTGTAGTTCAGGTTCCATCACCTGTTAAATGGGGATGAGAGTCCTGACTGCAGGTAACTCTTGTGAAGACTGAGTTAATAAAGATACGAGCACCATAACTAACTTGGTTGTTGCTATTATTATTATTGTAGATTGCTCTTTTACTACCAGCACCTGGGAACTTGTCTCCCTATGGCTGCTCCCATTTGCACAGATTTTTGTAATCAGCATATAGGTTTTTTCCTTTTGAATTCAGAGCGAAAATCAGTATTTCTACATTGAGCCAGTCTGTTTATGAGTATATCATTCCCCCAAAATTTGAATTTACATCTGCCATTTTACTATGTGCCATTTGTCTTGTTTTGCTTTTTGCCTTTTACAGTACGTATTTTCAATTTTCCTTTTACTCTCTTATGTTACACACTTTTTAAACTATACTTTCAGGTTACTTTAGACATTAAAATATGCATCCTCAATTATTTAAGGTCTAATAAAGATTGATAGTCTTTCTCTCTCCCAGTACATAAGAGAACCTTAGAGCAGTTTATATCTATTTACCCACTTCCTGATTTATATGCACTTGACATGAAGCATTTTAATTCTATATAATTTAAGTTCCACAAGCCATTCTTTTCATTATTGTTCTATGCAGTCAATACTCATTTAGATATATCCACATTTTTACCCTTTCTAGTCTGCATTGCTTCCTGCATCTCTAACCTATAATTGGAGATTTTTTTCCTCTGACTCCATTAGGGTTTTCATTAATGTGGATCTGTGACAAATGTTTTTAGTTGGTACATTCTAAAAATATTTTGTTTCATCTTAATTTTTGAGGGAAATTATTCCTGAATATAGAGTAATTGGTTGACATTTAATTTTCTTCAGCTATGTAAAGACATCCCATCATGTTCTATCTTCCATTGTTTAGGTTGAGAAGTAAGCTGTCAATATCATTGTTCCAATGAAGGCTATCTGTCTTTGTTTCCTTCTGATTTTTTCCATTTGTCTTTGATTTTTTCCATTTGTCTAAGATTTTTTCCATTTGTCTTTGGCTTTCAGCAGTTTCACTGTGATGGGCCAAGGGGGATACATCTTTTATTTATTTCTTGCTGGGGTTCTTAGGGATTATTTAATGTCCTCCTCGATACCTTCCATCAATTTTCTCAAGTCCTAAACCATTATCTCTTCAAATATTGCTTCTGACTAGTTTTATTCCTCCTCTGTTCCTTGAAATACAAATACTCTAAAATGTTGGACCTTCTCAATGTATCCTCTATATTTCTTATTTTACTTTATGTATCTTTCATTCTTTGTCTCTTGGTTTATTATCAAGATATTTCCTCCTGATTCTAGTTCTAGTCCATTAATTCTCTGGAATGATTAATCTGCTCTTAAATAGATCCTTTGACCTTTATATTTTGCCTTTTCTAAGTTATAAAATCTCCAGTTTTTATAGTTTCCATTTCTCTGCTGTTTCATCTTTCACCTCACGGTTTCATCTTTTACCTCACTGAACATATATGCATGGTTACTTTAAAGTCTGTGCCTTATGAAACCTTGTGGATTGACTCTGTTTCCACTGGGTGTGAGTTTTTGTTGGTTTTCATTGATATTGTTTTATTTCCTTAGGTGCCTGTTTATTTCTTTTTTATAATTAATTTTTATTTTTAAAGATTTAGATTATATAAATGTTACATAAAAAATATAAGGGATTCCCATATGTCCTACTCCCTCCCCTCCCACAGTTTCCCACATTACCAACATCCTTCATTAGTGTGGTACATTAGTTACAATTGATGAATCCATATTGAAGCATTGCTACTAACTATGGACTACTGATTACCCTACAGTTTACACTTGGTCCTGCACAATTTTGTAAGTTATGACAAAATATACAATGACCTGTATCCATCAAGTAATGTCATGTAGGACGAATCCAATGTCTCTAAATGATCCCACATTATACCTATTCTTGCCGCTCCCATCCCTCAGAACTTCTGGTGGCCACTGCCTTGCATCAATGATTAGAGTTCTTCCATTGCTAGAATAATAAGTCTATAATAGAATAATACTAACTCTAGTTTAGTCCATTGTTCATTTCCCAGTCTTGAGGATTTGGGGATGGTGATGCCCACTGTGCTTCTAATTGAGAGGGGCTTAGATTCATGGGGCAGATAGATAGAGCAATCTTGCTTACAGTTGCAGCAAGGAACTCTCTGTTCCGTGGGATTGGTGTTGTCCATCATCACCTCCTTGTTAGCTGTCCTGGGTGAGTCCAATGACCTGGAGAATAAGTGTTGCAACTCTGCTGAAATTCAGGGCTTAACTGGCACATGGACAGACCAAAGATTTAAGTCTCTGGGACATATATTTATCAAGTATAGTGCTAATTATGGGTTCAAATAAAAGGGGCAGAAGAGCCATTGTGTAGAGAAACTATAAATGAGTATAACTCTCTATACCAGGGAGAATAAATTCCAAACTAAGGCTCACTGACAGGGTGCTGAATTCATGAGCTGTGTGCCCTGCTTATAGTTTCTGGAAATCCTAGAGTGCTCAGAAGCCCTGCTATTTGAGGCACTGTTTACTGTGGCAGTCAATGAAAGCCTGCCAAGATGTGCATAAGCATAACCTCTGGAGTGACCTCACAACTCACTTTGAAACCTCTTAGCCATAAAACCTCATTTGTACTTAGCATTCCCCCCTTTCAGTCAAGGTATTTTTCCAGATGCATTGCTAGTTGGTGCTTGGTAATAATCCTTCAGTGCCAGGGAGGCTTATCCCTGGGAGTCATGTCCCATGCCAGGGGGAAGGTAGTGTATTTATATGCAGAGTTTGGCTTAGAGAGAGGCCACATTTGAGAAACAAGGAGGCTTTCAGGGGTAACTCTTAGGCAGTATACAATACTAGGTTAAGTTTCAATTTCAAAAGAAAAGGTTGATAAGTACAATCATCAATGCCAAGAGCCTGGTATAATGGTCTGTCTTCCTTCACTAGACATTGCCCTTGCACTCAGGGGATTCCTGATGTCCTATTAGAGAATGTAGCAGAACCCTCTAGTATGGAAATTCGATATTCTTTCCATTATTGTGTGGGTCTCCACCCACTGAGAAAATGTCCCATGAACACTTGAACATATTCATATGTCTTAGAGGCATGCCCCAGGTGAACCTATACCCATGCATCCCCACATCGCTGACACCCCACAGCAGTGATCCTCCCCACTACTGCTATGAGCCTTCTCCAAAAATGAAGCCAACAAAATAATCTATTCAAATTAATAAGAAAATGAGATAATAATTTACAAAATAACCAGTAATTTCAAAATACAAAAAAAATTTAAACAAATTTGCAATAATAAAAAAATAATTTGACATTGTGTCATCACTGTAAGGTCTGTTGTCTTGTATATATAGTGACATTTTTGCCATATATTCCCTCAGTGTCTTTTTTTTTCATTTTATCTTCAAGGAAGGTTTAAGATACAGAAAAGTCACATAGAGAATACAAGTGAATCCCATATACCTAATGTCCTCCCCCTTTCCCCTTTCCTTTATTAATAACATTTTACATGCAGATGTTACATTTGTTACAATTGATGTACATGTATCAAAGCATTGCCACTAAACATAGTCAATGGTTTACATTACGGTGTACATTATGGTTTACATTTTGGATCGTGCACTTTTATAGGTTTTGACAAAATTTGAAGTGGCCTATATCCGTTATTGCAAGATCATGCTGAACATTTCTAAAGCCCTAAAAATGCCCTACGTTCCATCTATTCTGTTCTTCTCCTCTCCCCACCCCTCAGAAACTATGGTAATCAGTAAGTTTCAATTTCTGAAGAATAAGATTCATAGTTACTTGCAGTAATATTGAGGGCTTGACTTATTGGTCTGTTTTCTTCTATTAGGCACTGCCTATGTTCTCAAGAGATTTTTGGTCCTCTAACTGAGAACATAGCAGGACTCACTAGGATAAGAGTTTAATATTTTCTTAAGTATTGTGTGGGTCTCTACCCGGTGATATAACACACCATGACAAAATGAACATGGTCATATTCCATAGAAGCCTGCCCTAGGTGTGCCCTATCCCCCACCCCCACCACCCGACACCAGTGACCCTCCCCTGCCATATTTGCAAAAGAACATTTCCAACATTATAGGTTTAAGCACAGACCTGCAAATCCCCTGAATTCATCTGCTTCTTCCCTCAACCCTCTCCCCAGTCCAGTGGATTGTCCAATCCACTCCCCCCCCAACCCTACTCCCCCTCACAGACCAGCTTCACTGGACCCAGTCTCATCATTGCACCACTGTCATGCCCATCCACTGCCCAGCCACACCCTTCCACCTTTTCATAGATTTTGCCCTCATGGGCATCGACTCACCACCCTCTACTTCCTTTCTGTCTCCTGTAAACCTATCTTCCAGACTCTAGCTCTGCGAGTCTGCTCAGTTTGCTTAATTCACATCAATGCGTCATGTAATATTTGTCCTCCAGTGCCTGGCTTGCTTTACTCAACCTAAAGTCTTCATCCATGTTATCCCATGTGTTAATACCGTGTTACTTCTTACAGCTGAGTAATGGTCCTTTCTATGTATATTCATTCATTTTCATATTTGCAAAGTTTTGTGGAATAGTGCTAGGGTGACATTATACTCTTCTAGAGAGGAACTGAAATTACTGATGCAAGCCACCTACAGGTGTTGGCCATCTAGGGTTAAGCCTGTCCTGGATGCAGTTCTTGTGAACGGCTGCCAACTTCTGCTCGCCATGTGCTCCTAAGGTGCTGGGAGGGGCACACCAGTCCCCATCACAGCGTAAATGCCAGTGCTTTTCTCGCTCATCTGGCTGTCAAATATGCCACTGAGGCTCCCAGTCTTTCAGCTAATCCTTCTTGAATTGGCGTCCTGAGAAGAGAGGTCTCAAAATCTCGAATTACCTCTCTGGGTTTCTGTATAAGCCTCGATACCAGCCTGGTAATTCTGTGTTAAACTGCTGGCTGTCTGTGCTTTAGTCCTTTCTTGTCCTCAGCAGGAGGTTTAATCCCTCCCAGAGTTACCTAATCTGCTCTGACTACAAGTAAAAGCTTTTTCATTGTTCTTTTATTTTGTTTCATTGATTTTTTTTGTTCAAAATAACAATTTTTCATATACGTATTAGCAAGTTTTACCTCTCCTTCTGAGGCTTGCTGTTTTTTTGTATATGAAGCTGATTTAGAATTAATAAATGAAGCAGCATTTAACCCCTTCTTTGCCATATCTGAGTTAGTACAAATAACACCAAATAAATTGGGCTATGTCAGGAAATAATCAGTAAAAATGAATGTGAGCTCATTTTGGAAAGGATATAAACTACCAAAGTGTTGGCCATTCTTCCACTTTAAACATCTAATGCCTTAGTCAGGAAAACACCGCTTATTTTCAAAGTGAAATGCACCAGTTCCTGACAGAACAGAGCTCTCACTTATGCCTGTTAGGAAAGTATTCAGGTAGTAAATGCCGATGAAACCTACACATAACCAAAACACTCTGTTGTAATTCTTCCGTCACCAAACCATTCAAATAACTAACGAACCCTAATGTTGATTTATTTTGAGTTTTGCTTCAGCCTTAATGTTCAAACTCTAAAGGGTTAGTAAAAGTGTCTGGAGGGTTAAAAGTAGGGAAGCTTCAGTGAAGAAAGCAGATTTCATACCTAATGTCAAGAGACTATAAATGTGAATGCCTACTCTGAAGGACCAGCAAAGCAGAGCTTACAGATCAGAAACCTAACTTTGTGCAGTTTCATTAAGTGCTTTCCAGTACTTTCCTGGAATTGATCCTGACCTTTAGTAACAGCATCCATTTTTACAGATAGAGAAATGGGGTCAATAGTTAACAGATTGTAAAGGAGGAAACAGACCCCAAATATTGAACTGTAGACATTGTTCCTTTCGTGACTCTAGGCAACTGCCTACTTGCCTAATGGTGATGCGTGTTTCCCTCTGATGTCCTCCAGAAGGTCCTAGATGGCTGCCTTTTGGTGCTAATCATTACTGCTGTCTATTATAATGTTATTTCTCTAAAGGAAAAGGCCTTGTTCCCTGGCAAAGCTATTACAAAGATCTACCTGGCTGTACCAAACCAAAAAGACTTTTCACCCTGGTTGGGGATCATGGTGAAGATAGCAACTACTGCTGGGCAACCAGTGGGCTCCTTGTTGTAACAGACTTAGGACAGCAGGTTATCTTATAAGTGTATCCTCAAGCCTGGAAGCAGAGGGAAGGCATATTGGAAGACATTTCTGAGTGTTCCATGGCCCCACAATTGAGTAGGTAAATAGTCATCAATGTTTCTGATAGAAATAAAGTTGGTTAGCACTTCCCCCAACAACAATAGGGGGCAAAAGTTACAGCACCACCAATCATTGCTTCTACTATCCATTTTCCAGAAGAGGTTGGATGGAAGAGGTAGGTTTCTGATACAACCCTGTTTTTTATTTCCCTGGATTTCAGAAGATGTGAAAAGAGACTGAACCAACATTACTCAGCCTGACTGTGGAAAGGATCATTGCATTGGAAAATCTGAGGAAATGCATGGTAGTAGAACTCCTCTCACAGTTATATTTTTTTTAACTTACTATTCCCTACCTCCATCCCCTGGGGAACTGTATTCTAGATTCTGACTCTGTGAGTTTGCTTTTTCTAATTAATTCACATCAGTGAGATCATACAATATTTGTCCTTTTGTGACTGACTTTTTTCACTCAACATGATGTATTCAAGGTTCATCCACATCATTGAATGCATCAGGACTTCATTCCTCTTTATGGCTGAATAATAATCCATTGTACGTCTATACAACGTTTTGTCTACTCATTCATCAATTGATGGATGCTTGGGTGGCTTCCATCTTTTGGCAATTGTGAATAATGCCTTTATGAACATCAGTGTGCAAATATCTGTTTGAGTCCTTGTCTTCTTTTAGATATATACCTAGGTGTGAGATTAGCTGGGTCCTATGTCATTCTGCACTCAGTTTTTTGAGGAACTGTCAAACTATCTTCCACTGTGGTTGTATCATTTTACATTCCCACCAACATCAATGAGTATTACTATTTCTTCACATCCTCTCCAACACCTGCAATTTTTCCATTTCTCTTTAATAGTAGCCATATCTAGGGGCTGTAAAATGGTATCTCATTGTGGTTTTGAATTGCATTTCCCTAAAGGCTAATGATGTTGAGACAGTTACTTTTTGACAAATGGATTATGGTCAAAAAGAATGAAATCAACAGATGCTTGATATATAGGAGTCTAATTGGGACATCATAAAGACTTGTTCTAGCTCAATGTTTCCCAAATATTAATAATGTGTCTTGCCTTCATAACATTTGTGATATCTGGGTATCATCTTCATTGTTACATATTTAATATTTTTGTTCAGTTAATTCACTCTTTAAACTTAAGTCCATCCTAATAATAGGTTTGATGTATTTAAAGACATTTTAAATAAGCATATCACCATCACAATTTTTAATCTTTTAGCAACATATAAAGACTTTGTGCATCAGTGATATGAGCACCACATTCTGAGAAGCACTGTCTTAACTGTTCATTGTGGCCAGAATTTAAGACTAGATGGTTCTGGAATAATTTTGCCAGTAGAAACCAAGGAACAGAAACTACATAAAAAGCAGTCTACTGGGGAAGATGGGGTTGGGTTATGCAGATAAGGCTCAGCTCTCTCACAAAAACAATGGAGAAAGAGGCAAAAGCTGCCTGAGGGACCTGCTTTGGGGGTCAGCAGAGCAGGACAGGGATTTATGAGTCCTAAGAGGGTGAGGGACAGAGAGACAAAGATTCCAAAATGACAAACTGAGTTATGAACCATTCTGGCTACAAGGAAGGGCTCCCCCCCTCCACCTCCAAGATATTAAAGGGGGGTAAAAGCCCTGGCTCATTGCAGCTGATGGAGAGGGGAGAAAACATCTTCCTCCCTGTCAGCTGTTTCAAGGGAAAAGGGAAGGAGAGTCAGGAGGCTTTTCCTCAGTGAATTTGACCAGCAGAGCCTGCTTTGAATCTTAGCTCCAGCCAGACAAAAACAAAGGAAAACTGAGAGAGATGCACCTCCATGGAAAGGGATGCCAACAAGTGCCATTGGCTGGTTGGTCTGAAAATTGCATGGACAAAAACTGCTTTTAGGGGTCTCTTTAACCAACCCCTGGGAGAAAATCTGTGCCCCATTAGTAAGTCCCTGGCACAATCCCCACCCCCCCCACCCCCGTGGCTTGCTTGCTGTGTGCTTTCTGTGTCCATTTTCTGTGCATTCTTCTGTGTATATTTATTTTTGTTTATTCTCCCCCCTTGTGGCTTGCTTGTTGTCTGCTCTCTGTGTCCATTCACTGTGTGCTCTTCTGTGTTTGAACTTGTCTCCCTGTTTGTTGTGTCACCTAGCTGAGTCAGTTCTCCATGGTGTTTGTGGGCCAGTGGCACTCCGTGGTGCTTGCAGGCCAGGTGGCACTCCATGGCACTTTGCGGGCCGGGTGGCACTCCGCAGCACTTGCAGGCTGGGTGGCACTCCATGGTGCTTGTGGGCCGGTGGTTCTCCGCAGCGTGTGGGTAAACCTGCCTTCACAAGGAGGTCCCAGGATGCAAACCCAGGGCCTCCCATATGGTAGATGGGAGCCCAACTGACTGAGCCGCAGCTGCTTCCCCCAGCACAATTTTGATAATTTAAAGACTTAGATTAAGTTGAATCAAATATCAAGGAAGAGCTGTGAAAAACTAATAGTAGGCAAGAGAGAAATTGGCCACCAGAGTAATTTCACCAACATATTCAGATGCTTAGACATCAGCAAAGAAATTACAAGCCATACTAGGAAACAGGAAGAGATGGCCCAGCCAAAGGAACAAAGCAAATAGCCTGAAGAGATACAGGATTTAAGACAACTAATCAATGATAATCACATAACTGTCCTAAGTCAATTTAAAGAATTGAAAGAAAATAAGACTAATGAGATAAAAGATATTAAAACAATACTAGGTGAACAGTAAGAACAATTTGAAAGTCTGCAAAGAAATATAACAGATCTTATAGGAATGAAAGACACGATTGATGAGATTAAAAATACATTAGAGGCATATAAAAGCAGATTTGAGTTGCTCAAAGACAGAATTAGTGATTTTGAAGACAGAACATCTGAACTGGAAAAGATGGGAGAATAGAAAGAGAAGAGAATGGAAAAAAAATGGAACAGGTTCTCAAGGAATTGAATGAGAACACAAAATACAAAAACATAGGCATTATTGGCATCCCAGAAGGAGAAGAAAATGGAAAAGGGACAAAAAGAATATTTGAGGAAATAATGACTGAAAACTTCTCTACCCTTATTAAAGACATAAATATCAAGACCTAAATATAGAAAGACAATGCCCCCCAAACTGAATAAATCCAAATAGACCTACCCTGAGAAACTTACTACTCAGAATGATAAATATCAGAGATAAAGAGAAGATTTTGAAAGCTGCAAGAGAAAAGCAAAGCATCACATACAAGGGAAACTCAATAAGATTAAGTGCTGATCTTTCATCAGAAACCATGGAGGAGAGAAGAAAGTGGTGTGATGCATTTAAGGTATTGAGAGGGAAAAAACTGCCAGCCAAGAATTCTGTATCCAGCAAAGCTGTCCTTCGAAATGAAGGGGAATTCAAAGTTTTCACAGAGAAACAAAAACTGACAGAATATGTTACCAAAAGATAAGATTTACAAGAGATACTAAAGGGAATGTGGCAGCCTGAAAGGGAAAAAACAGGGCGAGAGACTCGGAGGAGTGTAGAAATGAAGATTATTATAAAGGGTAAATTCAAGGGTAAAAAGATGACAAGAGTACAATATGACAACCGAAAGCCAAGGGTTGAAATGCGTGACGTAAGCAATGCCTTATGAGAATGTTAATGGCTTGAACTCCCCAATCAAAATACATAGACTGAGAATGAATGAAAAAATATGAGCCATCTATGTGCTGTCTACAAAAACTCACCTCAGTTGTAAGGACACAACCAGGTTAAAAACGAAAGGTTGGAAAAAGTTATTCCATGCAAATAGTAACCAAAACAGGGCTGGAGTAGTGATGCTAATATTGGACAGAAGAGATTTTAAATGCAAAACTGTTATAATTGATGAAAAAGGTCATTATATTTTAATAAAAGGGGGCAATTCAGCAAGAAGTAATAACTGAAACTCAGTGCCCCAAGATATATGAGTCACACACTGGCAGAGCTGAAGGGAGAAATAGATTTCTACAATAAATAGTTGGAGATTTCAATATACCACTTTCAGTTTTGCATAGAACATCTGGACAGAGGATAAATAAAGAAACAGAGAGCTTGAATAATGTGATAAATGAACTAAATCTAACAGACAACTGTAGAGCATTGCATCCCAAACAGTAGGATGTCCATTCATTTCAAGGGCTCATGAATCCTTCTCCAAGATAGACCATATATTAGGTCATGAGATAAGTCTCAATAAATTAAAAAAAGATTGAAATTATACAAAACTCTTTCTCTGATCATAACAGAATGAAGCTAGAAATCAATTAGGAAAATTAATAAATATATGAAGATTAGACCACACACTCTTAAATAATCAGTGGGTCAAAGAAGAAATTGCAAGGGAATTCAGGAAATATCTTCAGATGAATGAAAATGAGAAGAGAATATATCAAAATGTACGGGATACAACAAAGGCAGGACTAGAGGGAAATTTATAGCCCTCAAGCTTACATTAAAAAAAGAAGAAAGAGCTAAAATATTTTATTATTTAGTCGCTATTATAGTTCTGGAAGAACTGGAAAACTAAAGCAAGCCGAAGGAAAGAAATAGTAAAGATCAGGGCAGAAATAAATGAAATCAAGAACAAAAACCAAGAGAGAATCAAGAAAACCGAAAGTTGGTTCTTTGAGAAGATCAACAAAATTGACTAACCCTTAGCTAGATTGGTTAAGAGAAAAAGAGAGAAGACACAAATAAATAAAATCAGAAATGAGAGGGGAGACATTACCACTTACCCCATTGAAATAAGAGAGACTGTAAGAACATACTATGAACAGCTGTATGCCAAAAAACTAGACAATGTAGATGAGATGGACAAATTCCTTGACACACATGAACCTCTTACATTGACCCTAGAAGAACTAGAAGACCTCAACAAACTGATCACAAATGAAGAGATTGAAACAGTCATCAATATCCCCCAAAGATGTCGCGGGACCAGAGGACTTCACAGATGAATTCTACCAATCATTCAAAGATGACTTAATACCAATCTTGCTCAAGCTCTTCCAAAAAATTGAACAGGGAAGAATGGTGCCAAACTCATTCTGTGAAGCCAACATCACCTTAATATCAAAACCAGATAAAGATACTACAAAAAAAGAAAATTACAGACCAATATCTCTAATGAATATAGATGCTAAAATTCTCAATAAAAATACTTGCAAACAGAATCCAAAAGCACAGTAAAAGAATTATACACCATGATCAAGTGTGTTTATCCCAGGTATGCAAGCGTGGGTCAACACAAGAAAATCCATTAGTGTAATAAACCAGATGGGTAAATTAAAGAAGAAAAATCACATCATCCTCTCGATTGAGGCAGAAAAGGCATTTGACAAAATACAGCATCCTTTCTTGATAAAAACACTTCAGAAGATAGAAATAGAAGGAAGCTTTCTCAATATGGTAAAGTGCATATATGAAAAACCTACAGCTAGCATTGTATCCAATGTTGAAAGATTCAAAGCTTTCCTGCTGAGATCAGGAACAAGACAAGAATGCCCACTGTCACCATTATTATTCAATACTGTGCTAGAAGTTCTAGCTAGAGCAATTAGCCTAGATAAAGAAATAAAAGTCACTCAAATAGGAAAGGAAGAAGTAAAACTTTTACTGTTCACTGATGACATGATCCTTTATCTAGAAAATCCTGAAAAATCCACAACAAAGCTACTAGAATTAATAGACGAGTTCAGCAAAGTGATGGAATACAAGGTAAATACACAAAAATCAATAGTGTTTCTATACACTACTGATGTGCAATCTGAGGAGGCAATCAGAAAAAAATTCCATTTATAATAGCAACAAAAATATTCAAATATTTAGGAATAAACTTAACCAAGGACATAAAGAACATGTATTCAGAGAACTACAAAACTGTGTTGAAAGAAACCAAAGAAGACTTAAATAAATGGAAGGGCAATCTATGTTCATGGATTGGAACACTAAATATCGTTAAAATGTCAATTCTACCCAAACTGGCTTTCAGAATTCAACACAATCTCAATAAAAATCTCAACAGTCTATTTTGCCAAAAGCAAAAAGCCAATTATTAAAATTTATTTGGAAGGATAAGGAGCCCCAAATAGCCAAAATATCTTTAAAAAGAAAAATGAACCGGAGGACGCTTACTTCTTGACTTTAAAGCATATAACTTAGCTATAGTGCTAAAAACAGCATGGTACTGACATAAGGACAGATAGATTGACCAACAGAATTAAATCGAGAACTCAGAAATTGATCTTTGCATCTACAGCAAAGCAATTTTTGACAAGGCTGTTAAGCCCACCCAGCTGGGCCAGAACAGACTATTTAACAAACGATGCTGGGAGAACTGGATATCCATATTCAAAAGAAAGAAGGAAGATCCCTATCTCATACCTTACACAAAAATTAACTAAAAATGGATCAAGGACCTAAATATAAAAACAACCATAAAACTCCTAGAAGAAAATGTGGGACAACATCTTGAAGATCTTGTTGTAGGTGGTAATTTCTTAAACCTTATGCCCAAAGCACAAGCAACAAAAGAAAAAATAGATAAATAGGACCTCCTCAAAATTCAACACTTTCGTACATCAGAGGACTTGGTCAAAAGGGTGAAAAGGCAGAAAGGGAGAAAATATTTGGCAATCACATATCTGATAAGCCTTTAAAATATCCATAATATATAAGTAGATCATACAATTCAACAATAAAAAGATGAACTATCTGATTAAAAATTGGACAAAAGACTCAAAAAGATAACTGTCTAAAGAACTACAAATGGTGGAAAAACACATGAAAAAAATGTTCAACATCACTACTGATTAGGGAAATGCAAATCAACACTACAATGAGATATCATTTCACATTTATTAGACTGGCCACTATTAAAAAGTCAGAAAACTGTAAATGTTAGAGAGGATGTGGAGACATAGGAATGCTTATTCACTGTTGGTGGGAATGCAGAATGGTACAGCCACTGTGGGGGACTGTTAGGCAGTTTCTAAGGAAGTTGAATATGGACTTGCCATGGGACCTGGAGAACTGAAAGCAGTGACATGAACAGACATCTGCACACCAATGTTCACAGCAGCATTATTCATGATTGCCAAAAGTTGGAAACAACCCATGTGTCTATCAACTGATGAATGGATAAATAAATTGTGATATATACACAAGAGGGAATATCATGCAGCAGTAAGAAGAAATGAAGCCATGAAACATGTGACAACATGGATGAACCGGGAGGACATTATGCTGAGTGAAGCAAGCCAGGCACAAAAGAGCAAATATTGCATGACTGCCCTATTATGAACTAAATGTGTTATGTGAAATATAAATATATTATGTGAAATAGGACCATGGGTAGAATTGCATATATAAGACCGTTTTCTTTGATGTTGAACAAATTATGTTAATACTACAAAATGTTAATACCAGACAAAAAAATCCCACATTATACTAAGTGAAGGAGACTAGACACACAGAGTACTACATATTGTATGATTCCATTTATGTAAATGTAAATATAAATCCATTTATAAAGATGAAATTAGATTAGTGGTTATGCTGGTCTGAGGAAGGAATGCTAAAGAGCGTGGAGTCTTTCTTTTTGTAGTAATGAAATTGTTCTAAAGATTTTGAGATGATGAATGTACAACATTGTGATTATACTAAAGGCCATTGATTATACAGTTTGGATAGTATGTGAGTGTATCTCAATAAAATGCTTAATAAACAAATAAATAATTATGCAAGAATAGCCAGAAATAGCAGCCATGAACAGCAGGGGAAACAGAGAATGATAGGTGAGGAATTTTCTTGTTTGCTTATCTGTTTTTTGTTTATTATTATTATTTTATTTAAAAAATTTTTTTAAAGATTTATTTATTTCTTTCTCTCCCCTCCCCCACCCCGGTTGTCTGTTCTCTGCATCTATTTGCTGCGTCTTCTTTGTCCGCTTCTGTTGTTGTCAGCAGCACAGGAATCTTTGTTTCTTTTTGTTGTGTCAGCTCTGTGTGTGTGTGGCACCATTCCTGGGCAGGCTGCTCTTTCTTTCGCGCTGGGCAGCTCTCCTTATGGGGCGCACTCCTTGCACATGGGGCTCCCCTACGTGGGGGACACCCCTGCATGGCAGGGCACTCCTTGTGCATCAGTACTGCGCATGGCCAGCTCCACATGGGTCAAGGAGGCCCGGGGTTTGAACCGCAGACCTCCCATGTGGTAGACGGACGCCCTAACCACTGGGCCAAGCCCGCCGCCTATTATCAATATTGAAATAATAAAAATGCTCTAATAATGATTGAAATGATGAACACACAACTTTTTGATTATACCTAATACCATTGATTGTATGCTTTGAGTGAATTGTGTGCTTTATTACTATGTATCAATAAAACTGATTTGTTTAAAAAAATCAGTCTACTTAGTCAAGTTCACAAGTATGTGAAATTTTCCTTAGACAAAAACTAGGAAGGGCAGAAACTCCTGTGGGGAATTTGTTAACATTTTAAGTCTGCGTGTCCACAGATAAATGGATCATTGTTTTCGATTACATGCTGATTTTGGAAGAAGGTTAAAGCCAAGGGGTATTATTGTTCTGGGGATGCCGTAACAAATGACCACAAACAATGGTGATAGGAGGGGGACTTGAAACAGACATAGAAGGGGACTTGAAACAGACGTGTAAAGCCAGGTGCTGCAGCCTGCTGCCTCTGCCTCCTGTGGGGAGAAGCCCTCCCCGCCTCTTGGTGCTTGCGGTGTTTGCTGGCAAACCTTGCCTTGTAAACCCCATCACTCCCATCTCTGCCTGTTGCCCCTCACAAGGCTGTCTCCCCAGTGTCTGTCTCTGTCTCTGAGCAAATTCCCCCTTGTAAAGACACCAGTCACGTCGGGTTAGGGCCCCCCGACCTGGTTTGGCCTCATCTTAATTAGCACATCTGCGGAGACCCCTGCTTCCAGGGACAGGGGCTAGGGCTTGAACACGCCTCGGGGACAATAGCAGAGCCCTGACAGCAGGCAGAGCAGGCTGGTTTCACCGCAGCCTCGTGCAAGGGGAGGGGCTGGTTTAGGGCTGAAGTAAGAACAGCATATGATTGTGTTGACTTCCTAGGTGTGAGCCAGGGGCCTCCCGTGTCTTTCGCTCTCTGGACTTCAAAGGCCGCACAGTGGCTGGTCGCCCGCCCCCGCAGCGGGAAGTTGAGAGCCTCGTGCAGCGCCCTGCCCCTGCAGCTGGGAAGAGGCTGAACCTGCACCTGCTCTGGACCCCACCTGAGTCTCACAGGTGCTCTTGCTCGCCTCTGGCACCCTCGCTCCAGGCACTCTCCGCCTCTCTCCCTCGCCCTCCAGGCCCCTCCCCATTTTCCACTCACTGATCCCAGCACTTCCTAAGGAGCTCGCTTCCTGTCTGCATTTTCCCTCAACGTGTATTGCATTATCATGCTTCTACTTTAAATGTAACATCATGGTTTGAGTTTCATCGCATTTACCTTTTATAATTTTGGAACGTGAAGGTGGTTTTCCATTTCCAGGGATGATCTCGAGCTTCCTTTTAAAATACGTTTACAAAAGCAGACAACGATTCAATGTGAAGAGGCACTACAGGTATGACAAAAACCATGAAGATATTCCTTCAATGGCAAAGATCATGAAAATGTTGCTCAAACGACTGGAGTTTGGGTTTAAAAACCACAATTTCCCCTTTCCCCCCTGCCTTGCATATTGGAAGATGAACCAGTATTTCTGGAGCCGTTGAAAGTGTGGCCCTCCTGCTCCAGGGTCTAGCTCCCCACCTGCAAGGCGCCTGCTGTGCTCTGGTAGGAAGTGAGAGAGGGCAGTCGCCCCAGAGTCAAGTTTCAGGACCCGGGTTTCCTGGAGGCAGGCGGGAGAAGCCAGTTCTGTGACTTCATCCTCCGGATTGGCCTCTGCAGACTCCGGTGTCTATTCACATGTCTGTGCAGGGGGAGGCCAGCCCAGAAGAAATTCAGGAGTGAATCTAAAACTCCACCAGTGGGAAGAGAATGTTAGAGTAAGGGTGAGGCCACAAAAGCCAGTGACGTATAGAAAAAGCTATTTCCTCCATGCTGGCAAATGTTACAGAAGATGCCAGAACGGGCAGGCCGGCCCGACTGACTCTGCTGGCGTGGGATTCACAGGGAGATGAAAGATGGTCTTTCAGGAATAGGATGACTCAGACTCGCCATGGCTTGGTCGGCTGGCAGATGTGTTTATTCAGAGAGCAGGAAAGGGGAAAGAGAGAAAGAGGAGAGGTGGAGAGAGAAGGGAGAGAGGTGGAGAGAGAAGGGGGAGAGAAGAAGAAGGCGGAGAGGTGGAGAGAGAAGGGGGCAGGTGGAGAGAGAAGGGGGAAAGTAGAGGAGAAGGGGGAGAGGTGGAGGAGAAAGGAAAAGGAGGAGAGAGAAGGGGAGAGGTGAAGAGAGAAGGGGGAGAGGTGTAGAGAAGGGTGAGAGGTGGAGGAGAAGGGGGAGAGGTGGATGAGAGACAAGGGGGAGAGGTGGAGAAGAAGGGGGAGAGGTGGAGAGAAAAGGGAAAAAGATGGAGAGAGAAGGGAGAGAGGTGGAGGAGAAGGGGGAGAAGTGGAGAGAGAAGGGGGAGAAGTGGAGAGAGAAGGGGGAGAAGTGGAGAGAGAAGGGGGGGTAGAAAGAGAAGGGGGAGAGGTGGAGACAAACATGCAGCAGACCCCAGCTCTCTTTCACTGGATCCTCTCTGCGAGATGATCACTAAGGAATTAATACTCACATTCCAATTCTGGGCTCCCTGTGACCTTGTTTTCCAAAGGGTAAACTATGACTAACAGAGCTGGAGCAGCGGCATTGACCGAGGCTTAGGAGACGAATGCCAGTGACGTTATTTTTGTGCAGTTTTCAATTCATGCTGCCCTCATCCCAGAGGCATAAACTAAAGTTTCTTTTAGAAGCTCCTTGGTAAATGTCTTAGTTAATGGAAGCCAGAATAGGCCAGTAGTCTGCTCTCTCACCTTGAAATTGCAAAGATTGACAACGAAGTCTGAGGACGTGTTACCATTTGTAGAATAGTTTTGAGACCACGTTATCCTTTCTGTGACAATATTCCACCCACAAACTATTCGTACTTGCCTCATTCTGTTTCATATAAGAAATAAAAAGCAGGCTCCAAGTAGCTTAGAAGTAACTAGGTGATGCACATGGCAAGAAATAATAGCGTTGCATAACTTGCCAGCTTCTCTGTGCTTCAGGTTTCTCAATTGTAACTTGAGGATACTAATAGTATTGATGTGAGCTATGGGTGGGAGGCTCTTTGACTCTTTGGAGATAACCTTAACCTAAGCTGTCTGTCCTGACTTGTGGGTGTGGGATGGTGAGAGGCTGCAGTCCTGCCCTTGGTGACCATGGCAACAACTCCAGTCCCAGGAAACAGTTTAACAATGGAAAGTTTATAAACTTTAAATATTCAGGGAAAATGCAAACCAAATGTGCTAAAAGCTTATCTAGAATGTATGAAGTCCATGCTAAAAGTTTACCTAGGATGTGGAAGATAGATGCTAATTCAAGCCTATTGAGAACTGAAACAAAAGGGACTCACAAATCTTGTTCGGGACTTGGGTTTGCAACAGAAAGCTCCCGAGTCCAGCCGGTCATCAATAAACCATTTTTCCTTCTCAAAATCATTCCTGACTCCTGGCCTTTCTATACACAAATAATTGAACCTCTCTCAAATTTTACAACAGTATCTAGTTCATAAAATATTTGTGAGAATTAAGTGTTTTAATATATGCAATGCACTTAGAATCTGACCTAGCACATAGCAATGTTGTTTAAGTATTTTCTATTATTATGATTATTTTTGATGCTGAACACTAAGGATCTATATTAATGCTCAATTACCATGACCTGATTTTAATGACTTTCTCTGTTTACCAATATAAATATTAACCATTTAGGGTATATGCTTTAGAGGAGTGAATTTCAATTGCTTTTGGCCAGAATTCAGAATAAGAAATACATTTCACACTTTATATCACACACACACATATAACTGATGTAAAATTTCACAAATCCGTTATTTATCATTACTGCATGTGATGGACTCTGAGCTCTCCTCTTCTCTCCTCTTCTCTCCTCTCCTCCCCTTCTCTCCCCTTCCCCCCTCCCTTCCCTTTCCCTCCCCTTTCCTTTCCTCTATTCTATTCTATTCTATTCTATTCTATTCTATTCTATTCTATTCTATTCTATTCTATTCTATTCTATTCTATTCTATTCTTTCTATTCTATTCTTTTAGTCCATCTATTTAACTTTTTAAAATTTTGGTTACAATATTTCTTTCACCTACAAAAGCACCATGACACGCCGCTTGTAAAGAACTGCTCCAGAGAGCAGACCTCGGCCTGTTAGACAAGCATTCTGGGGGTATTAGGTCATGTCCCCCACAGAAGGCTGTGCAAGTCCTGAGCTCTGGTCCTGTGGGTGTCCACTCACTCACGATTGGGACCTCTGAGACGCTGGCCTCAGTCCACGTGTGACCAGAGGATCCGTGAGGAGTGCCCTCAGAGGGGGTGACATTGAGTCAGGTGGGCCTGAAGCCACAGGGCTTGAGTCCTTATTGGCAGAGGAAATTCAGCACAGCACTCGGCAACAGCCAGGCGTCGGGAGAAGCCAGGGAACGAGGCCGGCGGCCGTGCGACGCGGGAGATGGGCAGCCCAGGAATGGCAAGGAAGGTCTGTGGCAACCCCGGCCCCAAGCCCTGCAGCCTCCAGGAGAAAGCACGGCCTGCGGGGCCTCGACTTTGGACTTGCAGGCTCCAAAGTCACGGGAGAATGAACTCCCGTTCCGGGGCGTTTGTCGCAGCAGCACCGGCAAACTGAGACAGGTGCTGAGAAGGAGGATGAGGAGGTCCAGGGCAGGCCCAGGCCGTGTGTCCCTGGCCCCGCCCCTGCCCTGTGGACGGCACACGAAAGTCCTCTGCGGAAACCCCGTGAGGAAGCAGGATGCCTTCTAGAACCTTCACGTTAGGTTCTTTCACGTTAGTGGTGCAGACGCTAAAGACTAGTTCCAGGATGGGAATAACCCAAAGAAATTAGAGTTTGTACAAGTTTACTAAAATGTCCTATGAGAAGGAAGGTGTTGATGAACCCACATGAGAGCAATGACGTTCCATGAGCCCAGGAGGTAAGGCTCCCCTTGTGGTCGTTCCTTTGCCCACCATCTCCACCCGTCCCCCAAAATTAAAAGGAAAGGAAGAAAGCAGCCTCCTTGGGCTGTCACTGAAAGAGTTGTTGCCAGACCTCCAGGGGAGAAGCCGAAGGGGTCCTGTCCTCTCACCTCCCCCAGGGGAGAAGGTGCCCAGACCCCCGGGGGAGGGGGTGGCTCTAAGCTCCTGGGGGGAGATTCCTGCCTGAGAATTCCCAGCAGGAATCACTTAGCCCGGAGGCTTGGTGAGGGACGATAACCACCACCTTGAAATGTCCTTGCAAAATAGAAGAGGGGGAGAAGAGACAAGGATGAAAAGCAGACCGTGTGAGTGACACAATCCGGGAATTATTTTATCTTCTAGAAACTTTCCTGTAAGCCCCGTCCCAGGTGACCTGGCAAATGCTTGAGCCTAGAAATGAAATTTTGGTGTAGTCATTCCCCAACACAGACTAAATCAATCCTGAATGTGTGTAATAAACTTTAGCCTTTGGCATTTCAAGATTTCAATCCTGCTTTATTGCTTGTTTTTAAACTTTATCTTCTAAGTTATATGTGGTTTCTTTATACTTTGTATCAATTTTTCAGGAGATCACATTATAGACATGAGTCCGGGAATAAGACTGAAACTATGATTTTTGTTATAATGTAAATTAAATTATTTTACTGAATATTGTTGAATAGTTTTTCTTTTAAAATTATTTAAATTATTATAAAATTTAGTTTACTAATACAGAAAATACTATTTAATTTTTCTTTTGCAAACCCCATTGCTATGTGGGGTTTACTCAAGATCATGTAAACTATTTTCTAGCAAAATCCTCAAAAATAACTTTTTTTCATATTTGTTCAAATATTATCACATGTCGGCAAAGGCCTCAAATAGAGAATCCTTAAAAAAGGAACTAAATACATTCGACAAATTTATGCAAGTGATTCAGTTTTTAGTAGTCAAATAAATTCGTATTTTTAAAACATAAAATTTTGGCTGTCTCTTTAAAATTAGGAAAAAATTCTAACTGGTGGTCAAATTATGTTAATATTTTATACCTTTTTCGCTACGGATGTGAGAAAATAAAAATAACAAAAGAAAGACATATATATTTTTAATGTAATATTATTACAAAGTCAATAAAAAATAAAAAAATTAAAAAAAAAAAAAAAAAAAAGAAAGAGAACCCAGGAAACGCGCCTCTTGCCTGTGGCCCTGCCCTGGTTCTTTATACAGTAATCTGCTTCATACTCGCAACAGTCCCAGGAGATGGGAGCTCTTTACCATCATGTTCTGGATGAGAAAACTGGGGCAAGACCAGGGAAAGGATGCATTTTATGAGCAGACAGCTGATATGTGACAGGGCAGGTACTTGAACCCAGGTGGAGTGTCACAAATATTGTAGCTGTGACCTCAAATTGATCCAACACATCAAAAACTTTGTGCTGCTACATATCAAGAGCTTTACATAATTATCATTGCTATCATTATCGTTGTCATCATTATTGCTGCTATTACTGTTATTCTATTCTCCTATCTCGACAGCACCCCCCCCACCATCTTGGACTCTCCCTTTCGATGTGCAAACGCAGGGCCACCACTGGTCAGGCAGCCTAATGGTACTGTTTAGAAAAGGTCACGTCTTCCTTGAGACACATTCAGTGCTTCTGTCAGGACATTTTCACAGTGTTCTGATTTTGTAACTCCAGGATTCTTTTACTGCCATCTGCTGAAATGTGTCAGAATAGATAAACATGGGAGTGGACGGGGCCCAAGTGGTTGAGTGATCTCCTCCCACATGGGAGGCCCTGGATTTGGTCCCTGGTGCCTCCTAAAAAAAAACGAACTAGCAAACAAACAACCGAAAAAACCCAGCTCAGGGAAGCCGATGTGGCTCAGTGGTTGAGCACCAACTTCCCGCATACGAGGTCCCGGGTTCAATCTCCAGTCGCTGGTACCTCAAAAAAAATAGATAAACAGCTAATATAGATATCATGCTAAATCTATCACCATTATTTGAACTACCTATTGTTTATTTGTCTTAATTTTTTAATATTAAAATTTATCAGAATTTCTCCTTTATAACTTCTATGTTCTCTAAGTTAGTAAGTAGGAATTTCCTTTTTCATATCTAAAACACATTGTTTTATAAGCTTTTAAGAAATGTTTTTGCAGTTTTCTTACCCTTAACTCTCTACTTCATCCAGGTGTTGTTATTTTATTTAATGCATGAGGTAGGGGCCTACTTTTTCTCCCCAAATGGAAAGAAATCGTTGGTTGAGTAGTTGATGCTTCCCGCCTCTGATTTGAAATACCATCTTAATTGTATGCTCAGTTTCTATACATGTGGATCTGTCTCTGGACTATTTTTTCTCTTCTGTTGACTAGTCTGTCCCTTCTTGTATCGTCTTAACATTGTTTTCATCATTATAAATTTATAGAATTTTATGTTAGGATATGCAGCAGAACAATGAATCCTTGCTATTATTTTTGTATCATCAAATTAGTGCTGAGAGCTGTAATAAATATACCACAAGATTCAATGCCTTACCACAAACATTGTTTCACCTACCTGTCTGAGAAAAGCACCTGGGGTTGGCAGGTAGCTTTCCTTCTAGCTTGCATCAGCAACATTTCGGACCTATTGTCACTTAGTCTAAACACAAATGGGGTCCGAGAGAGGATGGAGAAGACAGAGACTTTCATAAAACCATGGCTCAGGAGCGACACGCGTCACTTGAGCTCATAGTGCATTGGGGAGGACCTGTCACTTGGCCACGCATGAACGCAAATCTCTGGAAGATAGACTGTGCCTGGGTGGCCGCTTCCCAGCACCAACCCTTCATTACAGACGGAGGAGCGTTCTTCCGGCTCACGGCCAGCCCTCTGCACCAGCTTTTTTTTTTTTTTTTGCCCAGTTATTGCAACATATATTTTACTCCATAGGATTTTTTGGAATAATGTTGCCAAGTTCCATAGAAATCCAGAGTGAGTTTGGATTAACATTGCATTGAATTTAAGGATTGTGTTTATTTATGATGAGCAGGATGAAAACCCCAGCTTCCTGCTCAGTTTTCTCTGACGCCACATTGGCCGTGTGGTGCTGGGCTCCCTGCTCAGCCTTTTCCTTCAGGGCTGAGGTTTTTTCCTGCAGTGTCTGGCTGCAGTGGAGTGGCTCAGGTCTACATACGAGTTTATGCCTTTCCAAGTGCCCCTTTCTTGTTCTTTAGTGAGGCAGAACAGACCTCTGGTGGGTTTTCTTTGCGCATTTCCATGGTGTTAGCTTCGCCAGCACCCAGTCGGGGATATATGAGGCAAAAAGAAGATCCAGGGAACTGACATGGGCCATTCCTCAAGTCTCCCAGTTCAGCTCACCTACCTCTGTCTCCCCACCTTCAGAGTCTTCCTGTATTTTCTTTATTTATAATGTCCAAGGTTTTAACTGGACTTAGCAAGAGTAAGAGGGGAAGCACGTCTACTCCATCTTTCCAAAAGTGGAAGTTGCCCATATCTTTTTACTATTTTCCCTTTTGTGGTTAGAACTGAAATAATCAATGTTGATTGCAATGAAAATCCCTAATTCATAAATGCACAGATGGGAAAAGACATTGCAAATGACAGACTTGAGCAGAAAGGAAGAAAGAACTGTGTATATAAGGGGGTGCAAAGAGGTCCATTCTGGGGTGGGGATTTGGGAGTCCTGATTCTTTGAATCAGCAGAGCAGCTGCTTTTTAGAACTCAGGCTCTGTGCCCGAGATAGCTGAGCTTTAGGAGACTTGCTAGCTAATTACCAGGATCCTAGCATTCCGGCTACTTCCTGCAGGTGTAATAATATGCCACAAAATAGAGCCACAGACCACAGCTCAGAGTTTCCCACCGGAGAGCAGGTGGTGCACAGGGTACGGTGTACAGGAAGCCATGCCAGCCCGCACCTGCAGAGGCAAGCTGGGCGGGTTCTCCTGCAAGACTGGCCGGGCAGGACCACAGCAGCAGCAGCTCCACCGTCTCCCACTTCAAGAACTTCTAAAATGGATAAGATCATCAGGGAAACACATGCTTTGGAAAGATGGGCTGATAATATTTGAGAGGAGCAAGATGACTTGGAGAGCCCCAGCTCTCAGACATTCCCCTAAGTACCTCCCCCTATGACCCAACCACAGCAACGACTGTCTCTTCCCTCTTCATGCCCGTTTAACCAGACAAGGGTTGGGATGTGGGGGCAGTTTTCTAAGGCAGTTAGAGCTAAAATCCTCCCTGCCTGTGGTTTCCCATCTATGCCCAGAGACCCCAGGAGTAACTGGGGATCTGGGCAGGTGGCACATCTTAAAGAAACAGCACCCCAGGACGGCTCACTCCTCGCTGCTCTGTTTAGCACACAGAGCTTCACAGAGCAGAGCTGAAAAGGGTGCATTTTTTGCATTATCAGGATAGTCCCAATTGTAATAAAACTGACTGAGCTGATTAAGATCGTTTGGGGGCCAGAGAGCTGAGGTGGCTCAAGTGAGTGTGTGCCTCGCTCCCACGTCGGAGGTCCCAGGATTGGTTCCTGGTGCCTCCTAAAGAGGGGATGAGAAGACAAGTAGACACAGAAGAACGCACAACGAATGGAACCAGAGAGCAGACAGCGAGTGCAGGCAGCAGGGTGGGGGGGGGGGGTAAATAAATAAACTAAATCTTTAAAAAAAATTGTTTGGGGGTTTTACTGGCAGAGCTGCAGCTTCTCACTGGCTGATGGGCCCATGGGAGCTCAGCCCCTGAGGACTTGCCCGGGCCCGGGAGAAGACACTTGTCTGGCAGGTGCCTCTAGCAGGGTAATGCAGATATGCTGAAGGAGCTTGGGGATTTGGGGTTCCCCAATAGTCTTGTGAGTGTTTTTTTAAGAATTTTTCCTTCCAGAAACTCCTTTTGGGATTGCTTGAGAAATTTAGATAAAAATCCCCTGCCAAGAGGTCCTCAGATTGGTTAACACAGCACTTCCTAGAAATGTCAAAAGTGAGCTTCTGTAATCACAGCGATTCTGTAATTTAGCTCTCTAACCCAATTAAGTGTAATACACTACTGTGTACACCAAAGAAGGGGACCCTGCACGCTTACAAAACTATTGAATGAAAGCTGAGGCTCTGCTCCTGGGAGATTGAGCAGCCACCGGTCAAAGCTCCACACTGACCCTGCAGCCCCCGCTTCTGGCCAGGAGAGCAGCACGTGCATGGCCAGGCAGCAAAATGGAAGGGTCCATTTTATTTCCCTGTATGAGAATGATGAAATTACCTTAAGGAACTAAGAACACAGAGACACGAGCATTAGAATAGATGTAAGAGAAAGCTAACATTTTCATTTAAGCATTATCTGTAGACCCCAACGCCTCTTAAATGCAATCTGCATTATAACATTTGGGGAACATTTGGGGCAGAACTGGGAACCTGCATCTTGATGCAGTGACATTTTTCCATGCTCCTCTCAACTCTATAAGTGCCGTGAGAGCTTGATTATTTTATATCCTAGTGGATTTCTTTTCTGCCACTCTTATGTGAAAACACAATTCAACTGCCCAGAGAAGTGAACATTAATTGATGGTTCTGAGATAACTCTCCAGGTGTGGCCTGGGTGTCTTCATCCGATGGTTCTCTAGTTAAGCTCCTGATAGATGCTGTATTTAGAGCAAGATCAAGAATGGGCAGAACTGATATGGGACTGAGCTCCCTAATTTGTTGGTTTCAATGTTTCCATCAAAGATTTACATCATGTCCTTTGTGTTCCAGGCATTGACCTTGGTTGTGGAGCTACAGGAGCAGAGCAGATAAGATCCCTGGGCCAAGATTTCACAGTTTTGGGGGGAAGACTGATTGTAAATTGTAAATAAATGATAGCGGTAAAAGACGATGGGTCCTCATGAAAGAATTGTGGAAAGGATGGGGCAGGGGCTGAAAGGGGAGGTCTGGTGTGTTGAGTTGTGTCCCCCAAAAGGTACATTCAGGCCGTAACCCCCATACCTGCAGATGTGGCCTTATTTGGAATATGGTCTTTGCAGATGGGGTCAAGTGAAGATGAAGTCGGCGCTAACTCCCGTAACTGGTTTCCTTATTAAGGAGAAGAAGTTTGAAGACCACACAGAGGGAAGGCGGCCAGTGCAGCCGGAGCCTGGAGCGGTGCAGCCCAAGCCCGGGCTCCCCAGGGATGGCCAGCCACCGCCAGAGGCTGAACAGAGGCCGGACAGAGGCCGGGGACATGCTCGCCCTGGGAGCCTCCGGAGGGCCTCAGCCTGCCCACCCCTTGATTTCGGGCTTCCCTCCCGTCCAGAGGCAGGAGAGGCTACATTTCTGTGCTGCCCCCCGGTTTGTGGTCATTTATTAAGGCAGCCTGGGAAACAAAGCCAGGGGACAGAACCCTGTGGGTTCAAGTGCCAGCGGCCCATGGCGGTGGCTGGCATGGCATCACACCTTTCATTGTCCTCCTGTCCTGCCTCTCTCATTCTTGAGTCTCTGCCCATCCTGGGGTTTCGTTGGCTTTGCCTCCCACGTGAACTGCCCACACCTAATCTGTGTGCCAGGCTCTGCTGCTGGGACAACCCAACCAGAGCCCTGTGCCAGGCCTCCCTGCCCGGCGTGCGGAGCGGGCTCTGTCGGGAACTGACGGGGGTGGGCTGCGGTGCTGCCCGAAGGCGGGACAGGAGACCTCAGGAGAACAGAGAGGGTCCAAAGACGCTCTGAATGTTCTCTTGTCAGAGCAAAGTTAAATTAAAGCCAAGACGGAGTTATCTAATTCATCAGCTACTCATGTGAACATAAGACAGACTTCCATTTTTATTCTTTAAAAAAGATTTTTTTATTTTGAGGTACTGGGACCTGGGGAATGAAGCTGGGACCTCAGCCAGTGCTCAACCACTGAGCCACGTTGGCTCCCCTGAGTTAGATTTTTCATTTGTTTTGCTTGTTGTTTGTTTTGTTTTTTCAGGAGGCAACAGGAACTGGAACTGGGACCTCCCATGTGGGAGGTGGGGGCTCAACGGCTTGAGCCACATCTTCTCCTCCCTCTTTAAAATTGTATTTAAAAATTTCCAAAATTTACAAACACTCTATGCCCATCATGCAACCTCTCCAGTTCCACAACCTTCCCCCTACAACTTCCTCCCATGCCTGGTCATCTCTGATCTACTTTTCATCTCTACAAATTTGCCATTTCTAGATAGTTTCTATCAGTGAAGTCACACAGGATTGTCCTTATGTGCCTTGCTTATCTCACTCAGCAGAATTTGTCGAGGTTCACCTGTGTTGCATGTCTCAGAACCGCATTCCTTCTTAAGCCAAAAATATTTTCCTGTGTGCATGAACCACGTTTTGTGAGTCCTTTCATCTGTTGATGCACACCATGGGTTGTTTCCACCTTCTGACTGTTGTAAGCAATGCTGCCATGAACATGGACGTACAAGCATCTGTCTGAGTCCCTGCTTTCCATTTCTTTGGGTGTACACCTAGGGTGGAACGGCTAGGCTGTACAGTAATTCCATGCTTCACGTATCAAGGCTCCGCCACACTGCTTTCCACAGCGGCTGTACCATTTTACTTCCCTACCTTGTTATTCTTTTTTTTTTTAATTATTTATTTATTTTTTTAAAGTTACATTAAAAAAATATGAGGTCCCATTCAACCCCCCCGCCCCCACCCCCCACTCCCCCCACAGCAACACTCTCTCCCATCATTGTGACACATCCATTGCACCTGGTAAGTACATCTCTGAGCATCACTGCACCCCTAGTCAATGGTCCACATCATAGCCCACACTCTCCCATGTTCCATCCAGTGGGCCCTGGGGGGATCTACAATGTCCTGTAATTGTCCATGAAGCACCACCCAGGACATCTCCTCGTCCCGAAAATGCCTCCACATCTCATCTCTTCCTCCCATTCCCCAAACCCAGCTGCCACCATGGCTACCCTTCCCACACCCATTCCACATTGTCTCTGTGGACATTGGATTGGTTGTGTCCATTGCACATCTATGTCAAGTGGGGGCTTAGATTCCACATGGATACTGGATGCTCTCCTCCTGCTTTCAGTTGTGGACACTCTAGGCTCCATGGTGTGGTGGTTGACCTTCTTCAACTCGATGTTAGCTGAGTGGGGTAAGTCCAATAAATCAAAGTGTAGGAGCTGAAGTCTGTTGAGGTTCTGGGCCTGGGTGTCATATTATCAGTCCAGAGATTCAGAACCCCTAAATATATCTAAAACCCCAGCACCAACTACAATTCCATTAAAGTAGCATGCAAATCTTGTGAAGAGAGATCCCCTCTGAGTCCAATTCCATCACTCAGAAACACCAGCTCCAAAGAAGGGCCATCTGCCATGACAGTGAACCCCATCTGCCATGAGCATAGGACCCGTGGGTCTCTTTATCCCTCAAAAGAACCAATACCTGGGGTTGTATCTACTTTATCTGTCTCTCAGACTCTGCTCAGTTGTGCATAAGGGCATTCCTTCTGACAACCTCCAGACTCTTTTTTAGAGACTCATAGCCTTATATTCTCATTTCTCCTTTCCATTTCCCCCTTACATTAGGTCAAACAGCATTTTGAAGTCATGTTATTATATGTAGACAGGGATATTCTGCTGATCCGTGTTGAACCTTTAATTCAAGGTCCTTTTCTAGTTGCATCTTCAGCTGATATGTGGTAGTGATCCCTCGGTGCCAGGGAGGCTCATCCCCAGGTGTCATGTCCCACGCTGGGGGGAATGCACTGCATCTACATGCTGAGTTTGGCTGTGAGAGTGGACACATTTGAGTAACATGAAGGCTGTCAGGAGGAAACTCCCAGGCACAGTGCTACTCTAGTCCTTATTCTTATTGCAGGTGTATAGGCTCAAAAGCATACCCATAAGTATCAGGAGCCCACTGTTGGGCCCTCCTTCCTTCCTGGTTCTTGCCGTTGCACCTGGGGGACTGCCTCTGCTCCCCTAGGGTCCACGACAGTGTCTCCCCGGCCAGGGGCCCAGTACCCCCCCCCAGCTATTGTTTTTAATTGTTTCCACATTACTATATACCCTGGGCATATGCCCTGTATAACACTCCCTGTCAACCATATATATCCTGTCAATAACATCCTGTATCAGTATTCCTCCGCTGCCATTGTTGAACCATTCTGTGATCCAAAACTTCCCGTAAAGTCAATCCCAACATGTTAGCTTCACAAGAGTCTTAGATCACTGAAATTCATGTATACAATATACAGTACTTCCCCAGATTCACCATTAAACCTTTTCCCTTCCACAGCGATATTCACATAACTTGTTCATATCATATTTCCTGAAACTGATGTACAGATTCTGAGACAATAGCTTTCAAACAAGATGACATCTGTGCTTACTATGTGGTCCATAATTTAGGTTATACAGTTTTCTAACCTTTTTAGTTATCCTATGTTTTGCCTTATGTTTTACATTATTAGTCTGTCTTCCCCTATATGTTTTTGGAGTAATATTACATGTTTTACATTCATCTTCGTGTACTCTCACAAAACTCCTCTCTTGCCCCCATATTTACCTTGTTTCCATCCATTCTACATCCATTTTCCCCTCCCCTTGGGGTCCACAACGCCAGCCAATCTCGATTTCCCGAGAGGCCATGTCCAGAGATACTTGCAGCAGTATTCAGGGCCTGACTTTCTCAACTGCCCTAATGCCCTGGGAGCGATCCTTTCTCACTAGAGATACAGTTCTCTCTATTCGACGGCATTAGTCCTCCCCAGGATGTGGGTCCACCCCACCTCTCACTTCTTGGGTCTCTTCCCAATGGTACAACCCACCTTGGCAAAATGAGCCTTCAGCTATTCGCCCTGAGTCCGTCCCGCATCAGACCATACCCCCTGAGCATCCTAAACAGGTAACCCTCCTACTTATACTTTGATACGATTTTCTCAACATTTTGTTCTCAACGAACACCTGACGCTCTCCCATGTTCGTATGTTGCCCCTCCCTCCCCCCAATTTTTGGACAATATTACTCCTCTGCCCATCCCCAGCCCCCCTCAAACCCACAAAGCCCCACCCAAAGGCAACCCCTTGCCCCCATTTTGTCCCTTCTTTGTGCTCATACATACCGCCAGCTCATCACAGATTCCACCCCTACAGACGTTAACTCACATCCTTCCTCCACCCCCTGATTTCCTGTAAGCCTCTTTTCCGGTGTCTAGCTCTCTGAGGCAGTTTGCTTATTTCATATCATTGAGGTCATGCAGTATTTGTCCTTCAATGCCTGGGTTGCTTCACTCAACATAAGATTCTTAAGGTTCATCCATGTTATCACGTGTGATTGTAGTGTATTTGTTCTAACAGCCGAGTAGTATCCCATTGTGTGTATATACCACATTTTATTGATCCACTCATCTGTTGATGGACATTTGGATTGATTCCAACTTTTGGCGATAGTAAACAATGCTGCTATGAACATGGTGTACATATATCTGTTTGTGTCCTTGTTTTCAGTTCTGATGGGTATATACCCAGCAGTGGTATTGCTGGGTCATATGGCAAATCTATGGTTAGTTTTTTGAGAAACCGCCAAACTGTCCTCCAGAATGGTTGGATCCTTCTGCATTCCCACCAGCAGTGGATGAGTGTTCCCATTTCTTCACATCCTCTCCAGCATTTGTATTCTTCTGTTTTTTTCATAGCTGCCAATCTTATGGGAGTAAGATGGTATCTCATTGTAGTTTTGATTTGCATTTCCCTGATAGCTAGAGATTTGGAACATTTTTTCATGTGCTTTTTAGCCATTTGTATTTCTTCTTTGGAGAAGTGTCTGTTTAAATCTTTTTCCCATTTTTTAAATGGGTTGTTTATCTTTTTGTTTTCAAGATTTATGAGTTCTTTATATATGCAAGTTATAAGTCTCTTATCAGATATATGGTTGCCAAATATTTTCTCCCATTGTGTGGGTTCCCTTTTTACTTTCTTGACAAACTCCTTTGAGGTGCAGAAGGCTTTAATTTTGAGGAAGTCCCATTTATCTATTTGTTCTTTTGCTGCTCGTGCTTCTGGTGTGAAGTTCATAAAGCCATTTCCTATTACAAGGTCCTGTAGATGTTTCCCTACACTTCTTTCCAAGATCTTTATGGTCTTGGCTCTTATATTTAGGTCTTTGATCCATCTTGAGTTGATCTTTGTATAAGGTGTGAGATGGTAATCCTCTTTCATTCTTCTACATATGGCTATCCAGTTCTCCAGGCACCATTTGCTGAATAGGCCATTCTCTCCCAGTTAAGAGGGTTTGGTGGCTTTATCGAATATTATATGGCTATATACCTGAGATTCTATATCTGAACTTTCAATTTGATTCCATTGGTCTGTATGTCTCTCCTTATGCCAATACCATGCTGTTTTCACCACTGTAGCTTTGTAGTATGTTTTGAAGTCAGGAAGTGTGATTCCTCCTATTTCGTTTTTCTTTTTCAATATGTCTTTGGCTATTCAGGGCCTCTTTTCTTTCCAAATAAATTTCATAGTTAGTTTTTCTAGTTCCTTAAAGAAGGCTGTGTTGATTTTTATTGGGATTGCATTGAATGTGTAGATCAGTTTTGGTAGGATAGACATCTTAATAATATTCAGTCTTCCTATCCATGAACAAGGAATATTCTTCCATTTATTTAGGTCTTCTTTGATTTCCTTGAACAGTCTTGTATAGTTCTCGGTGTATAAGTTCTTTACCTCTTTAGTTAAATTTATTCCTAAGTATTTGATTTTTTTATTTACTATTGTGAATGGTATTTGTTTCTTGATTTCCTCCTGATCTTGCTCATTATTGGTGTACAGAAATCCTACTGATTTTTGCTCATTGATCTTATAACCTGCGACTTTGCTGAACTCATTTATGAGTTCTAGCAGCTTTGTTGTAGATCTCTCAGGGTTTTCTATGTATAAGATCATGTCATCTGCAAATAATGAAATTTTGACTTCTTCCCTTCCAATCTGAATGCCTTTTATATCTGGTTCTTGCCTCAGTGCTCGTGCAAGTACTTCCAAGACAATGTTAAATAGGAGTGGAGACAATGGGCATCCTTGTCTTGTTCCTGAGTTTAGAGAAAAGGATTTCAGGATTTCGCCATTGTAGACAATGCTGGCTGTAGGTTTTTCATATATACTTTTTATCATGTTCAAAAAATTTCCTTGTATTCTGATCTTTTGGAGTGTTTTTATCAAGAAGGGGTGCTGTATTTTGTCAAATGACTTTTCTGCATCTATAGATATAATCATGTGGTTTTTTTCCTTCAATCTGTTTATATGGTGTATCACATTAATTGATTTTCTTATGTTGAACTATCCTTGCATACCTGGAATAAATCCCACTTGGTCATGGTGTATAATTCGTTTAATGTGTTGTTGAATATGATTAGCAAGTATTTTGTTAAGTATTTTTGCGTCTAGGTTCATTAGAGAAATTGGTCTGTAATTTTCCTTTCTTGTGGTGTCTTTGTTTGGCTTTGGTACTAGGATAATGTTGGCCTCATAGAAGGAGTTCGGCAATGTTCCTTCTGTTTCGATTTTTTGGAATAGTTTCAACAGGATTGGTGTTAGTTCTTTCCGGAATGTTTTGTAGAATTCACCTGTGAAGCCGTCTGGCCCTGGGCTCTTCTTAGTTGGGAGATTTTTAATGACTGATTCTATCTCTTTGCTTATGATTGGTTTGTTAAGATCCTCAATTTCTTCGTTTGTCAATATGGGCTGCTTATGTGTTTCTAGGAATTTGTCCATTTCCTCCAAATTGTCATTTCTGTTGGAATATAGTTTTTCAAAGTATTCTCTTATGATAGTCTTTATTTCTGTGGGGCCAGTGGTGATATCACCTTTCTCATTTCTTATTTTGTGTATTTGCATCTTTTCTCTTTTTTTCTTTGTTAGTCTTGCTAAAGGTTTGTCAATTTTGTTGATCTTCTCAAAAAACCAGCTCTTGGTCTTGTTTATTTTTTCAAGTGCTTTCTTATTTTCTATTTCATTTAGTTCTGCTCTTATCTTTGTTATTTCCTTCCTTCTTCTTCCTGTTGGGTTACTTTGTTGTTGTTTTTCTAATTCCGTCAAAAGAACAGTTAGTTCTTCAATTTTTGCTCTTTCTTCTTTTTTGATACGTGAATTTATGGCTATAAATTTCCCTCTCAGTACTGCTTTTGCTGCATCCCATACATTTTGGTATGTTGTGTTATCATTATCATTTGATTCAAGGTAGTCATTGATTTCTTTTGAGATTTCCTCTTTGACCCACTGTTTTTCTAAGAGTGTGCTGTTTAATTTCCAAATTGTGGTGTGAAGTCTGGGCCTCCGTCCCTTGCAAATTTCCAGCTTCACTCCACTGTGATCAGAGATATTGTTTTGTATGACTTCGATATTTCTAAATTCATTAAGCCTTTCTTTGTGGCCTAGCATATGGTCTATCTTGGAGAATGTTCCATGTGCACTTGAGAAAAATGTATATCCTGCTGTGTTTGGGTGTAATGATCTATATATGTCTATTAGATCCAGCTCTTCTAGTATACTGTTCAAATGTTCTGTTTCTTTAGTGATTCTCTTTTGAGATGTTCTGTCCAGATTAGATAGTGGTATATTAAAATCCCCCACTATAATTGTAGATGCATCTATTTTTTCACTTAGTTTTTCCAGTGTTTGTCTCACGTATTTAGAGGCACCCTTGTTAGGGGCATAAATATTTATGATCGTTCGATCTTCTTGACAGATTGTCCCTTTCACTAAAATGTAGTATCCTTCTTTATCTCTCACAATTTTTTCGCATTTAAAGTCTATTTTGTCTGATATTAATATAGCTACTCCTGCCTTTTTTTGGTTATTGTTTGCTTGTATGATTGTTTTCCAGCCATTCACTTTCAATCTCCATGCGTCTCTGGGTCTAAGATGTGTCTCTTGTAGACAGCATATAGTTGGGTCATATTTCCCTATCCAGTGTCCCAGTCTGAATCTTTTGATAGGTGAGTTTTGTCCATTGACATTCAGTGTTATTACGTTCAGAGAATTATATGTGGTAGCCATATTTTGGTTGGATTTGTGTTTGTTATATTTTGTTTGTAATATTTTATTTTCCCCTTCTATTTTTGTCTTTTTTGTTGTTCTTACACTTTCCTCCATCTCTGACTGTCCTGTTTGTTCCTTTCTTCCTGCAGAACTCCCTTAAGAATTTCTTGAAGGGGAGGTTTCTTGCTGATATACTCTTTCAGTTTCTGTTTATCTGTGAATATTTTGAACTCTCCATCATTTTTGAATGCTAGTTTAGCTGGATAGAGTATTCTTGGTTGGAAATTTTTTTCCTTTAGTACCTTGACTATATCATACCACTGCCTTCTTGCCTCCATCGTTTCAGATGAGAAATCAGCACTTAATCTTATGGAGCTTCCCTTGTATGTGATGGTTTTCTTTTCTCTTGCTGCTTTTAGAATTTTCTCTTTGTCTTGAGCATTGGATAATTTGACAAGTATATGTCTTAGGGTGGTCCTGTTGGGGTTTATGACCAGTGGAATGCGCTGTGCTTCTTGGATATGTACATCTGTCTCTTTCAGTAGATTTGGGAAGTTTTCAGTCATTATTTCCTGCAACACTCCTTCTGACCCCTTTCCCTTCTCTTCTCCTTCTGGAATGCCTATAATACGTATGTTTGAGCATTTTGCATTATCATTCAGGTCCCAAGTCCTATCTGGATTTTTTCTACCTTTTTATTGACCACTTCTACTATCTGTTTGATTTCCAGTGTACTGTCTTCCACATCACTCATTCTCTGCTCTGCCTCTTCTAGTCTGCTGATATTAGCTGCAAGCATATTTTTGATTTCTTGAATTGTGGTGTTCATTTCCATCATATCTGTTATTTTTTTGCGCATGTCTGCAATTTCCCCTCCAAGTGTTGTCTTCATGTTGTTAACCTCTTTCATTACTTCATCAAATTTGTCGGTGATAAATGTTCTGAGATCTTTCATTGCTTGTGCGAAGATCTACTCCCCTTCCTGATTTTTAGTTTGTTGATTGGATTCAGCCATGTTTTCCTGGTTACTGGTTTGATTTGTATTTTTTTGTTGCTGTCTTGTCATCATTTCTTCTTGACGGGTTTAATCAGTTCCTTAGCTTCTTTGTCTAGTCTTGGAGATTAATTAGCTGTTGTTTTTGCGTTAGTGTTATATCTTCTCTTTGTCCCTTTGTTCCTCTTATTCCGATTTCTTATTGCTGGTTAAGTTCACTTTAAAGGAAAGTATTAGTGTTGGGGAAAGGCAATTGTGTAAGGAAGGGAAAAGTGTAAAGTAGTACTGGTGATATATGTTAACAAAGCAACAATATGAGTTCTGGGAGGATGGAGGTTAGATCATGTAAATTGTGTAGAGTTATAGTAGTAGGAAAGTACCTATAATGAGGTAGACGACTGAATATGGGAGGAATGTGGTACATACTAAGAAGCTATTGTTTTCATAAGAGAGGGAAAGAGAAAAGAGAGGTAATAATTTCAAGGGCGGATACCAGATGGAAAACTAAACAAAGATATTAGAAATTAAGAGTCAGACACTTTGTGGGTCAAAGAAAGGGAGGTGGGATATAGGAGGGATAGCAGATGGTGGAGGATATCAAGTTGTAGGGGAAAAGGGGTAGTGTAGATAGGCTAAATCTATTCACAGAGAAATGAGGCAGTGGAGGATGAGGAAACCCATCAAATGTGAGGTGTTTCCTGCAGGACCTATTGTATTGTTAAAATAAAATAGAATAAGAAGAAGATCAGGGACAAGAAAGAAAGGATAACAAAACAAAACAAAACAAAACAAAAACACACACACACACACACACACAAAGAACAGAAACCCCACCGCCAGGCTGGGCCTGACTCCCCCGGCCGCTGCTGCTTGGCCCGGCTCGGCCCCGCCCCCTCGGCCGTCGCTGCTCGGCGCTCAGCCTGGCCCGGCTCCGTCCCCCCGCCGCTACCGCTCAGCCTGGCTCGGCTCCGTCCCCCCGCCGCTACCGCTCAGCCGGCTCGGCTCCGCCCACCCCCCCCCCTCCGCTGCCGCTCGCCCGGCTGGGCTCCGCCCGGACGTCTGCCTCCGCTCGGCGCTCGGCCAGGCTCGGCTCCGCCCCGACGTCTGCCTCCGCTCGGCGCTCGGCCCTGCTTGGCTCCGCCCCCCCTGCCCTCGGCTGGGCTCGGTCCACACCCCCCTCTCCCGGACGGCGCCGCTCGGCGCTCGCCCGGCTCCCCCGCCGCCACGGCGCCAGACGCCTCGGCTCCGCCTACCCAAGGAGGGAATCCTCCACACGTAGCTGGAATGTCCGTATATGTTTCATAGACGGATCCTCTCTGTTACCTTCCCTCTCAATTGATGTCCAGACACCTCCGGACCAGGAAAAGTCCCGAAACAGCCCAGTCCCAAAGAGTCTCCAACTCCGCCCAGCCGATTCCCCGCGGGAGCTAGTGACCGGGAAGTTCACTCAGCCGCCATCTTGCTCCCTCTAGCATCCCTTGTTATTCTTAACCCAACTCACACTGGCTTTGTTGGGGAAATAAGAAGTGAAGACCCAAAGGAACATATCAGTCCCTGAACACGTCAATTCAGCTTAGCAAAACATGGGGAGTTAATTATTGCACAGCAACAAATCAGAATGTTTACATGCAGAGAGCCCACCAGGGACTGAAAAGCTTCAGTGTATTTTCGTATCCATGTACGAGATTGAAGATAGAGTGGTTGTGTGCTGTCCTAACTGATCAGCAGTTACCCAATTTGTGTCCATGTCAGAGTTTTGATCAGTGCCTCCCACTGTTGCCCTGATGGTGCATCTCTTGCATCTACTTGGCAGAACACCCAGTTAGTGCGTTCTTCACCATTCTTCAGCAACATCTGATCACGTGCCGTTCCCCGCACTTCCCGTCCTTCCACTTCATACGTTGCTTAGAGCACGCAGCACGTGGTAGGCACTGTTCTAAACTCTGAGGATATATTGATAGGCAAAACAGACAAAGTCTTCCTCCTCACAGACCGACATTCTAGTGTGAGAAGAGAGACAATTACGTTGTAAACAATAGGGGTATTTATTGCAAAAGGTAAAAGTGGTACAGGTTCAGGAAGGGGTGGGTTTAGATGCGCAGAGTAGGTCATCAGGAATTGGCATCTTCTACTCATACTACTGGGTGCCTGAAACTAGCAAGAATAGATTCTCTGTCTTGGTTTACCGCACGTGGTGGAAAGGGGAATCAGAAGTCACACCAGTGGCCAGTGGCCCCTGTGATCTCGCAGTAAGCCACGTCGTGCACTGACTGCACCTGGTTTGTGTAGATCCACCCCTATTTCTACTGTTTCTTCTCAGCAACGGTTTAATTTCACTTCTGTACAGTCACCTACTGGCAGCATCCGACACGTTTCATTCCTTTACACCTTCTCAGTCATTCCTTTTTTTCACCCCCTCAGTTCCATGCAGGAGAGATGTGAGGGGCTTTACAGGGTTGTTGGCCTTCGGCATCCCTTCATTCACACAGCCAGCCATCCGCAGGGCCCAGACACCGCGCTCAGTGCTCCACAGCCACAGCTCCGCCTAATTTCCATGTCAGGCTAATGAGATGGGACGATTATTATCCCCAGTTGGCTGTGAAGAAACTGGTCCTCAGAGAGTTTAGAAAATTACCCAGTTGGGAAATTAGCAAAATGCAGAACTAGAATCAGAACCTGGGCCTTCTGACTTCAAAGTGAATGCTTTTGACCACACTAAAGCATTCCCTTATCAGGTTTTACGTTTGAATTTCCTTTTCTCTTGCCATCTTTTTGTTTTTTAAAAAAGCCGGAAGCAGAAAGTCCATTTCTGCTAAAAGACCTATTTAAGATAAATATCTCTCTGAATCAGTGATTATCATCATGATAGCAACATACCTGGCTTAGATGCTATAAAATCAGAATTGCTAATTTACTCCAGAAAGTACAAATCAGCATTAATATGAGCAAGTAATTTAGCGTAATGGTCAAGCGCCCGGCTTTAGAGTCAGGCAGAGCTGCGTTTAAACCCAAGCTCTGCAGCTCCTGCCTGTGTGACTGAGGGTTTGTCACTCCAAACTTCAGTTTTCCCAGGTGTGAAAAATGGGATAAAATAATGAGATCCACCTTGGGTGGTTTTGTGAGGGTTAAAGAAGATCCTGAATGTGAAGGGTTAGCATGGCCTGCCACGTATTGTAAATAACCAACAAGCTCTAGCTACTGGTCTGCTTATTTTACTGGGATCAAGAAATTGAGGGGATTCAAAAAAGGGACTTGGAGTTCCTTTAAACAATTGCTCCAAGGCATGGGCCCTTAACTAGGTCCGGCCTAAGAATAAACTGCAGCAAAATCCATGACCACTGAGCCTTGAGGCAAAAGAAGCAGGGAAGGAAGACAAGAGGAGAACTGAGAGGGGAGGTGGGGCCCGGAAGCTCTGAGCCCAGGGAGAGGGGGGTGGACCAAGGGCCAGGCCACAGCCAAAGCCACTTTCTTCCCCCACGTGACCAGAAAGCGCCAGCACCGGAACCAGAACAGAACTCCCCTTCCGCCTTCCGCACGTGACAACACAGAGTGTGTCACACACCCTTCCAGCCTTTACACCCTGGCCCTGCCGCTTGTGACTCACATGACCTGGGGCATGCTAATCAACTTCTTTAAGACTCAGTGTTCTCATCTGCCCAGTGCAGATCATAAAAGAACCTGTCTCCTTTATACGGCTGAATGATATTCCATTGCATGCATATACCACCTTTTTTTAATCCATTCACTTGAGTTGCTTCTGTCTTTTGGTGATTGTGAATAATGCCGCTATGAAGATCGGTGTGAAAAGATGTGTTCATGTCCCTGCTTTCAATTCTTTGGGGTATGCACTGGGTAGGGGGATTGCTGGGTCCTCTGGTACTTCTACGCTTACCTTTCAGAGGAAACGCCAAACTAGCTTCCACAGCAGTTGCACGATGGAGTTCTTTGATATGCAAACCTTTTAATATTGATGCAATCCTGTTTATATGAAAGGGCAAGGGGCTCCAAATGGCCAAAACCACCTCGAAAAAGAACAAACTTGGAGGACTCACATTTCCTGATTTAAATTTTACTGTAAAGCTACAGTAATCAAACCAGCATGGCACAGGCATGAGGAGCAATGCAATTGAATCGAGAGCTCAGAAACCAGCCCTCACATCTATGGCCAAATGATTTTGACAAGGGTGCCAAGTCCATTCAATGGGGAAAGAAAAGTCTCCTCAACAAATGGTGCAGGGAAACTGGATGTCCTTATGCAAAATAATTCAGGGGGACCCCTACCTCACACCACATACAAAAATCAAATCAAAATGGATCAAAGACTTAAATATAAGAACCAACACTGTGAAACTTCTAGAAAAAAATATAGGGAAGCATCTTCAGGACCTTGTGTGTTAGGCAATGGACTTTATTGTTACAACAGTTTTAGTTTACAGAAAAGCTGCACAGAAGGTACAGGGTTCCCATAAAATGGCGCCCCCTCACACACTGTTTCCCCTGTTATTAGGATCTTGCATTAGTGTGGTACATTTGTTGCGATTAATGAACCGATATTGCTACATTATGATTAACTGAAGTCCACAGTTTACATTAGGGTTCACTCTTGTGCTTTATAGTTCTATGGGTTTCGACAAATGAATAATGTCATGTAGCCACCATTACAGTATCATGCAGAATAGTTTCACTGCCCTAAAATACTGCATGTTCTGCTTATCACATACCCTACCACCACCCACCTCTGAACCCCTGGCAACCACTGATTTTTTTTACTGTTTCTATCATGTTGACTTTTCCAGAGATGTTGTATAGTTGGATCACACAGTTTGTAACATTTCAGACTGGATTATTTCACTTAGCATATGCATTTAAGTTTTTCCGTGTCTTTTCATGACTAGATAGAACATTTCCTTTATCACTGAATAATATTCCATTGTATGGACATATCACAGTTTGCTTATCCATTCATCTATTGAAAGGCATTTTGGTTGCTTCCAATTGTTGGCAATTAAGAATACAGCAGCTGTAACATTATTGTGGAGGTTTTTACATGGATGTATGTTTTCAACTCATTTGGGTAAATATCGAGAACATAATTGCTGGATCATATGGTAAGCTAATGATTAACTTCATATGGTAAGCTAATGATTAACTTCATAAGAAACTGCCAAACTGTCTTGCAAAGTGGCTGTACCATTTTTCCTTCCCATCAGCAACTAATGAGTGTTCTGGTCGTTCCATATCACTGTCAGCATTTGGTGCTGTCAGTCTTCAGATTTTAGCCATTCTAATAGGCAAAAAGAGATATCTTATTGTTGTTTTTATTTGCAATTCCCTAATGATATATACTTATATGTCATCTGTATATCTTCTTAGGTGAGGTACCTGTTTAGGTATTTTGCCCATTTTTGAAATTTGGTTGTTTCTTATCTTTGAATTTTAAGAGTTTTTGAATATTTTGGATAGGAGTCATTTATCAGATATGTATTTCACAAATATTTTCTCCTGGTGAGGTGTAGCTTGTCTTTTCTTTCTCTGTGCTCATCACAGAGAAGAAAGTTTTAATTTTAATGAAGTCCAACTTAACAATTTTTTCTTTCATGGATTGTATTTTTGGTTGTTGAGTGAAGCAAGAGTGAAGCAAGCCAGGTATTGAAGAACAAATACTACATGACCTCACTGATATGAAATAAGTAAACCAAGCTGTCTCAGAGAGCTAGAGACCAGATGATAGGCTTAAAGGAAGTTGGGGGGAGAGGAAGTCTGTGAGCTGACACCTACATGGGTGAAATCTATGATAAGTTGGAGGTAAGTATTTGTATAGGGAAGGGATAAAATGGGGGCATAGGGATACCTTTGAGTGGGGCTTTGTGGGCTTGAGGGGGGCTAAGGATGGGAGGATGAGTCAGATGGCCCAAGAAATTGGGGGGAGGGTGGGGGGGATATTTGAACATAGGAGATTGTCAGGTAGTGGTTGAAACTATAATGTTGAGAAAACTCTTTAGAAAATATAATAAGGAAGGTTACCTGTTTAAGATGCTTAAGGAGGGGCATGTGACATAGGGCAGGCTTCTAGGGAGTGTGTGAGTGCTCATTTTCTCATAGTGGGTTATATCATTGAGTGGAGACCCATACAATGAGTGTGAAAGGGTACCCATATACTGGGGGGGACTGATGTTTTGAAATAGAGGGAACTGTGTCTCTCAAGAGAATTGGTGGCTCCCAATGGGTTAGGGCAAACGAGCTTGTCAAGCCCTCAACAGTGTTGCAAGTATTTTTGAATATGGTCCTTCAAGTAATGAAGAGTGATTGTCACTGTGGGCCCTGAGGGGAGGGGAAGAGAGGTATTGAATAGATGGAATCAGTGTAACTGTGGAAGATCATGCAACAGTGGATATAGGACATGTTAAATTACACCAAAAATGTATAAAAGTCTATAGGTTAAAATGTAAACCATAATGTAAAACATAAGATGACTAAAAATTTAGAAAATTGTGTAGTCTAAAATATAAACTATAATGTAAACCAAAATGAAACCATGTTTGAAATCTATGTTTCAATATCTATATATCAGCTGCAGCAAATGCAATATGAACATGTAAAAAGATCATTGCTGGGGAAGAGGCAAAGTGTTTGATGTTGAATATGTGGGAGTACCCTATATTGTATACGTGAACTATTGTGATCTAAAACTTTTGTGAAGACAAATTTAATAATTATAAAAGAAAAAAAGAAAGGATGTAGACACTGAGGAAGAAATGAAAAAAATTGCCTTGCCACTGTACATACAGGGCAACACCTATTGCAGTGATGAAAGGCAAAACGTCAAAAAAAAGATTTTCATTTTTTTCATTTTTTGAGACCCCGATTTATTTTTACTTTATTTAATTTTTCTAAATTAGGATGTATTTTATATCTAACCTTTAAACCCATCACTATATTCCATTTTACTATTAATGGAACTTGGCAATATATTCAGCTTCATTTTTGAAGAAGTTTTGGACCACAGAGAGGTCCAACTATGGCAGGGGAGGAACACTGGTGTGGGGTGTTATTGGTGGGGGGCACATGGTTGGGAGGGAGTTCTCCAGGGCATGTATACAGGGTACATTAAAATGTTTGGATATATGTTGGGTATTTTCATAGTACTTACAGTTACAAACAACAACTGAGGGAGTGCTGAGTTCCCACCCAGGGGAGCTTTGTCACATTCCCCAATGGAACAGCAACAATCCCCTAAGTGCAATGGCAAAGACCAACAAAGATGGATGGTCCAATAATGAGCCCTTGATACTGATGATCATGCTTATGAGCCTGTGTGTCTGAAATATGAACTAGGCCTAGAGCTGCAGGGTGCCTGAGAGTTACCTCCTGAGAGCCTCCATGTGGCCACTCTCCAAGCCAAACTCAGCATGTAAATGCATTACCTTCCCCCCAGTGTGGGACATGACTCCTGGGGATGAGCCTCCCTGGCACTGAGGGATTACTAGCAAGCACCAGCCGATGATATAACTAGAAAAAGACCTTGAATAAAAGGGTCAACTCAGACCAGCAGAATATCTCAGCCAACATGTAATATCAGGTGTTAAAAACTGCTTTTTGACCTTGAATAAAAGGGGGAAATGGAAAGGACAAATGAGTTTATATGGCTATAAGTCTCTAAAAAAGAGTCAGGAGGGCATCAGAAGGGTCGCACTTATGTACAACTCAGCAGGGTCCCAGAGACAGCCAAAGTAGATATAATTCCAGGTACTGGTTCTCCTGAATGCTACAGAGACCCACAGGTTCTATGGTCATGGCAGATGGCTCTGGAGTTCAGGGCCATGTCAGTTGGCCCTACTTTAAAGTTTGTGTTCCTGAGTGTAATGGAGTTGGAGTCAGATGTGACCTTTCTACATATGCCTCTGCTTTCACTTTTACTGAACCTGTGGTTGCTGCTGGGGTTGGTGTATATGCAGGAAACCTGAATCTCTGGACTGTCCATGCGATAGCCAGGCCCTGAGCCTCAGCTGACATGTCACTCTTACCCTCTGGTTTATTGGACTTATCCCAGCCAGCTAACAGGGAGGTGAAAAAGGTCAACTACCACACCAGGGAGCCAAGAGTGCCTACAACTGCAAGCAGGAGAATTGCATCCATCATCCATTTGGAATCTAAGCCTCCTCTCAATATAGAGGTGGACTGGACATAACCATCCCAGGGTCCACAGGACAGAGGAATAGAGTATGGATTAGAGTGGACTTACTGATATTCTACTATGGAACTATTGTGATTAGTAATGGAAGAAATTGTAGTATTGATGTGGAGAAAGTGGCCATGGTAGCTGCTGAAATTAGGGAGAGGGAAGAAGAGATATGATGTGGGGGCATTTTCAAGACTTGGAGTTGTCCTGGGTGGTGCTGCAGGGACAGATGCTGGACATTGTTTGTCCTGCCATGGTCCACGGGTGGACTGGGAGAGAGTGTAAACAACAATATAAACCTTTATCCTTGTGGTGCAGCAGTGCTCCAAAATGTATTCACAAATGCAATGAATGTGCTACGATGCTGAAAGAGGTTTTGATGTGGGAGGAATGGGGTGAGGGGGGTGGAGGGTATATGGGGACCTCTTATTTTTTGAATGTAACATTTAAAAAAAATAAAGAGAGGAAAAAGAAATAAAAAAATAAAAAGTCATCACCAAACCCAAGGTCACCTAGATTTTCTTCTATTTTATCTTCTAGAAGTTCTTTATCTTTGTAAGTTACATTTACGTCTATGATCCATTTTGAGTTAATTTTTGTGAGAAATGTAAGGTCTATTTCTAGATTCATTATTTTGCATATGGATGTCCAGTTGTTCCAGTACCCTTTGTTGAAAATGCTACCCTTTCGCACTGAATTGCTTTGCTCTTTTGTCAATGAGTTGACTGTATTTGCACGAGCCATCTCAGGCATAAAAACTGAAACTCACTGTGCCAATTCAGTAACGGAATGAAGCAATGGGAAATGTGTCGTAAAGGGGGTTGCCTTACTCCATAGCTCTTAAGGGTAACACCAGTGTTCTCAGACCTGTTCTGGAATTTGGGTTTCATTTAAAAAATGAATACCATCCATTTTCCATGGGCTTGCCAAAATAGAAGCAGCAGTCTAAATATCACTTCTCTCAATTTGAAATATGATTAAGATTGGAGACACATTGAAAAGAAGTAGCCTCGTTCTTTCAGAGCAAGTTTAACAAAATTTCCCCAGGGGGGATAGGTTTGAGCAGTCCCAGCTTCTACTTCTCCGTACAGGGCAAGGAGGGGGGAAGCTCCTACAGGCAGGTGTCCAGCTGGAGCCTGCCCATTCCCTGGACCACCCTGCAGGAGTCTTCCCAGCCTATCCTACATGGAGCAGTGAGAGATCTACCTGAAAAGGATGCATCTGAGCAGTGGAAACTTTGTCCATCCAAGGGTCAGCGTTTGGGAACCTGTACAAATATTCTCTTTCATGATACCTGCCTTTTATTAAACAGCTGCTGTGTGCCAGACACTGGATGAAATGCTTGTTCTCAACCATCCCATTTACTCCCCTACAACCCCATGAGATGGGTGCCAGGATTGTCCTACTTAGCAGTGAGTAATATACTGGTAATATTTCCATACCACAAGATAAAAATTGTTTAATGCACACTTTTATTCTCCATGTTTCTGATTTATCTTCAAGTTACCTGTATACGAACTAGCTTTTGACTGTATCTCATTTAGCACAAAACAATTTGCCAGCTTGCCATGCTTCGTTTTTATTTAATGCATGTTATTTGCTCAGTGTCATGCCAAGACTACCATTGATTCCCTGAGGCTTTCCCCCATGAGCAAGTGCTAGAACCTACGGATTCAGCTGCTGGGTAAACAGAATAACGCAAAGTGCCTGCCCTGAGTGGAGACAAGGCATTTGCCAAGGCAGTGAGAGAGGAACAAGCTCTGTCCTACAGGGAAGTTAGACACAACTCTGAAAAGATTCATCTCTGTATGTTCAGAAGCAGAACTGTGGATAAAGTGCTGAGCAAGGATCAGTACCAGAGGGGAGGAAACTCAAAAGAGTAGAGCCAATTTATAACCGTCTGTGGGCTGTGTGGTCCCAGCACTGAAATATCGAGCTGCGACCAAATACAAGGCTTGGGTTGACATCTCTCTTCCCAGAGAAAGCAGAGCTTTGAAATCCCTCTAGAGAGATATCTTTTTTACATTTGATCTGTAAATATTGTAGCACATTCAATGACTGATCAGGACTATTTTTTACACATGACCACAAGGCCATATCACATCTAAAATGATGAACAATGGAATATCATCAGATGCCTATTGAACGTTCACGTTTCCCTGAAAGCCTGTGCCTGCTTTTACACCTCTGCCACATCCTGTGCGATTTTTTAAAAAATTCATTTCTCTCCCTTTCCCCCCTTGCCCCACTTGTCTGCTTTCTGTGTCTATCTGCCACGTGCTCCTCTTTGTCCACTCCTGTTGTTGTCAACGGAACCGGGAATCTGTGTCTCTCTTTGCTGCACCAGTCAGCTGTGTCAGCTCTCCATGTGTGCGGCCACCACTCCTGGGCAGGCTGCACTTTTTTCACACAGGGTGGCTCTCCTTACGGGGTACACTCCTTGTGTGTGGGGCTCCCCCACATGTGGGACACCCTGCGTGGCAGGGCACTCCTTGCGCACATCAGCACTGCGCATGGGCCAGCTCCACATGGGTCAAGGAGTCCTGGAGTTTGAACTGAGGACCTCCCATGTGGTAGGTGGACGCCCTAGCCACTGGGCCAAGTCTGCTTCCCTACTGTGTGACTTTGTGTCTTATTTCCCTCCGTTAGCCCGTCAGCCTCTCATCCACTTGGCTTCCGTGACACTCAGCAAATACTGTCATCAGATTCACCTTCAACAAACTGTCCAAAGCTGCTGCTTCTGGCCAGTTTCTTATGGGATTTAAGCTAAACTGCTCAACAGACAAAAATAGGCCTAGTTTGTACTAAAGCTGAATTTTTTTTGTAGTTGTTATTACCAGCCTTGTGGAAATGAAAGCACTGACCAGAGAAGTCCGATCTGCTTTTTTCACAACACAAGTGAACCTGAAGCTTCCAGAGACCGTAACTGTAGCAGTTTGATATAATTGATGAATTCCAAAAAGAAATATTGGATTACGCTTGTAATCTGATCTGTACCTGGGCATGATTGAGTTATGATTAGGGCGTTGCGTCCCTACCCCTTGGTGGGTGGGGACTCACAGATGGAAAGCACGGCGAAGAACAGAGTTGGGGTTTTTAATGTTGAGTTTGATGCTGAAGACTTAAGCTGGAGCCTGGGAAGTCAGCACGCAGAGGAAAGAGAAGCCAGCCCCAGGAAGGAAGGAACTTGAACTCAGAGAAAAGCAAGACCCTGGAACATAGGAACCCAGGAAGCCTGAACCTCGCAGCCGCTGGCAGCCGTCTTGCTCCCAATAGACTTTGCTGAGGGAAGGAACTTATGCTTTATGCCTGGTACCTGCAAGCTCCTACCCCAGATAAATACCCTTTATAATGCCCAGCCGATTTCTGGTAATTTGCATCAGCACCCCTTGGGCTGACTAATACAGTAACCAAGGTGAGAGCACAGCCTTTTCCAGGGCGAAGAGAAGCAGGCGCCGGGCTCGCCTTGCCCAGAGGATTTCCAGGGCGGGGCCGGCGTCCCCGGATGCCACTGCTTAGCGCCGTGACGTGGATGGCATGTGCCGCCACGAGGGAGCCCGGCCGTGCTGGCAGGAGCTCTGGCCCAGAGCCTGCCCTGGGCCCCCCAGCAGAGCCCTGGCTGGACACGGGCCTCCGCACGTCCGAGACGGAGCCGGGCCGCGGGCGGCTGTTCAGCCACTGCCCACCTGTTGGCAAAGAACGGCGAGCATGTCCACCTCCAGGGACTGCCCGGCCTCAGCCGAGACGGGGGTAGCTGCCAGAGCCGCTTCCTGAATGGTCGTGTGACTTGGGGCCAGGCGGAGCCCTTGGCCACCAGGCCCCTTCCCGTGCACCCACCCCCCACTCCCCCCACCCCAGGGCCTTGGCACCTGCTTGTCCTCTGCCTGGAACTCCCGCGCAGGCCGCTCCTTTGCGTCATCCCCCTCTCATAGAGTGTGTCCTCGTGCCCCTGCTCGGAGGAGCCTTTCTGACCTCAGTGCCCAAGGTCGCTGCCAGGCCCCCTGCAGCCTTTCTCTGTCCATCACCTGGACGATGACCTTGGGAGTGCTCGTCGTCACCCACAGGTGTGTTCACTGGCTTGTTTTCTCGTGCACTGTCTGAACCCCTCGCCTGTGAGCGCAGGGCCTGCCAAGGTCACTGCAATGTGGCCAGCGTCCACAGTGGGGGGGCTCACGGGCAAAAGAGGAGTGAAGATGGGGCTGAGTGAGCCTGGGATTGAGGGGGGCTCAGCCTCTACTGAAACCTCCACTCCCCCGCACGGCCGTGCCCTGAGGCAGGTCCAGCCAATAGCCTACAAGTTGCTCTCGGGCTGGAAATGGCAGAGAACAGGGTCAACTTTTATACTCTGACTTCCAAAGGCACTCGAACAATAGCATTTTAACCTGAAAGAAGGCAAAGAGAGGCCAGCCGTCCAGGGTGGAGGACAGCAAGGGACGGCCAGGACCGAGGCGAGCGGGAGCGGGGCACAGGGACGCGACCTACTTCCCTTGTGGTGACGCACCTCCCATTTCGCACCCGTTCTGCTGGCCGCAGTCGGCCTGCAGGGACGACAACAGTCTCCGGGGACAGGAGGCAGCACAGCGTGGTCTGACCCTCACATCTGCCCCCTCCCCCACGTCCTCGTGGCACGGGTGTGCGTGGGGGGACATGCCGGGGTCTTTGGGACTCACCGGGCTGCTCCCCCTCTGCTGGGTCATACCCAGTGGCCGTGCTCAGCCGGACAAGGCTCATCCGTGCCTGTTTTCTGACCACTGTCCTGGAAATGGCTCAGTGCTCCCTCACCAGGGCGGGAAAAATAAAGGGGAAACATGGACTCCAAAAGGGAGTAAGAGGATTTATCAAAAAGCATGTGGCTTGCTTTGGTCCAGTGCCCTACTCCCCCTCGAAGCAGCGAGAGCTTGGACCGAACCTGTCGGGCAATGAATGAGCTGGAGTTCTTGGAGGCAAACAGCCTCCAGGGCCCCCTGACTTCTGCTTCTGTTTGTGGAGATGGCAGCTGGGGGCAGGCAGGGTGGAAGGCGCCCAGGCCGCTCGGCACGCGGGGGCCGGCAGGGGTGAGGAGGACGTCCACTCTCCACCCCGCCCAGCACCCTCCCTCCCGTGCGGGTGAACCCTGTAGATGGCTCCCCTGCCTAAGGAGGCGGGGTCGTCGGCGTGGGTCTGGGGGCGCAGGGCCCCTGTCCTGGCAGAGCTGCCCACAGAGCCTGGAGGCCCGGCGGCGAGAAGCAGCGCCTGCCCACACCTGCCGGCCTCTCTGTCCCCCGAGCCACCCCTGCAGGACACCTGCCGGCTGTCTCCCCCGTCCTTGGGACTTTGACAGCCTCCTCTGCTGGGGCAGCGGGGCGGGCAGCCCGCAGCCGTCGGGTGGGGGCACCTGCAGGGCTGAGCGCTGGTGAGAATGCAGGCAGACAGGCTCTGCCGTCAGGGGAGCGCGTCACCTGTCCTAAAACGTGGAGGCCAGCGGCCCGTCCATCACAGCCCAGGCCAGGAAGGCTCCGGCCACCCCAGGCTCGATACGACTGCGAAGGGCCAGGCTGGAGGCAGCAGCTGCCGGCCCTGGCTGAGCGTCCGCCACGGTGGAGACCATAAAACACGGGTCGGTAGCTCAGCGCTGGACAAGCTGCTGGAGCCCAGGCCACGTCGCCTGACACTGGAGCGGGCCCCGCTTCAGGGCACACTACAAGGAGCTCGTGACTGCACCACGTGTGCCCTAAGCCTGGACTCTCTTGGCGTTTTCTCCGTCATCTTGCTTTCATCCTCGCCCTTGGCGCTGAGGCTACAGGCTGCCAAGGCATGGAAGCCCCAAGAGATGGATTTAATCATTTAATCACACGTCTCCAGCCATGCTGGAGAGACATGACAGAAAGTGCTGTGGATGTAATTTATTCATTCATTACAATTTTTAAACCCTAATAGAAAGTAAGGGGGGAACTAGGGCACTCATTCAACAAATATGCATTAGTGTGACATGCTGGAAACAAGCCAAAATGAACACGCAGACTCTCCCCTTGGGGAAGAGACATTCATTCCTTAGAGGGCTCTGTAAGAGGCTTGTCAGAACAGGGTGTTTCTTGAGCACTTACTAGCTGCCACCCTTCTAAGTCCTTTTCAACTTTTTTAGCTTTTTGATAATTCTCTTGGCTGGTGCTATTGTTACCCTCATTCTCACCTAACGGGGTTGAGTTCCTTTGATTTAAGCCCAGGTGATCTGACCTGGGCACCCATGTTCAATCAGAGAATTAACACGGCGCCAAGTGACGGGACACGGGGGGTGGGGGCTTGAGTGAAGGTGCTCAGACCCCGTTGCTTCCCGTTCCTGGCGATTTTAATCCTATCAGGAGGGTTTCGATCACATTTTCTCTGGTGCTTGGTGAGGTCCCTGCCAAATTAATAGGCCTCATGGCCAGGAGGAAACCTACTCCTTGGTGGTCCCTGGACTCTGGGTTTAAATGCCGGGTTGACATGTAACTGGTGAATTTGATCAAGTGTCATTTGCATGATAGGAATAGCTGCCACTTCATAGGGAGGTGAGGATTAAATACCAAATAGAGGCACTAACAAAGCATCATCGGGGAGTGGGTGTGACTCAAGCAGTTGGGCACCTGCTTCCCACACGGGAGGTTCTGGGTTCAGTTGCCAGTGCCTCCTAAGATGTGGCTCTATATTTGAGTGCCAGCTTCCCACACATGAGGTCCCAGGTTCAATCTCCAGCCCCAGTATCTCAAAAAAAACAAACAAACCAAAAAACAAAGTATCATCCTTGCTGCCAGAACAGCCTACTCCACTAGGAGTTTTAAATTACCTTCAGGGCCCAGATTCAGGCATTTTATCCCATTGGGTCTGAGCATTAGGCCCTGCTCTAGGAGCTACTATCACCCCAGTTTTACAGAAGAGAAAACCGAGGCACCGAGAGGCCGTGGTCCGCCAGGCTCTCCAGTTGGGGCTGGGATCCAGACCTGGTGGTCTGACTCTAGAGGCTCAGTCCCCGCCCCCAACCCTGCTGCCCTGGGCTCAAGGTCCTGCTTGGCCACGGGGTCCCGGGTGGTCTTGAAAGCCTGGTTTTCCTCTGAGCCTCGAGGAGCCGCTCTGTAAAAGGGGATAACTCTGCTCACTCATGGACAGCAGTGAGATAGAGTATGGGGAGGGGTGACTGCAAGCTGCATCCTGCCGGGCACCAGGGTTCACCGTCTCGATCACTCCAGGCTGAGCGGCTCATCTCCCCGCCCGTGCCTGGGCCACCCGTGCCCTCGGCCCGCCCCCCAATGGCCAGCACACGCAGCTGCTTCTGAGAACCCACAGGTGTCCTATTCTAGTGGATCCAGTCGATCCCACCACATCCACGGACCTTCTGGCTCCAAACTGCAAGGGCACTCAGAGTCTACCACAGTTGACCTAGACCTTGGGTATTGACTGTACCTGCTACGTGCTGTGTCTTGTCATCCCATCAGAGCTGCCCATTTTCCAAATAGCAACTATGGGATTTTTGAGAAATTACTTTCACCAGTAGCTTAATACCCGTTACAAATGTAAATACACAGTGTTTGCCACATACTCTGAACTGGGCATTATTTGTCTCTGGATACCCATGCTCAGTCTCCTCATTCTAGCAGAGCCTCCGCATCCTTCTTGGTTACTGTTACCAACCTGGCCTGCCCTGAGTGTCAGTTCATTAGTCTTGTCTCCAATACTTGTCTGTGGATTAATTCACCTCTAGGCAGTAGGTCGAGAGCATTGGGGCTAGGGAGAGTCTCAGATATCGGTGTGGGTTCTTTGCATTTTGGTAACTGGTGATGAGGCAGCACTGAAAAATACACCTCTCCATACATTAACTGCAAGCTCTCTCTTCAACATGTTCATATTCAATCCAGAGACTTATAAGTGGGAAAGGTGATATGATGTAATTTTGATGAAAATGGATGATTAAGAAAAAAATAAATACACAGAAACAACAGATGCAGCAGCCCCGCTTAAACCCATCTCCTAAGATTGTGGCATATGCAGTTAAAAATCACGCAGCAGGCCATTCACCTATGAAGGTAGGGATGTATTTGACCCTCAGAAGTCTCTCTTTTAAATGTTGAAACTACTACTACTGCTACTGACAATGCACCACATGGGTCAAATAAAACGTGTGTGGCTGGTTTTGGTGCTTGGATTTCCACCACATCACTCTGGCTGGAGGGAGGCCTCTGGCTTCATTCAGGGCACGATGGGATCCAGTTGCGAGTGCTACCTTGCAGCATCCCAGAAATGGGGTGCTGGGTTCCGGGGCTCATTCTCTGGGCAGGGCCAGGTGCATGATCCGGTTTGCCTCTGGGAAATCATTTTCTTAGAGGCTGGCATCTCCTTAGATGTACTGACAGCCTGCACGGGGGGCAAGTAGCTGGTCCAGGGCCCGTTCTCTCAGTCTGGGATGAAGGTAAACTGAGGGCTGCCTGCCCCCCTGCAGCCAGATTTGGACCTGTGACAGGTGAGGGCGTGTGAGGGTGCAGGGTGGGGCAGGACAGGGCCTTTCGCCTTCCTCCTGTGACACATACTTGGCTGAAAGGCCCGATGCCTTCATAGCAATACACTGATTCCTTGAGTCTAAGACCTACCATTTGCAAGACGTGCCATCCTTGGGTATATTTAGCACACAGTGTTCTCAACAGCTTGCCCTGGTCCCACAGGGGCATTTTCTGGGGCAGGAGGCAGGGATGTGGGGAAAGCAAGGAGCCGAAAGGCTGGGGCTGCAGCCTGGCCCTCACTGCTACTGGGAGGGCTTGAGAGCTGCTGGCTCTAACTTTAAATGATCCTACCTTCAAGACCCGAATGTGTCAGGTGACTAGTAAATGTATGTCCTTGGAGGATACAGGTGATGCCATTTAAACAGAAAGTGGAAACCCTTTGAAATTTACTGGCGAAACAGACTGAAATGAGATCCATTTCTCACAACCCGCTTGCTTTCTTTATACATTTGCTTGCTTACTGCTCCATAGAATAGAAAAGGGTTTGTTTTTTTGTTTTTTTAAATATACTGTTTTCCTTTGAGAATCTATCAGCAAATAACAAATACAACATACATAAATAAATGTCCATAAGTATCACCCTGTGTATCCTCTTTCTCTTGAAATCTTGAGTACCAAATTTTATTTCCTGTATTCGTATTTTCCAAGGCATGTTCTCAAAGGGACAATTGGTCTGTCAAAAGGCAGAAGTCCCTACATTTGCTATTTTAATCTCTTCGAGTAAAAGAGTCAGCCTCTCGGTTTGATACAATGAATTGCCTTGCAGCATCCACCACTTTGCCTTCCAGTGTCCATTTGTGGATTGAGCATATTGAATCAATTTAATTCCATAATTTTGGGGGCTTAGGCCAGGGCTAGAAGCTCTAAGAATAAGGAAGATTATAACACCGTGTTAACAGCTATTGCTTATTTTGAGTATTTCCATTCTAGTTTAAAGTAGAGACTGACCCAAAACAGTATTTGATTTAGCACTCTCTTCAACAGAGTGCAGAAACATATCAAAAACAGTAAACACCGCATCCATCCTGTGCAAATGTGGAATTAATTTAAGGTTATAGTAAGATATTTTTTCAAACGTGGCATTTTAAAAATCTTCTGGATTTAATCTCGTCCGTTGCAGTACTGAAATTTTGACAATAGCATTAGCAATGACAATAAAGATTCCTAGGCAAACCAGAAGAAAAATCCGTCCTTAAGCAATTTACTTTCCTCCCCATGAATATGCTAATAGAGCATGTTGTCATATTTTTAAATGGCTGTCAGGCCTTCCTGTGGATTGATAGGGGGAGCCTTTGCAATGTGATAAGAATAATAGGAAGAAATGTCTTTGAGATGCAGTTTTGGTTGTCTGACACTTCCTTTGCTCCTTTCTTTGACTCCCAGAATTACCTGGAAAATTCACTGCCCATTTTGGCTCACTTTCAACCTATCGGCTTGACTTTTACGTGGTTATACACCAGCTTGCAGCCAATATTTAGGTATTTCCAGTGAAGTGTAATTTTTCAGCAACAAAAAGCCAAAGTTAACAACATCAGCAGGAAACTCTTTTAGAGAATGGCCAGTCCAGAAATCCGACCATATCCAGGAAAAGGAAATGAACAGCCTCTTCAGGGGAGAAAAACATCAGCCAGTGAGGCCCTGGGAGCTGGAGCCTGCGTCCACAGAACCACACCCAACACAGCAAGGGTCCCGGGACTGTGGAAAAGGGCCGTCGCAAAGGTGATCCAGTCAAGGGTCTAATTAATTTTACTTTAACCATCAAGAAAAAGTACGTTTAAGCTAGCTTTTTGAACCTCTGGAATGTAGTCACCACAGAGGGTTTGTCTGCTAATTCCGACAGCTGCGTCCGTGGCCGGGTGGACGGCTGGATGTCTTGATCGTCCTACAGGGCACGTGCTCCTGCTTCTTCGCACCCCTAATCCATTTTGATTGAATGCCAGGTGTTGTGACTTTCACCCCGTTGGCTGCTGGATGTCTTTGTATTCTTAGAAACATTGTGGAGCTTTGTTCTGCGAGGCAGCTAAGCTCCTTGGAAACGGCTTGATCCTGTAGGTCTTGCCGTAAGATTTATTAGAGCCCCGGGGAGCAGGGCCCCAGGGCCCACTGAGTGCCCCGTGCAGTGCCCGGGAGTCGCCAGGCTGGTGGAGACAGATGCACCCCAGCGCTGAGCGCTCCCAAGCCTGCGCTCCCCACTTATGCTGGGAGGTTCTGGCCCTGGCCCCAGGTAGCCCCCCGGGCATGGGCACTGATCTGTACGCAGGTGAATTCTTACAGCGGACCCGAGGCACGTCCCTCTCTGTCTCTCTGTCCAGCTCTCTTCTGTCGGGTTCTCAGTGCTCCCAGCTCCAGCTGCCTGGGTTTTTCCCAGCTCTCAGCTCTGTCCGCTCCTCTCAGGGCACCAGCCAGGCCTGCCTGGGTCCACCCCTGCCCCGCCCCGCAGGCTGCACCCTCTCCCGAGGCAGTCAGCCGGGCAAGCACGGGGCTCAGCCTGTTTGCTCCCCGCCTCCCAGGGTCCACTGCCCTTTGTTACCTGGTTTCAAGTGCCTTGAAAATTGTTGTTCACATTTTTTGTCAGGTGTTTGTTGTTTTGGCAGGAGACTACCTCGGCCCCTCTACCTCCTTCCTGGGTAGATGTGAAAGTTCACGCCAGCCTTTGCTCAGAAAGCCTCCTCCTGTGTTTCAGCAGGGTCTTTGCAGCCATGGAATCTCGAATGAAATACCCGCACTGAGGACCAGGTGGAAGGGGGCTCTCATCTGGACCTCAGCCCCTGCAAACCGCCGAGGACTCAGTAGGCAAGGGGAGCTATGGTTTTCCAGGCTTTATGGACCCCCCAAACTGACTGGATCTCAACAAGGGCCAGCCTGTGTTCTTGACCAAATTGCCAATGAGCTGCATGCAAAAGAGTCTGTGTTCCAGCAGATGACAACTCCATTTAGAAATGCAGTTCAAATGCAGGTGAGGTATCACTGCCCGAAACCTAACAATACTAGTAATTGTAAGAATTAACATTATCAGTCACTGGCAAAAATATATGCCAATAACTAATGCTAAAAGCTTTTAAAAATTCTGTTATCTAGTTTATTCATTATAGAAGTCTTAGGAAGGAGATCCTATCAGAACTCTTGTCGATAGTGGGGGAACTGGGGCTTAAAGAGGTGCCGTAAATCATCCAGATGTTGCAGGCAGCAAGGGACCGAGCTGAGACTTGAACTCAGCTCTGTCTGACCCAAGAGCCCACATATGAGCAAGCACTCCATACGCTGCCTCCCTGTGTAGAGACAATCTGTTAGTCTATAAAAGTGCATTTTAGATACGATACCTAAAGCACAAGCAAGAAGAACAAAAATAGATCAATTGGACTTCATCACAATAAAAATAAAAACTTTTGTGCCTCAAAAAACATTATCAAGGAAGTGAAAAGGCAAACTGCAGAATGGAAGAAAACATTTGAAAATCATATATCCGAGAACGGTTTAATATCCCCAATATATAAAAAATTTCTACAACTCAACAACCAAAAGACAAAATTAATTTAAAGATGGGCAAAGGACTTGATCGACATCTCTCCAAAGAAGAAATGGTCAGTTGGGACATGAAAAGATGCTTATCATCATTAGCCTTAAAGGAAATGCAAATTAACACCATGGCGCGGTAACACTTCACCTCTGCTAAGATAGCTACTACCATTTTTTAAATCATAAAGTAACAAGGGTTGATGAGGATGTGGAGAAACAGGAACCTTGTGCCTTGCAGTAGGAATGCAAAATGGTGCAGCCGGTGTGGAAGACAGTTTGGTGGTTCCTCAGAAAGTTAAATACAGGATTACCATTTGAACTGGCAATCCCACCTCTAGGCATACATCCAAAAGAACTGAAAGGCGGAACTTGAGCAGATATTTGTACACAAATGTTGTAGCAGCATTAGTCACAACAGCCAAAATGTGGAAACAACCCAGTGTCCGTCAACAGATGAATGGATAAACAAAATGTAGTGTATGCATAAAACAGAATATTCTTCAGCCATAAAGAGGAATGAAGCTCTGACACGATATGGATGAATCCTGAAAGCATGATGTTGCGTGAAATAAGTCAGACACACAAGAACTCATACCGTATGATTCCATGATATGAAACAACAAGAATAAGCAAATTCATAGAGACAGAAAGGAGATCACAGGACACCAAGAGTTAGCGAGGAGGGAGGAAGAGGGAGTTACTGCTTAAGGGGTACAGAGCTTCTCTTTGGGATGATGGAAAAGCTTTGGTAATGGATAATGGTGTTGGTAGCAAAATACTCTGAATGTAATTAACATCACTGAATTGTACACATGGAAGTGGTTAAAATGGGGATTTCTGTGTGGTATATATGTTACCATAATAAAAAAACAAAGAGTGGAAAAGACACTGCATTTTCTCAGACCACGGGCACATGTGCTGTTCTTTGCAAAGGGACAAATTTGTTTTGACTTGCTTCTTAGCTGCCTTATGCTGTCTGTGGAACTGTGCTAAGGAGGCAGAGTTGAGCAATACAGTGATGCCAAAATCAATATTTACTATAGATAACAAACACAAATGTGGCAGAGTGTCAGGATAAAATGTGAGCCGTCATAGTAATCCTACGACTGTGGGGGTGGTAGACTCAGGGAACATTTACAAGGCCCCTTTCCCTGAGTGCTGTCCCACGCCGTGTCTTGACTGGAATCCCTACAACCCTTTAGTACTAATTCCCACCTGGCAGTTCACCCAAAGCTTCTACAAGCGTGAGGTCCTCTTGCGTCACATTAGAAACAAGAGAGGTGAAATAGGTGCTTAATAGAAGGGGAAGGGACGTGGACCGCGGGTTCCTAGGGATGAGTGACTCCCTGCCTTCACCCATGGGAGTATTTTCTTGTCCCCACCACATAAAGGGAATGTAAACAGGCCCAAATAAATGCAAATATGCTCTGTCGACTCCACTGGGTCAGCTGCTCTACTAGGGGCAGTCGTTACTGCAAGAACACCACCTGAGCATTTATTTAGCACTTACTAGATACCAGGCCCTGCGCTAAGGATGCCCTTACCGTATTTAATTCTCACGAGAGCCAGCAGGGCATTGTCAGCTTCTGAGGATGAGGCTTGGAGAGGTTAAGCGGCCGGAGGGGCGGCCCTGGAGCTCAGGCCCCTGGTGCATCTGCAGCACCAGGAACAGGTTTTGTGTCTGGAGTCGCTCAATATTTACTGTGCGTTAAAAACAAGAAACGTGCACAAGGAACTATTTTTACAGGGGTTGGACTCCAAGAGGGAGAAAATGCCACTTGTTTGTCTATCTTTAGATTATTCCTAGGCTTCTCAGGAAAAACCTGCTGAATCCGTGGCCTGATGCGGCCCAGGAGATCGTGGCCTGTTTCCTCCAGGACTTCTTCCTGATTCAGCAAAAGAAACATCCAGGTGACACGTTTGCGCACTCGGTGTGCAGGCTAAAGGCTCGGCATTTAATAAGACAAATCACCATTTCGCTCCCATCTGTGAACAGAACAGGTCAGGAGGCCGAGATGAGGACCGGGACCCCTGATATCGGGGTCACGTTCTGCTCTCCACACACGTCTGCACCTCGGGTTGTGAGGGTGTGGAGATGTGAGACGGTCTTCCTCGGTCACAGGAGGCCACGGGAGGCCACGGAAGGCCACGGGGCCTCAGGAAATGATGGACTCTCCCAGCTCCCAGGGCGAGAAGAACCCTCATGTCAGCCCCTCACGGTGGCCGAGATGCCTGGTATCGTTCCTCCCACTCTCTGAGGTAGAAGTGACGTGGCAGGTAGTCACCCGCTGGGCAGCGCTGGGAGTGCAGTTAGGACGTCTGAAGCCCCCCCCCCGGCGGCGGAGGTGGCGCGGTTTGGCGTGGACGGCTGGTTCGTGGTGGCCAGCCCCGCGGTGCAGGCTGCAGGCTGAGGTCTGGCCGTGGCTTTTCTGAAGTCCCAGAGAAAGAACAAGGAAGAATCCAGCAGAGGCTCGCTGGTCCCCTCTGCGGGCATGGGAGCCTGGCACCCAGGGCTTAGAGCTCAAGTTGCTTTTATAAAGCCATGCCTAGCGACAACAAGCTTCCCTGGAGTTCTCAAAACTCACATTAAAAATATAATCCATCCACGGATCTAACTAACTTTATTCTAACAAAAAAATATTTTAGTTTCAAGTTTCTGTCATTGGATAGAGTGAAACCTAATAAACAGTGCAATTTATTATCATCTTTGTGGAGAAAATAGATGAAAATATTAAGCTTTGGTGCCCAAGCCTGTGGTAAGATATAAAATCTAAGTGTGTCCTTTTGGATTAAACTGGTTTACAGAAGGAATAATAAATGCAGATCAATCCCTGAATTCCAGAATGAAAATGAACAAATTCTCTTAGAAAGTTCATCTCCCATATGTCATCAGCTAAGGGTTTTCCCACCGCCCGCCAGCTAAAAATTGTGGTTTTTCAAAACATTTCTATTTTTTTTCTCATTTATAGATACCAAGGAATGTCAACCTAACTCTCATCGTGTCTTTATTAATTAAATATTGTTCAAGTAAAAATTATTTTTGCACACAGTCACCGTTAAATGTGATGTAATTAACAAGGAGCAAATGCAAGAGTATTTTATCCAAATGGATCAGCAGCTGAAGTCTGTTGCTGCATAAACATACGAGTCCCTCTGTTAAGATTCTTGATTGTCAAGGTTGGTCCCATTGAATTTTGGCCTGGATCAATAGTTTCCCAATACTTTCTTTGAATAAAACCTTAACTTTTCCCCCCTAAGTACAAAAGCAACATATATTCATGGTAGAAAATTCAGGGGGAAGTGAAATGGAAAATCATTTCCAGTCCTACTGATCCCACCTGCCAACATTTCCAGCGTATGTTGTTTCAGCCTTTTGTTTTGTTTTTTCTTATGAAAATGGCAAATGTTGATGAGGATGAGGATAAACTGGATCACACACACATTGCTGGTGGGAATATAAAATAACACAGCCATGTCGGAAGACAGTTGGACAGGTACTTTTAAAACTAAAAATGGAACTACCATATAGCCCAGCAACTGCCTTCACGGGCATTTATTTTTTATGGGAAAAAAAAAAAAAAACCAAAAAACCCCAGAAACATGTACATGATGGAGTTCGCAGCAACTTTATCCATAGTGGGCCCCAAACTGTAAAGTACCCCGATGGCCTTTGACAGGCAGATGCATCTACCCACCCGCTCTGTGGAATATGACTCAGCACTGGAAAGGAAGGGCTTATCCATCCATGCGACACCTTAGATGAACCCCAAGACAATTACACTAGTGGAAAACAGCAGTCTCAAGAGGAGACTGAGTGACTGCACGATTCCGTTTATATAATATTTGTGAAGCAGTTGAATTGTAGGGATGAGTGCAAGTTAGTGCATGCCGGAGGCTAGGGGCAAAGAGAAGGGGGCAGAGGGGTGGGTTTCTAAAGGGGTGGCATGAGGGAGGCGGCCAGGGTGCAGGCATGTGCCTCGGTGGTAGGCATGGCTACATGAGACCATGTAGACCCACACGCATGTGCACGCAAAACGGGCGAAATCCGCATTAGCTCCTGGGATTGGGCCAATGTCAGTTTCCTTGTTTTGATCTTGAACTATGCTTATATCAGACGTTAACTCGGGGGAGGCTGGGTGAACGGTACATGGCGCCTCCCTGTACATTCTTTGCAACTCTTCATGAACCTTATTTTAAAATTAAAACTTAAAACATGTCAGGACCCTTGCTGTAGTAAAGACTGATATATAATTTTAGTCATTCATTTTTCTCAAACCGTTCTCCTGTGCCAGGATAATTTTAAGGTTATAGTAAGAATTAAAATGATGTATAACGAACATTTTCTATTTCATTCTAAAATACATTAAATTGATGTTGCTATCGAATTTAAAAAAAAAACATACTGTGCATATTGCAGCATAACTTGATTTAATTTTAACTATGCCTAACTGTCACTTTCCCGAGCCATTCACCAGGTTTCTAGGCATCCTTTTTAACGTCTTCATCCTCCCTGGGTGGCTAGGCTATATTTTATTTAGAGCCTTCCTATCACGGGGCATGAAAGCAGACTCACACATTTTACTATTACAGATACCACTGTGATCAACATTCTCTGGCATTTCATGATGGATTACTCTCCTAACTACTTCTTGGGATAATTTCCTGGAAGTAGAATTTCTGGCTCAGAGGTTTGGCAAAATGCGCAAGGCTTGTCATCAACTGTCGCGGTCTCCCCAGCCAGGGGGAGGAACTGGGGACAAACGGTGTTGTCCACCCTCTGCTCCTGCCTCGTCTACACCCTGGGGATTTGAGAGGGTCCCTCCCTGGGTCACCGGGACGGCTGGGCCCATGACCCCCGGTGCTGGGCGGACTAGGAGATGGCCATTCATCAGTCCCATGTGCCCACGGCCCGGCAGGAGGCCGGTGCACGCCACGCAGGACCCCGAGGGCTGGGAACCAGCAGGGGCCTGGCAGGGGCCGGGCTGGGGCCAGGCAGGGCTGGGCAGGGGCCGTGCAGTGCCCGGAGGGTGGGGACCCAGCTCTGCAGGAGGACATGGCAGTCCTGTCTGAACCATCCCGTGGGCTGGCAGGGAGGGAGCCTGCCAGGTGGGAGCAGTGGGTCCGGCTGACGGGGGTCTCCCAGGTGCGGGGCCTCCCCTGCTACGTGGGGGCGTATCTGGCATAGGAAGGGGCGTTCACGACGAGAGGCTCAAGGCTGCCAAGGCAGCACCTGGAAACTCAGGCCTTACAACACCCCCCACGCATGACTGAGCGCCTCGGGAGCCCATCAGCACCGGCCATAACCCACAGGCTGCGCGCCCGAAGCTGGCTCAAGGCCAAGGGTCCCCGAGCAGGCGCCGCAGCAGGGCCTGGCTGGACACTGGCCCCTCCCCCGGTGGCAGCCAGGGGGCCCGAGCTCCTGCTGAAAGAGGGTGATGCCAGGCGCCCGGGCGCACCCCCGCCCTCCTCCTTCCCATGGTGCTCTTTCCCAGCTCACTTTCCATGGGATGAGTGTTCAGGGAGTAATTCCAGGAAGACAAATCACTGATCGCAAAAGGAAAAATCATTTGTTTAAAAAAGAGAATAGAAATAAATAAACTAGGGAAACAGATTTGGCTCAGTGGTTAGGGCGTCCGTCTACCACATGGGAGGTCCACGGTTCAAACCCCGGGCCTCCTTGACCCGTGTGGAGCTGGCCCATGCGTAGTGCTGATGCGCGCAAGGAGTGCCCTGCCACGCAGGGGTGTCCCCCACGTAGGGGAGCCCCACGCGCAAGGAGTGCGCCCCGTAAGGAGAGCCGCCCAGCGTGAAAGAAAGTGCAGCCTGCCCAGGAATGGCGCCGCCCACACTTCCCGTGCTGCTGACGGCAACAGAAGCGGACAAAGAAACAAGACGCAGCAAATAGACACCAAGAACAGACAACCAGGGGAGGGGGGGGGAAATTAAATAAATAAATAAATCTTTTAAAAAAATAAATAAATTCTAAAAAAAAAAGAAATAAACTATTTCAGGCAATCTCAGTAGTCAACTGAGACACAAAGAGAATGAGTACTAAATGAAGCTTAAGGAGGTCAAGTCAAATCTATTAAATGTTTGAAGACGTCCACTGAAACAAAACATAGATTTGGAAAGTGCCTGTGCAATTGCACAGCTCATGGAGTTTTTACCGAGTCACAAAGCAGGTACTTTTTCGTGTCTGGGGTATGTCTTCAGCATTATATTTATGAGAACGATTTCTGTTGCAGCACATTGTTTTTCTGCGTGTACAGTGGTGCATGGCTCATTTTCTTTCTGTGAACATAGCCACACGTTTTGTTGGATGTGTGTTCGGTAGTGGCTCCACTGGATCCCAAGTTTTGTACGTATTCAGCTTTAGTAGACACTGCCAGTTTCTATTAACCTTCTCCCTTATTTTTCTTCCAAATTTTGATTTTGGAAATGCTTTGAGGTGTTATTTCCTTGGCTTGGATGTATGGTTCTTTCTGCAATGGACAAGTCTAGCTTTACCCCTTTGGTCACTGGACCGTGTTTTTTCAGAGGAAACTATTTTTTTCCACAGCATAAGCATAGCCCACTGGAGCCAGACTGCCTGGGTTCAAATCCTGGCTCTGCCTCTCACTAGCTGTGTGACCTCGGGCAATTTGCTTAGCCTTTCTGTGCCTCAGACTTGTCATCAGTCACGCGGGAGTATTAATTTCTATGTCGTGGAGTTCTTGTGTGAATTAAAAGTTTCCACATGTAAAGGGCTTGGAAGGGCACCTGGCACAAGGAGAGGCTCTGGGCGTGCTACTTTCATTTTTGAAAGAAGGAATCACTGTTAAATTCTACTGCGCCCCATGGGAAATTAGAATTCTAGATTAGGGGGAGCACAGGGGATCTTCGTGTTTAAGAAGACTTTTAAAGGCAATTCTCCTTGCGCGCGGCCCAGTGGGAGCCTGGCGGGGCGGTGAGCGTGGGCCAGGAGGCGGGCGCGGGGCAGCCGGGGCCTCTGCCCCTGCCCCTGTGGGGGCCCTGGAGACTGTCAGCCCCTCCAGCCTCCCCACTCGTGGCTGTAACGCGAAAATGACGCCATGCTCCCAGAACCCTGGGGGGCCTGAGGATCAGTGGGGGCCCCCTGGGCGCCCGTGGATTTGGAGCTGAGAGCTGGGGCGGGGGCCCCTCTGTGCTGACCCGGGTGGCCAGGGCTGCCTGCTGCGCCCCAGAGCCGCTGTCCCCTCCTTCCTGCTTTGTCCCGCTATCGGGCCCTGGATCTCCAGAAGGTGGGCCCTCCCTGGGGGTGCATGGGACATCGGCGGGGCCATTGGAACGCGGCCCAGACGGAGTGGAGGAGCGGAGCTGAGCAGGCGACAGAGGAGATCGGGGGGGCGGCAGCAGGGCTGGGGGCCGGGGCGGGGGTTGGGGGGAGGGGGCGCAGCTGCCATGGGGTGCGGAGCCCATTTGGAGTGGTGACCAGGTGGTGGCCTTGGCTGGTGGCGAGGATGACTGATGCCACTGGACTGTCCACTCCCAAGTGGGTAAGGGGCCAGCTTCACGCTATCTATAGCTCCACAATAAAAACATGTTTATTTTCTATGTGAACACGTTCTATAAAACGGGCTACGTGGCAGGGCAGGCCAGGGGACACGGGGTGCAAGGGCAGCTGGGGGGCGGCTCAGCGCCTCTGCGGGCATGGAGAGGGCGGCGTGGCTGGAGGGAGGGGCTGAGGCCAGGCGGGGCAGAGCCGGGGTCCCGCCGTCGGGATATGCGCTCAGCGGGGCCCCTGCCATGGGCGGGCCTGGTCCCCTGAGCCCGGGTCCCTAACTCAGCATCTCCTCAGCCTCCGGGGCACCGTGATGGAGTGCGGGCACAAACGGCAGTCAGGGCACTTGACCCAGGTGACGGTGCAAGCCGAGGCCTGGGGAGCAGGGGTGGTCTTGGCCTGAGGGCGCAGGCCCCAGCCCCCCGCCAGGCAGGCCCACTGATGGCTGCCCCTCTTGTAACTAACTGTGTGGGACACAAGAAGCATTTCTAGTAGATCAGACCAGGCTCCTGTTGCCTTCCTTTCATTTTAGGGGGAAAAAAAGAGAAAAAGCCAGCTAAGTGATTGACCCCCAGCAGAATGCATTCCTAATAAGCTTTCCCTTGAAAGATGGCTTATAAAGGTGAATTTTGCAAAAGATGACTCTTCACTCCAAAGCAGAGCGGGTGCGTTCTGCCCCAAGGCCCACTGTCGCACACGACGGCGACTGCCGGGCGCAGGGTTTCTTGCTTCCCTCCAGCCACCACCTGTGATGTCTGGGAATGGGTTCCCAGGCTGACACTCGTGCCTGGATGTTTATTCTTAGTTTGCATTTCGGGGCAGCTTGATCAACAGGCTACATTTGAACGCATTGCTCATTCACTGTTGTAGCAGTTTGGCATTATTTACGAATTCCAAACATAGATATTGGATTATGTTTGTGAACTGGTCTTTTCCTCTGGGCATATTAGATTCTATTGGATTCAGAGGTTTACTTGATTAAATAAGGGTGAAAGCTTTGATTGGGCCACATCAGTAAGACATTGCATCATGAGCAGAGACTCACAGAAAAACCGTGCTGCAGAGATGGGAGGTTAGAGTGAGGGGATGGAGCCTGGGAAGTAAACACACAGAGAAGCAGATACGGCAAAGGGCAGGGGAAGGGAGACAAGCTGTTCAGCTGATAGTCTACAGCTGGCCTTGTGGATGCAGCAGAGCAGCTGAGCCTGGAGAGAAGCAAGCCCCGGGGAGAGGGGAACCCAGGAAGCCTGAGCCCTTGTGGACGTGGCAGCCACTTGTTCCCACACGTGGCAACAGATTTTAAAGTAATACAGTCACATTGTATTACTTACAATTACTTGGCTGACTAATACAACTGTGTACTGCATTTTATATTTAATTTAGACCAAATGCTTTCTGGGGTGGTTTCTGTTTGGGTCAGTAAACAAGTAATCAAAGAGAAAACAAAAGATGCCTTCCTCTCTAGAGTAGAGAAACAGTCTGTAAGTGTCAGTGTGCTCATTTGGCCTGAGGCCGAGCTAGCTTTTGGAAGTGCAAAGCAGTTTGGGGAAAATGAGAAATACACTTGCAGAAATGCCTCTACCTGGCAGCAGACCCATCGCCTACTCATGGAGTGGATTCCAAAACTTTGCGCAGCCTCGCTGTGAACGCTGTCACCGATCGGTGAGGGGTGCCCAGGGAGGCAAGTGGGAAATGACACCAGCCCCATCTGGGCTACAGGGGCCTGTCGGCAACCCCAGAGCCCAGGGGACGGAGACTCAGTTCCCGCTAAGTGACGGAGTATGGCTACCCATACACAGGACCATTTCTGTTAGAGGACTATCCGGTTAAGGGGGCTTAGACCACTTTTAGCCAGCATCTACCCTTGTCCACACATCTATGTGTTCAGTCAACACATGCTTCATGATGCCTATTAGGGCCCGAGTACTCTCCTAGCCATAAATTTACAGGAGTTACGAGAATCCCACTTCTGAGCAAAGGGCATGCATTGGTGACTCCTTGCTGCTGTAACCAATGACCACAAACCTAGCGCCTTAAATCCACTTGCAGCAATAGAGGTCAGAAGTCAGTTCAGGGAAGTGGATTTGGCTCAGTGGATAGAGCATCCACCTACCACATGGGAGGTCCAGGGTTCAAACTCCGGGCCTCCTGATCCATGTGGAGCTGGCCCATGCAGCATTGATGCATGCAAGAAGTGCCGTGCCATGCAGGGGTGTTCCCCGCATAGGTGAGCCCCATGTACAAGGAGTGCACCCCGTATGGAGAGCCACCCCACATGAAAAAAGTGCAGCCTGCCCAGGAATGGCGCCACACACACAGAGCTGACGCAGCAAGATGAAGCAACAAAAAGAGACACAGATTCCCTGTGCCACTGACAAGAATGCAAGCAGACACAGAAGAACACACAGCGAGTGGACACGGAGAGCAGACAATGGGAGAGGGGAGAAATAAATAATAGTAATAAAATATATAAATCTTTAAACAAAAAGTCAGTTCGGGTCGAGTGTCAGCAGGCTGCGCTCCTCTCCGCAGGCTACAAGGAGAAGCCATTCCCTCCCTGCTTCCACCCTTTAAAGGGCCCCGCATTCCTTGGCCCGTGGCCCTTCACCACTTCCACCTCTGCCTGCACCTTCACTTCTCCTTCTCTGCCTCCATCTCCCTCTTCCCCATAAAAGGACCCTGCGATGACACCAACTTCCCTACATCACCCAGGACCACCTCCTGGTCGCAGGAGCCTTCCCATCACCACACCTGCAAACTCCTCCAGCTGAGCCAGGTCACAGGCTGGGGGCGCACACGTTTGGGGACCGTTTTTCCACCTGCTCCAGGGGATAACACATCACTTCTGTACAGCTCTGGATGGTCAAGTACAGAGGGATGACGGGGTGCTCTAATCCACATCGCCCACTTTGCCAAACACCTCCCCTCCAACCTGGAACAGCTCTGTTTCACCTGACGAACCAAGCCAATTCATTCTTGACCCTCCAATTCAGTCTGGTTTTTATAAGAATGTCCTCGATTCCTCACGCTTTGCTGAATTGACGATGCTTTTTTATCCTGTGTATTAACTAAGTGAGCGGGTTGATCAGCGTCGTTAGGGCATTTCCCATGAAGAGCTAATCACCGCAGCCGGGCTCCGTGACCAGGGAGCTGTAAGGTGCAGTGTGCGATCCACGGCACTAAACACGACCTGGCACCGGAAACCGAAGGGAGACTTCTGGAGGCAGGCGCGGGGGAACGGAAAGAGAAAAGCGTCCCTTTAGTTGGTGTGGGGGTGAGGTAAGACTTTATTTCCTCATGACAAGGGGCGGTGGGTGCTGGCAGAGCACAGCTGTTAGAGCACTGACTTTGAGGCCAGATGTCCTGGGTTCGAATCCTCACTCCATCACAGTCTACCTGTATGACTGGGTTAGCTATTTAATGCCCCTGTGCCTTAGCTTCTTGTCCAGTAAGATGGGTCTTATGTCACTTCAGCTTTGACATATTTAAAATGCTAAAAAAAAAAGAAAAAGTGTCAGGCTTCATCATTTTCATCACCTTGTGTATACAATGAAGGCGATGCTAAGGAAAGGGCTTTGGGGAAGCAGACTTGGCCCAGTGGATAGGGCATCCGCCTACCACATAGGAAACCTGGGGTTCAAACTCCGGGCCTCCTTGGCCCATGTGGAGCTGACCCACGCGCAGTGCTGATGCGCACAAGGAGTGCCCTGCCACGCAGGTGTGTCCCCCGTGTAGGGGAGCCCCATGCGCAAGGAGTGCGCCCCATAAGGAGAGCCGCCCAGCACGAAAGACAGTGCAGCCTGCCCAGGAATGGTGCTGCACACACGGAGAGCTGACGCAGCAAGATGATGCAATGAAAATGAACACAGATTCCCAAGCCACTGACAACAGAAGCGGACAAAAGAACACGCAGTGATTGAACACAGGACAACTGGGGGGGCGGGGCGGGGAAAGGAAGAGGGAAAAAAAAAAAAAAGAAAGGGCTTTGGTAAAAGCAATCCACCTCAGCGTCTCCCCTCACATGTTTCAGCACCTCCCCACACTGAGACCCTTTGCTGTGTCTGGGGGTCTCTGCCGTAGGAGGCAGGGGCCACCTCCCGTGATCGTGGCTGGAGTCCAGTCTTCTTCTCCACATCCCCTCTCCAGGGCACAGCTCGGGAGCTGGACTCCACCTCTGTGTACCCCCGTGGACTTCCTGCCAGAAGCTGACGACACCCCAAGAAACTGCCAGTGGCTGGCGGGCAGCTGCGTCAATGCGCACACACTGAAGTGGCAACAGTGCCAGGGGCAGCACGGGGTGGAGGGTGACCGCCAAGCAAGCTGTGGTCTCTGCGCCCGGCTCGGCCCGTTCTGAGCTGTGAGACCCTGGCAAGTTACTTAACCTCTCTGTGCCTCCGCTGCCTTGTGAGGAGAATGAGGGGGATAACATCTAACTCAGGACGTGCTGTGAAGAGTAATGACGGTAACTCCCCAGAAAGTACTTTCTGGAACATAGCGAGTGCAGTGTAGATATAAGCTGTTATTAGAGAGGAAAGGACATTTGAGGGCTAAAGGACAGACTCGACAACCAGAGAAAGGATTTTTCTCAGCTCACACCTGGGGATTCTTTCAGACTCCCAGGTGAGCGGGGAGAGGGGAGTCCTTCAGTAACGGTGAGCGTGGAGGGAACCCCCGCAGCTGATGCACCCCAAATCCGTTCTCCTGCCTCTCCGCCCCGGCCTCTCCTCGCAGACCTGTGACCCTCTCACCACACCCACCATCAGGGAAAGCTGAGCATGTGCTGACACAACCGCGTCCAGGATGCGGAGAGGGGATGACCAACATGCCTGTCACCGTGTATGTGCAGATGGCAGGCGACACCAAAGCACCCGTCTGTCCCTGCGTTTGATAAATAGAGGAGGATGGCCAAGGAATCAGAGAGTCTCCAGCTTGTTTTCCAGAACTCAGGATAAGCTAGCTTGCCTCGGAGTCTCCTGAAAGTCACACTCTTTCCAATTAAATATGTATATATATTTAAAGCTTCTTTCTTTAGAAAAAATAGGAACTTTGAAAACACAAGGAAGTCCAGGCCAGAAAGAGAATTGGCGAATGGCACGGCTCCTGCGCATCCGGGGTAAAGGGCTTATCACCTGCCGGGAGGCATTCAGGGTGGCCTGCTAAGCGACTAAAGGAAAACAGCGATTGGCTCATGAGACGGCCCCAGGAGCGCTGTTGTTCCTCCCGTGCAGGGACGAGGGCGAGCAGGGCTCCTGGGGGGGCTTGAAGACTCCACGTAGGAGCACGAAGGCGGCGTCGGGTGGGTCTCATCGGGGAAGGGTATCCCAGTACCCACCGCTGAGCCACTGTGATGCCCAAAAGTCTAACAGCAGCAAAACAACAGCATCTAAGACACGCTTGTATTTTCACATTACTGCCATTTAATCCGCATACTCACTCAGGTTCCGCCAAGTGGCCCAAGAGTGGCCTTGGAGCCAGAGGGTCCAGCGCAGAGCCACACGGCGCTTAGCTGTCACGCCTCCTCAACCCTCTTCCTTGGGAGCAGGTTCTTACTCTTTCTTTGGCTTTCATGACCGTGGCACTTGTGAGGCTTAAGGCCAGGTGCGTGCAGGCTCTCCCCCCTGGGCTTGCCGACGGCGCCCCGTGATTCCATTTGGGTGGCACCTTTGGCATCGCATTAGGTGGTGCAGGGATCCTGTGTGTCCCTTTACCAAGGATGGTTTAGGGGCATCCAGGCATCTCCCCCGTGAAGTCAAGCTTTGAAATTATGTAAATACCCTCTTCCTCACCCAACTTCCAACTTGCTCATTCTTATCAATGCAGGCTCATGGTTTCTGATTTTATCCCGGGGTCTGCAATCTGCACTCTACAGTTTATTTTGATGTGCCAATCGTTCCAGGTTTGGCCAATGGGAGCCCCTTCAAGCTGGCTCTTATGTCCTTTTCTAAAAAATCAGTGCAGCTGCACGTTTACAGGAGAGGCATACCAAGAGCAGAGCTCCCCCTGCACACACACAGTGTTCCCTGTTAACAGCACCTCGCTCTGGTGTGGTGCCCTCGTTAAAATCAGTGAGGCTGTATCATACAATCACACTATTAACTACAGCCCATAGTTTACACTAGGGCTTGCTCTTTGTGTTGTACAGTTCCAGTTTTTCTGGAGTTTGGAAGGTGTCCACTTTAAAGAAAACATCGTTGTTTTTACCTCAGACCAAAAGAGGAGGAAAAATACAATTTAGATCTTTATCCTGCTGCCCTGAGCTCCCAGTGGTTTCCCATTTGCTTCATGGAAGAAAAGCCAGGTGAGCGAATTCCTGCCAGCAGAGCGCCCTCCTCCTGGAGCTCTTCCTTCAAGAGGAGTCTCCAGGGCAGCTTGGCAGGAGAGCACCCCACCCCAGCCCCTGAGCTCTCCCAGGGAAGCTCTTCCACGCAGGGTTTCCATCTAACTTGGACGACTCACTTCCGGTCTTCCTGGCTTTGTTCCCATGGAGACACCTGCTCTGGCTGTCACCTGTCTCACATCTCTCCCCCCTTTGCACTTCTTGCTCATTTAATGTGCACCGAGCACTTATGTTTCTGGAGGACACCTGTTTGCAGGGTGGGTTTGGTCTGAGGCAATAAAGAGATAATGTAGAGAAAAGGCTGTTCCCTTTTCCTTTGCAGCTGAAGAAAGGCTCCGTAGCTGGCAGTGCTGTGGCACCTGCCTGCTCTCACACCAGGCATGTGGCTTGGACACTGCAAAGCGGTTTTGAACAATGAAGTGGTTTTAAACAACTGTGAAGGTTTGAAGCATCCCCAAAAGACCCCAGAGACCTTCCCTCTTCTAATTATTTGTTTGATAATCACTTTCTCAAAGTTATTCTCTGCCTTGGGCCTCCAGAGAGGACTGACAGAGGATGCTCATCCACCCCTCTGCCGGATTGGCTGTGTCCATGGCGTGCTGTGTTCACAGGGATGCTGAGCTCTGCCCCGCCTCACTGAGAATGCTGGGATTGATTGGTGATGCCTGCCACAGGCATGGACTGGGAAGACCGGTCTAGCTGGGAATGAAGGGCATGGGGCAATCCCACAGCTCAGTAGACAGAGGCTCAGTGCCCATATGTGGGAGCACAGTTAGGTCACCCTCGGTGATGTACATAGGGATCTTCAGCACAATGGATTTTATAAGTCTATGTCTAGTTGTCCATTTGTTTATTCTTTCAACTGTTTTTTTTTTTTAAGATTTATTTTTTATTTATTTCTCTTTCTTCCCACCCCCCCACCCACAGTTGTCTGCTCTCTGTGTCCATTCGCTGTGTGTTCTTCTGTGTCCGCTTGTATTCTTGTCAGCAGCACCGGAATCTGTATCTCATTTTTTGATGCGTCATCTTCTTGTGTCAGCTCTCTGTGTGTGCGGCGTCATTCCTGGGCAGGCTGCACTTTTTTTGCACTGGGCGGCTCTCCTTACAGGGAGCACACCTTGCGCGTGGGGCTCCCCTATGCGGGGGACACCCCTGCGTGGCACGGCACTCCTTGCGTGAATGCATTTGATATTCCAAATACTTTCCTGAACCGTGCATGATGATACAAAACCTAAAAATTACAGCTGTGCCACATGCTACAAGGAGAGCAGGGGCACCCTGTGCCCACATCACCAGATGCCTTCCTTCACACGGGACAGGGTGTTACTGGATGGACTAAGCGGTTTACTCTCTATCCTACCTTCAGTCTACTTTGTATATAAATGTGAATTACCAATTCCTTACCACTTCTGTTGCAGCGTTTTCCATACTTTTCATCCCAGTTATTAAAACCGAAAAAGGGCTGTGAAACATCTTTTAAGGAAGTTTTAATGAATAGCTAAATAGAGGCAGTTTGCCTCTTTGTAACTGGCTAACTGCCATGTACAAAATTCAACCAAGGGTATTAATACCTCTAAGAATAATGAAAGAGAAACTTCTGGATCCAGAACTGGGGTCATAAAAGAGAAAAATATTATTATTTGGACAGGAGAAGGTTTTGGAGAGGCCCAGCATGAGATTCGATTCTCTGTGCCTCTTCAAATGACAAAGGAATGCAGAGCGCATGGAAGGCAGAAGCAGTGCAGGGTAGTGGCTAGAGCTCGGCTCTGGAGCCAAACTTTGTGGGTTTGAACGCTGATTCCACCTTCCATCATTCATCAGCTGCAAGAAATCGTGCAAATTACTCAAACCCTCTATGCCTAACAGCATCACCTGTGAAACTGGGGTGAGGGGACAGCGCCCGCTCAGGGCTGTGAGGGTTTCACATGGTGGGTGCATGTACTGTGTACGCTGTAGCTATGCTATGTGTGTGTGTACACGATAGCTACACTCTGCACAGGCTGTATATTTGTGTGTACACTCATAGACTTATATACGCACGCATACATACCTATGGCAAGTATTCCTGGTACACAGTAACAGGTCTCTAAGTACGTCATTGATTGTGATTATGAGATTATGCAGCAGCTCTTGCATCTGTGCAAAGGGACAATAATAGTGCCCTCCTCTAGAGGTTGTCATAGTATTAAATGAGGTCACAAGTGGGGCCGTGGTGAGTGGCACCTAAGGGCGCACTGGCACTGATACAGGAAAGACGCCGGGGGAGGGGGGGGCCCAGTGCAAGGGACCCTGGGGCTTTGGCCTCACCCTGCACCACGTTGTTGGGGGAGTCCACCAGCGCTTCAGCAGTGCTGTGGTCACGGGGGGTAACCCCTGGCCCCCCACACTCTCAGCCCATTCCCCGGGCCACTCTGGCCTGCTCGTCACTACAGATGCAGCCACAGAAGCCTGGAAAAGGCACTGGGCATTGCCTTGTCCACTAAAGTCTTCCAGAATCCAGACGCCAACTTTGAAACTTGATTGTCTCAGCATAGTTTGGAGATGGCAATATAGATCAAAACACCAGTATTTCCTCTGAATTTAGAAAATAGACGAGGGTTGGGGAAAATTAGAGATTATTCAAACTTGTCTCTGAGCAACAAAACAAACAGTGTGGCAGTGATTCTCCATAGGTAATGACATAACTTTGTTCATTTGGAAAATGATCTCTGAGTTTCTTTCTTAAGAAGAAGAAAATGTACTTTAAGATAGTAGAAACCCAACAGAGAAGAAATATTTCAAAATATTAGTTCCCACACATGTGATATGGTCAGCGGGGAGACTGAAATAAGCAGAAAGGAGAAGTAAATGAAGGGAAATAAGCAGATCAATGATGGATCAAACAAAGCAGTACAGTTTACCCAATATTGCACCTTTGGTCTCCTACTAAAATAAGAGCAAACCAATGGCTTATGATAGATAAGTTGGTCTAGAAGCATTTCACATTACCCTCTGAGGATACTGACAGCTCACATTGAATGGATGGATATCCCAATTCAAAATCTTAATTATTATGACATTAAAAGCCAGACTGCATTGTGCCAGAATCCACCGTGATGAAACCATTTTGCTGGAGCAAGGGTTGCTAGAGCTTCAGCTGTGTCCCTGTTTAAAAAGAGCGTTGCTTTCATCCAGCTTCTGGACTGGAGCATCACGTGGGCATCTGAGCTCCTGGTTTGTAGCTGAGGCAAATGAAGCTAGACGTGTTAATGGCCTTGCCCGAGAAGCAGAGCCTTAAAGTGAGATTTGATGCCACGACTTTCCAGGGCTTGTCAGGGCTCCCTCTAGCTAAACACAGAAATATTTATGGTCGTAATCTTGGTGAGAATAAAATCAGCAACAAACAGTTCAACTAATAGGTCATATAAAATTTTATGTGGCCTTCATTGCAGATAGTTGGATATCAGGTACATCTGACTGCTTCTCGTTAATATTCTTTGACCACACAGAGAATAGAAGGAGGCAGGCAAAACCTCTTAGATCTAATCTCAAAATACAAGTAGAGGCTTACCTTGCATGTAATCAGTGCACGTCAAAATTAGAATTTCAAGCAAAAATATAAGAAATTAGTAATATCTAATTTATCATCCTCAGAAGTGAATGTATGTTCTTTGTACAGGATTATATACTAATTAGCCTTTATTGCAAAGCATAGAAACCGCCATGAAGAAAAACAAGCTTTGAAATACAGAAGCAAAACCAGTGATGGCAAAGAATTGGCTTGAGAGATTGGGAATCTCGGAACTAGGCAGTCATGTGATCTTGGTCAATCGCTCAGATCCACTGGAGGAGGTCTGACTCGCAACTCCAGAGAAACAGGCTTTTTCTGGAAGGGCCACTGGACAGTGGGTGGTACAAAAGTGACTGATCAGATGGTGGCAGGGGGCAGTCCTGAGACATAGGGAGCTTCAAACCTGCCTGGCGTCCCAAGCGGGCACTACCGACATCTGGGTCTTTATGATATGGAAACACCTACCACGGCTCGGGACAGTTAGCGTGCCTTGGTTCCCCAGGCCTGCATATCCTGTGACAGCCCCAAATGCCCCAGACATTCCCAGATGCCCCTAGGGTAAGCTGTCCCCTCCTCCGCAGGTGAGAATCACTCTGTGGTCAGTGCTGGCTGACTGGATGGGCAGTGCACCTGGGGGACATAAAAACAGCTAAAGCAGGCTTGTGGCACAGGTGACCCAACGTGTTCACCAAATGGAGAACGGTCAGTTGTCAGGTGCTGCATTAGCTTCTAGTATGTCCTGGAAACTGACCTTGGATGATACTTGCCCGGGCAGGGCTTAGAGGTCTCTCAATAACAAAGCCGCCCCATCTAGGTGAGGCCTTGGGGCTCTCCTGCTCTCAGTCCAGGAAAACTGGACGTTTTTATCTACTTTGGGGAGAGGACAAACAAAACAATGGAATCAAACACCATCTAAGACTTTCCTAGTTTATACCTGGATGTAAGGTTTGGCACAGCATTTTGGATATAATTAACAGCATGGAATTACATATTTGAATGTGGTAATAAAGAGGGAATTTTAGGTAATATATATGTTACTAGAATATAAATTTAAAAAGCAAAAACCATGGGGCTATACAACACAAACAGGGAAGCCCAGTGTAAGCCACAGATGGTAGTCAATGGTACAATTATAACAATATTCTTTCATCACTTATAACAAATGTAGCACACTAATGCAAGGTGTTATTAATTGGAGAAAGGTATATGGGAGCTCCATATTTTCAGCATGATTTTTCTGTCAAGCTACAAGTTCTCTAATGAAAGTAAGCCAAGCATTTGCTGTCTTGATTCTCTGGATCCCTCACAACCACCTGAACTTTCAGACCAGAGCTGGGTTCAAGAGAGAAGCTCCAGGGACGCGGCCTTGGCCCAGTGGTTAGGGCATCTGCCTACCACATGGGAGGTCCGCAGTTCAAACCCTGGGCCTCCTTGACCCGTGTGGAGCTGGCCCGTGCGCAGTGCTGATACGCGCAAGGAGTGCCCTGTCACGCAGGGGTGTCCCCCACATAGGGGAGCCCCATGCACAAGAAATGCTCCCCGTTGGGAGAAAAAAAAATACAGCCTGCCCAGGAGTGGTGCCGCCTGCACGGAGAGTCGACGCAGCAAGATGACGCAACAAAAAGAGACAGCTTCCCAGTGCGGCTGACAAGAATACGAGTGGACAGAGGAGAACACACAGTGAATGGACACAGAGAGCAGACAGCTGGGGGTGGGGGGGCTGGGAAGGGGAGAGAAATAAAATAAAAAATAAATCTAAAAAAAAAACCCATCCCTAAAGGTTCCATATTGCATGATTCTACCTACACATTTTTGAAATGGCAAAATGATAAATGGAGAGCGGAGTTGTGGTGGTCAGGGGTTTGGGGAGAGTGGGCAGGAGGGTGTGTGTGTGATGATAGAAGAACAACCAAAACGTGGAGTTCTTGTACGGATGCAGCCATCCTGGAGCGTGAATGTGGTGGTGGACACACAGCCTCCACCTGTGGAGTCAGGTACACACACACACACACACGCATGCACATGGCACGGTGCTCCTGGACAACCTGTGGAGTTAGATACACACACACACACACACTCACGCACACGGCACGGTGCTCCTGGACGACCTGTGGAGTTAGATACACACACACACACAAACGCACGCACACGGCACGGTGCTCCTGGACGATCTGAACGATGGGTGGGCTTGAACGGTGCGGTCTTGTCCTACAGCTTTACGAGGGGGTACCTGGGGACACTGGCTTCTCTCCGTTACTTCTTTTTTTTTGTTCCAAATTCTACTCAATTTATTCATTTTTTTAAAAAATATTACATTAAAAAAATATGAGGTCCCCATTCACCCCCACCGCCCCCCCACCACTCCCCCCACAGTAACACTCTCCCCCATCATCATGACACATCCATTGCATCTGGTGAGTACATCTCTGGGCATCGCTGCACCCCATGGCCTATGGTCCACACCATAGCCCACACTCTCCCACGTTCCATCCAGTGGGCCATGGGAGAACAGGCAATGTCCGGCAATTGTCCCTGGAGCACCACCCAGGACAACTCCAAGTCCCGAAAATGCCTCCACATCTCATCTCTTCCTCCCATTCCCCGCCCCTGGCAGCCACCATGGCCACTTTTCCACACCAATGCCACATTTTCTCGATTATTAACCACAATATTTCATGAATAGAATATCATTAAACCCACTCTAATCCTTACTGTAGTCCTCCTTCCTGTCGACCTTGGCTTGGTTGTGTCCATTCCACATCTATGTCAAGAGGGGGCTTAGATTCCACATGGATACTGGATGCAATTTTCCTGCTTTCAGTTGTAAGCACTCTAGGCTCCATGGTGTGGTGGTTGACATTCTTCAACTCCATGTTAGCTGAGTGGGGTAAGTCCAATAAATCAGAGTGTAGGAGCTGAAGTCTGTTGAGGTTCAGGGCCTGGCTATCATACTGTCAGTCCAGAGATTCAAATCCCTTAGATATATCTTAAACCCCAGCACCAACTACAATTCCAGTAAAGTAGCATGAAAGTCTTGTGAAAAGAGATCCCATCTGAGTCCAGTTCCATCACGCAGAAACACCAGCTCCAAAGAAGGGCCAACTGACATGGCAGTGAACTCCATCTGCCATGACCATAGAGCCTGTGGGTCTTTTTAGCCCTCAAAAGAACCAATACCTGTGGTTGTATCTACTTTATCTGTCTCTGGGATTCTGCTCAGGTGTGCATAAGGGCAATCCTTCTGACAACCTCCAGACTCTTTTTTAGAGACTCATAGCCATATAAACTCATTTGTCCTTTCCATTTCCCCCTTACTTTAGGTCAAACAGCATTTTTAACTCCTGTTATTATATGTAGACAGGGATATTCTGCTGGTCCGCATTGAACCTTTAATTCAAGGTCATTTTCTATTTACGTCATCAGCTGGTACTTGGTAGTGATCCCTCGGTGCCAGGGAGGCTCATCCCCAGGTGTCATGTCCCACGCTGGAGGGAAGGCATTGCATTTACAAGCTGAGTTTGGCTTTGAGACTGGCCACATTTGAGTAACATGGAGGCTGTCAGGAGGGAACCCCTAGGCACAGTGCTGCTCTAGGCCTTGTTCTTATTTCAGGTGTATAGGCTCACAAGCATAGTCATTAGTATCAGGGGCTCACTGTTGGACCCTCATTCCTTCCTGGTCCTTGCCGTTGCACTTGGGGGACTGCCGCTGCTCCCCTAGGGACCACAACAGAGTCCCACCCCCCAGTCAGGAACCCAATACCCCCCCCAGCTGTTGTTTTTAATTGTTTCCACTATGAGTATATCCAAACATTTCCTCGCACCCTGGACACATGCCTTGTATAACTCCCTGTCAACCATATATCGCCTGTCAATAACATCCCATACCAGTATTCCTCTGCTGCCACTGTTGAACCACTCTGTGATCCAAAACTTCCTGAACAGTGAAGCCCAATATAATGTCAGATTCCCTTGATAGTGAATGGAATATAGCGATGAGTTTAAAAGTTAGATATAGAATATATATTGATTTGGAAAAATTCTGCATCCTATCTTTTTCTTTTCTTTTTTCCCTAATTATTGAGCTTCTCTTCACAGGAGCCTTAGATCACAGTAATTCATATATATAATATACAGTAGTCCCACGTATCCATTATAAAACCTTTTCTCTTCCACAGAAATAATCTTTTAATTTATTCATATCATATTTACTGAAACTGATGTACAGATAATGAGACAATAGCTTTCAAACAAGGTAACATTTGTGTTTACATTGTGGTTTATACTCTAGGCTATACAGTTTTCTAAATTTTTTTAGTTATCCTATGTTTTACATTATGGTTTACATTATTAGTCTGTCGTCCCCTATATGTTTTTGGTGTAATATTACATGTTTTATATCCATCCTTGTGTACTCTTGTGAAACACTTCCCTTGCCCTCACATTTACTCTGGTTCCATCTATTAAATATCTATTTCCCCCTCTCCTTGGGGCCCACAGTGACAGTCAATTTTCATTTCCTGAGGAGCCACGTCCAGAGATACTTGCAACAGTGCTGAGGGGCTGACCCGCTCAACTGCCCTAATGCCCTGGGAGCCACCCTTTCTCTTGAGAGATACAGTTCCCTCTATTTGATGGCATTAGTCCTCCCCAGGATGTGGGTCTACCTTCACTCTCATTATATGGGTCTCTACCCAATGGTATAACCCACTCTGGCAAAATGAGCATTCACATATTCCCTAGGAGTCTGTCCTGCATCAGGTTATCCCCTTTGAGTATCTTAAACAGGTAACTTTCCTAATTATATTTTGAAAAGGTTTTCTCAGCATTATACTCTCAACCAACACCTGACAATTTCCTATGTTTGTGTGTTGCCCCACCCTCCCCCCAATTTCTTGGGCAGTATTACCCATCCGCCCATCCTTAGCCCCCCTCAAACCCCTAAAGCCCCACCCAAAGGTAGCCCTATGCCCCATTTTATCCCTTTCTTGTACACATACTTACCTCCAGCTTATCATAGATTTCACCCATGTAGATGTCAGCTTACATCCTTCCTCCACCTCCCGATTTCCTGTAAGCCTATCTTCCAGTCTCTAGCTCTCTGAGGCAGCTGGCTTATTTCATATCACTGAGGTCATGTAGTATTTGTCCTTCAATGCTTGGGTTGCTTCACTCAACATGAGGTTCTCAAGATTCATCCATGTTATCATGTGTGTTTGTAGTGTATTTCTTACAACTGTATGTGAAGATCATTTCCATAATTTCAATTTAAAAATGACCCAGCTCATCAGATGAACAGATAATGACAACTAACACCTAGCAAGCCTCATTATGTTCCAGGAGCGCTTCCAAGCCCTCGGCGCTGGGTGGCTTGTTTAAAGGGGAATCCGCTTCTCAGAGGAGGAAGGGAAGGGGAGGAGCTGAGCACCCCCAGGGTCACGTGGCTCATAAGCTGTGGGTGGGCTGCGCCCGGCGCCCCCTGCCCATCAGGCTCCACTAGCGGGAGAGCTCCTGCCCGCCTGCTCGGAGGACCCGCCTGCGCGTGGAAGGGCCGCCCCATGCCCCTGGGACGAGCCAGCCATGCAGGACGGCAACTGGCAGGGAGCGGGCGCGAGCGGGCATTACTGCGGCACCCGGAGGGCGCCTGGCGCTCAGCCCGCACAGGTGTCCCGTGCTGTCCTCACCTGACCCTCGCGGTGGCAGGGGCATAAGGGCTCTCCCCAGCCCCATCTCGCAGGCCAGGAAACAGCTTTAGATGAAGTTCACCTGCCCAGGGTGATGCAGCCAGGAAAGAACAGTCAGGATCCAAGGTCCAAGTCCAAGGTCCATCAGGCCCTCCTAAGCCTGTGCCTGCTCTAGACATTTCCACCTGGGGGAGGGCTGGGGATGGGGTGAGGATACCTGGGAAGGATTTGCATTTCCTCGGCTGCATCTGACGTGTGCTGAGTCTCTCCCTCCTCCGTCCCCTCCCATCTCTCCTCTTCTCTCCTTCCTCTCCCCCTCCATTTCTTCTCTCCTTCCTTTCCCCTCCATTTCTTCTCTCCTTCCTTCTTCCCTCCATTTCTTCTCTCCTGCCTCTCCCCCCTCCATTTCTTCTCTCCTTCCTCTCCCCCTCCGTTTCTTCTCTCCTTCCTTCCTCCCTCCATTTATTCTCTCTCCCCCCCTCCATTTCTCTGTCACTTCTCTCCTCTCCCCCTTTCCCTCCCCACCCCATGTCCTTCCTCCTTTCCTTCTCTCCCAGTGCCCCCTCCCTCCCCACACCAGCCCCCTAGCTGTCCTCAGCCACCTGCCCCTCCCACCTCCCATTCCTTCAGTGTCTATTGAGGCCTGTGTGTGCCGAGGTAAAACAATGGAATTATCTTTGAGGAGGAAGGAAGACGCTGCCTCCCTTTCTTCTTGAGCGCTTAATGGCCCAGCAGGGGGTCAGGTCTTTGGATGTTACCACGAGAAGCCGTGAGCCTTCTGACCTGGGAAGGCGCACAGTTGCCTTTGGAATCCGCCCAGAGTCTCTCCCAGGCATGCGGGAGATTTTTGCAATTGCAAGGGGCATCCACCTCTCTCTCAAGGGCGAAGGGTTTTGATTGCTCTTTTGTCACATTAACTGTGTGATGTTGTGTGACGTTCCGTCCAGCTTTTGTAGCTCTTTTTTGCTACCTTAGCTTGCGTGTGAACATGTATATGCTCGCGCCCTAATGAATTGTGGTCTCTCTCTCGTATACGGTGCAAAGGGGTCTCACTCGGCTGCTTTGCTCCATTACCCCAAGGCCGGGCTGGCCCATGCCCTGCACTGCGCCCGCTCCCTCCCCATTCGGGGGGTCAGCTCTCCCCACGACCACTCTGTATAAAGAGCGAGTCCCCGCTGTCCGCCTCTTCCTCTTTGACTCGACCCACACCTTCAACACATTTTCGAGCACCTGACCTATTTAATTTTGACATGTTAATTTTTATGGCCTTTACCATTAAGTCCCCATCGTTACTATCTAAGCTCCCCGGAGTAGAACTTCGTGGGACTCTGGCTGCATCCTCAGCCCCCCAAACAGGTCCTACCAGATGTTTATTAACCACTTCTAGACTCCAGGCACTTAAAATAACAGGCCAGCTCCGCCAAGGTGTTGGGTTATCTCAGCTGGCCTATGACCACCCCTTCTCCATGCGGTCACCCTCCTCTGGGGCCACCCTCCTCTGTGGCCACCCTCCTCTGTGGCCATCCTTCTCTGTGGCCGCCCTCCTCTGTGGCCACCCTCCTCTGTGGCCACCCTCCTCTGTGGCCACCCTCCTCTGCGGCCACCCTCCTCTGCGGCCACCGTCCTCTGTGGCCACTCTCCTCTGTGGTCACCCTCCTCTGTGGCCACCCTCCTCTGTGGCCACTCTCCTCTGTGGCCACCCTCCTCTGCGGCCACCGTCCTCTGTGGCCACTCTCCTCTGTGGTCACTCTCCTCTGTGGCCACCCTCCTCTGTGGTCACCCTCCTCTGTGGCCACCCTCCTCCATGCGGTCACCCTCCTCTGTGGTCACCCTCCTCTGTGGCCACCCTCCTCTGTGGCCACCCTCCTCTGCGGCCACCCTCCTCTGTGGCCACCGTCCTCTGTGGCCACCCTCCTCTGTGGTCACTCTCCTCTATGGCCACCCTCCTCTGTGGTCACTCTCCTCTGTGGTCACTCTCCTCTATGGCCACCCTCCTCTGTGGTCACCCTCCTCTGTGGCCACCCTCCTCCATGCGGTCACCCTCCTCTGTGGCCACCCTCCTCTGTGGTCACCCTCCTCTCTGGTCACCCTCCTCTGTGGCCACCCTCCTCTGTGGCCACCCTCCTCTGTGGCCACCCTCCTCTGCGGCCACCCTCTTCTGTGGCCACCGTCCTCTGTGGCCACCCTCCTCTGTGGTCACTCTCCTCTATGGCCACCCTCCTCTGTGGTCACCCTCCTCTGTGGCCACCCTCCTCCATGCGGTCACCCTCCTCTGTGGCCACCCTCCTCTGTGGTCACCCTCCTCTCTGGTCACCCTCCTCTGTGGTCACCCTCCTCTGTGGCCACCCTCCTCTGTGGTCACCCTCCTCTGTGGTCATCCTCCTCTCTGGTCACCCTCCTCTGTGGTCACCCTCCTCTGTGGCCACCCCTCTCTGTGGTCACCCCTCTCTGTGGCCACCCCTCCTCCGTGTGGCCACCCCCCCTCTGTGGTCACCCCTCCTCCGTAGTCACCCCTCCTCTGTGGTCACCCTCCTGTACGTGGTCACCCCTCCCCCATGTGGTCACCCCTTTCTGTGGTCACCCCTCCTCCATAGTCACCCCTCCCTGTGGTCACCCTCCTCTGTGTGGTCACCCCTCCCCCATGTGATCATCACCCCTCCCCCATGTGGTCACCCCTCCTCCGTATGGTCACCTCTCTGTGGCCACCCCTCCTCTATGGTCAACCCTTCCTGTAGTCACCCCTCTCTGTGGTCACCCCTCTCTGTGGTCACCCTCCTCTGTGGTCACCCCTCTCTGTGGTCACCCTCCTCTGTGTGGCTGGCTCCCTGACTTCCGGGTGTGCCCCAGCCCGGGAGAGCAGACCCCATACCCTGCCTGTGCTTGGAGGCCCCCGACCTATCTTCTCAGGGAACGCGTGTTGGACACCCAGTGTGTGAACTGCTGCCCAGAGGAGAGACAGCACCCGGGGTCAGACACCACAGGGGGTGGGTCATTGCTCCCTGCCTCGGTTTCCACACTCACGAATGGAGGTGGGTCATCTCCACAACGCCCTACCTGAGGACCGTCGGGACTGCTGAGAGCAGGCCTGTTGGTGACACAGGCAGGAGGCTCAAGTCACGGCCGTTTGGGTGGTGCTGGGACAGAGAGAGGGATACTGGAAAGTTCTGTCCTGCGGTGCAGGTCTTTGCAGGGAAAGACGTGAGCTGGGCTAGCAAGAGCAGGCCACCACGTTTTAGTCTCCAGCCAAAAAATGGGATGGACTGAGGAGTAAACATTCCAGGGCAGATTCTCATCCTTGCACGGAAACTCACATTTTAGCCTGTGAGGAAATAAAAGCTCCACTAACTTAGAGCAAATGGGGGAGGGGGGGCACCTGATGAAACTGACAACAACTACTGTCTTTGATCACCGCATTTTTACATTGTAAGAAATCTAGGGAACATAAATTATAGTCATCTCTTGCTTAGTCATGACACTGACATTTTATGGCTCAGAATGGTGAAATAGCCATTTCACAGAGTTCAGCCTTATAGTAGTCACAAACTAAACAGACGTGTCCACCTGAACACTGGCTAAAATGCACAGTAATATGTTTAGTTTAGAATCACTTTAAATCAGATTCCAGCACTTACTTCATCTTCAGACATCCGCCCTGCCATCAAAACTGTGCGTTTCCCAAGAGAAAATCCCTTGGGGACGCCTGAACCTAATCCACGGTGCCCATGAGCCAGGCGCATTTCCTCAATTTGGACACATCAGATCACCTCCAGGCAACATTTCCATCAGGTGAATTTAGAAGCCTGCCTAGCTATTAGGTATTTTTGCTTTCCTCTAAATATCCACTAGCAAGTGCAAATTTGTGCACACCTAGCACTACCTCATGTAAGGGAGACATAAACCACGTGTGAGTCTGTATTTCTAACACATTTAGCTGCAGGGTTTGACACCATGCATCTGTCAGAATTAAATATTTCTTGCTAGCAGCTTTTTAGCTGTTTTAGCAGGTGATAGAGTATACCTAGAAGAACACACAGGGGGAAATGTTAAAAATGATTTTAATGTGAAATGCCAGGGATATTTAAATGCCGTAACGTGAAGGGGCTGCAGGCTTCTCTCAGAGGGACCCAGCCCAAGGAGCTCGTGGGCAACGGGCAGATTTCTCTGGAGCTGCGTTAATGAATGAGCCAGGCACGAGCCGAGAGGGAGCCCAGGCCTGAGATGAGGAATTTCACCTGCGGAGCTGACTGGGACTCGTAGCAACAAAAGGCTTAGGTGTGGGGGCTGCCCCAGAACGTCGGGTGAGATTTCTGAATATCCAGGATCACTCCCATTACTCATTTCCCATGTTAGGACTGCTCTGTTTCATGGCATTTTCAGAGTGCCATACACAACAATTCCTCTTTAATTGGCGAGTAGAGAGAAAACAAAAAATACTGTTTCTTTTAACTTTGATTTCAAAAATTCTCCCTTATTTAGGCAGCAGAGAGGTGGGCAGAGCAAACTTTTATTCCAGCGTCACATGAACCATTTTTCACATGAGACTGATGCAAATCTGGTATGTGGATACCAGTTCACAGTGTCACAAGCTAGATTCCAGACTGTTCTTTCACACCTGAGAAAGTAATGCGACTGGGTGTGAAATTGATGGAGAACTGGAAACGTGCCCTGGAATTCTTCCCGTCGACAGATTGGATCTTGAATCCTGCCCAGTGACAAGGTGTTTACACTTAGTAGGTCCAGTCCCGTCGCTCATGGGAAGGACCTGCCCATGCTGGCATGCAGGGCAGTGGCTGCTGGAGCTCAGAAGGTGCTGAACGAGGGTCACATCTCGCCGGCCCTGCAGGGGTCCACGGCGTCACCTGCTCACTCACATTTGTCTCCCACGAGCCACTCTGCACCGCGCAGCCAGAACGGTCTCTGTAAAACGCAATCTGCTCACGTCCTCCCTGCTGGCCTTTGGGTTATCCTCTGAGCGGCCTCCAAGCCCCTGCCCTGACCCCCAGGCCCCACAGAGCCCCCGGCCCTGCGCCCATCCCAAGTCCTTCCAACGCGAATGCCAGCCTGAGCTCCGATCAGGGCTGGCCTGTCACTCCAGGACACTGAGATGCGAGTTCCCTGAGCCACAGCTGGGAAGACGGGTGACCTGCGCAGGTCTGCGGGAGGAAGGGGGCGGAACGCGCCGTCCCTCTGTCCTGTACCGTCCAAATCCCCCCAGCAGAGCCCCTGCTGCCCCGCCCCTGATGCCGTGTCCTCCAGCTGCGCGGGGTTCCTCTGCCCGACTTTTCCCTTGGTCCAGCGACGCCCGCCCCGGGTTGCCAAATGGTCTTCCCGTGAGCTGCCCAGTGTCCGCTCAGCACCGTGGTCACTGGCCTTGGCAGATCAGAATCCCAGCTCTGCCACTGTTCACCCTAAATGGAGAGCTCGAAACGTGGGGACACCTCTGGCGGGCAGTGATGGGACTCAGTCTTGGGGGGCCTGCGACCAGGGCTGCTGGGGGACGGGCCCAGCACCCAGAGCTTGCAGAGGCAGAGTGTGCACAGGTGGGGGCCCGACCCAGGGTGACCGCACCGCCTACGGTCCAGACAGGGCCCCCGAGAGAGGGAGCACGGTCGATATCGGTCCTCACGCCAGGGCAGCGAGCGTCCACCGAGACAGCCCCGGAAGATGGGGGCACGTGGTCCCCCATCCACGCGGGACGTCTCGGGGCTCTGCTGGATGACCGGGAGCCCCGACAGCATTAGAACACGGGGGCCATCAGCAGCCCCCTGCCCCCACTGTCCGAGTCTCACTGCGGGGGCCTGGAGCCCAGGTTCTTAGGCCCCCCGAGGTGCTTGCTGTGCATATTAGAGTTCAGGAACCCAGTTTCTAAGTCAGTGTGGGGATCCCCTCTCTAATTGCCCTTGGCTCCACCCCTCACCAGCAGCCCTCAGTTACAACCGCGGACTCCGTCCAAGGTAAAACCACCGCCTCAGGCTTCCCAGGGGAGGGCTGTCCCCAGGGGCCAGGGGTGCAGAGAGAGGTCGCTTTCCTGAGTCACAAAAGGTCCTGTCCACCCGAGGCCACGCTTGTCTAGTCACATCTTCAAATTGGACTGTTGGAAACTGAGGCACAGTGATCTCGCAAGGAGAGATGTGCTGTTTCCACGGCTACGCTTGCAACCTAAGGAATGCGGTAATTAAGAGTTCCGGGCAAACAGGATGAAGCTGTGAAAGGCTAAAATAAAAGATGAGTGGGTGACATTTGTGTAGTAAATAGAAGACTTAAACTTTGTACCTTGAGATAAGATTTTTTGAATTCCTTAGACTATGAGTAATGCTGACGGTTAACTCTGTGTTGCAGCTTCTGCCCATGTGGACTGGGGTGTACATAGAGCCTCTTGTGAACAATAAAGCTGTCTGATGAGTCTCTGCTCGCAGACCCCTGATCTTTCATTCCCGACACCCTTCGGGTCCAAATCTCCAACACTGGACGTTTAAGTGACTGCCCAGAATCAATACATCTGCTCCAAGACAAGCAACTTACTGCCTCGAATACCCAGAGAAAAGATGTCACTTTCTCCTGCTAAAAGATAGTAAGTCCCATTTGGCCAAGATGCTGTCATGCTTCCTCTCCAATTAAACTCAACAACTGTTTCATGACACCCTCAAGGCCAAGTCCAGTGCTGTGTGTGTGTCTGTGAATATGTACATGCACACATACCTATTTATTTAAATACGTATTTAAATGTCTTGCCTTCGTTGGACTTTGTTTCTCCCAGGCATTTATAAAACAACCAAATGAGATGCGAGGAGTCGTACATGCTGAGCAGGTGTCCCAGGGACTCCAAGTCAGGAGGGACGAGCCGGGCGTGCCTGGGAACATGGGGCTCCTGGCGCTGTCTGGCGGGAGGAAGGAAGTGGTCAGATGGACGCCGTTCCCTCTCATCACTGCCTGCCTGAAGCTCTTTGTGGACTATTAGTGCTATGGGAATTTAGTTTCTAAATTGAAACTGGGCTTCAAAGCCGTTAGATGAGGCTGCGTGTCTAAGGGAAAAAACCAGGTGACAGACAGGTTACTGATTAGTAAGGAACTTTGCACCAGTAGCTGGGGAGGACAGAGAAAGAAAAGATAATAATAACAAAGCGGGTGGGGGTACACTTGACAGGAAGGCCTGGAAGAAAGGAACCTCTGGAATCCATTGATTTTGTGTACGTGTATGTATAAAATATGTATACATATATGTTTATAATGCAAATTCACATTATTTTTATGACATATATACACAGTGCATAAAATAATGTAAAAATAACACTATATATAAAATGATAGGGTTATTTTTACTTTTTTTTTTGGTAAAACATGTTCTAATATGTAGTTTTATTTTGTTCACTTCAAAAGTTTAATTTCTCCATGATGACAAAATAAAATGATCTTGCTAGAAAAATTCCAAGAATGAGCTTAGGAGCCACGCAGCTTTAGTTGAGGTTCCTCTTTGGTGCTCCACGTGGGCATGTTAACATTGATGGGCCATTAATAAATAAACATTGCTTTGTGCCAACAGGGCATGGGCAGGGATCATGCTAAGACACAGAATCTCCTTTGGCCTCAGGATTCTAATGAAAATTTCCATTTTTCTGTTGCTTCTCTAGAATAAAAGGATAATTAGGGGGGAGGTGCCTAACTGCTCTCATACCTGCCCCCAGAGTTCCTTCCTGATGAGGTTAACAAGCCTCCAGTATGGGGGCAAAGCTGGGCTTCTCCAGCTTCAACCTCCATCCTGTGGGGAGACCCTAAATCTGATTACCTGTGAGCAAGTTGGCTGCTTCTGAGAGCTTGATCACTTGCTTAATGTGACATCATTGTTACCAAGCAAGAGCTCACTGCCCAATGCACAGAGGCCGATACTGTGGCATCAGGATATTGAGAAAAGAATGAACTGTAATGCAAGATTGACAGGCAAGGAGACAGGAGGCGAGGCTCAAATCTCTCTCCCTGATCTGAGCACTAAGGGAAATGTTACAGGCATGGGAGATGGGACAGAAGTGGTGAGGCTAGCTTGGCATCGTCCAACTGTCCATGTGGGACGGAGTGGATTTTAGGCCAGATCTTCCTTGTTGAAGGGCATCTTACATTTGAGCTGCTTCTAGTGTCTCCCTGTCCTCGTCATCTTGGTTCTGAGGGAGGTGACCTCTGTTCCTAGTGTCTCAAAGTTCATATAAGGGACATGAGTCAGTGTTTTCCACTCATGACAAGCCCTGTGGATAAACAAGCTCAGAAGAAAAGGCTACAGGCTCAGAGAGCACCACCCCCCAATCAATTTTGACCTGCCCCCAGTTACAGCATCACCCCAGCATTTGGAAAACTCAGCTTCTACAGTGTGTGAGGACTGTAAGGCTACATGCTTGCTGGTGAACAGGGTCCACAAGGGGTCACAGCGAGCCTTCTAGGGCCGACTGAGAGTGATTCCATCCACCATCCTCCTCCACTTTAGTAGAAAGAGGGGCGTCGGAGAAGTGGGTGGCGGTCTCTCTGCTTGCTGGCCCATCGTCCTCACTTTCCTCAGGTTCCTGCACTTCATTCCTTCATATTCTCAAGATAGATGGCAGCAAAAGGCTACGTTCACAGCTAAACTAGGTAGTGACTCTAGCACAAAGAATGATGCCTTTCTCCTGTCTCTGCCCACCTGTGCCAACCTAATCTTTGGGCTGAGAGCAGGTGCTGCCCACAATTTATATCTGTTTCCTTTAGTAGATCTTTATTGAAAATAGGCATTTTTCTCTCTGAAATTGCTTAACTTTAAACTCCATGTGTCACTGATAAAATGTATTTTGGAAAAAAAAAAAAGGTGGTTCTTCTTCTGCATCCTTAGGCTTCCTTCTTCCCATTCTGTTATGCCAGCTTCCATAAAATACTTCCTACATGTGTGTGTGTGTATGTGTGTGTGTGTGTGCGCTATTGACTCATCCTAGAATGAGAAAATGCCCTGCCTTACCCAGGGTGTTACTAGATAGTTACTCATCTTTACCAACCAGCTGGGTGGCTTTTCCTTGTATTCTGCCCCTGGTTGCTCTAGAATCCACTTGGTGGGTTCTGTCAGGGTAAATATCCAGGAACTCAATGGCCTGAGAGACAGAAAATGATCCAGGGCTCTAAGTGGTCCAGTAGGGAAGTTTGTCCTGTGCTTCCCCTGCAAGAGTGGTTGACTGTGTGTGTCTTCCCTTCCATTCAACTGTCCTCCCAGCCCCTCTCTTGGCCTGTTCCAGCCTGGAGAAGACCAGCCATGCTGGCACCTGCTTGAATCGGAGTTGCCTGTGCTCTGCTTCCTGTCAGGCCTGCCCTGGAGCCTGCTGATCCTCTAGGATCAGGACTCCCCAGTGGTAGAGGCCCGCCTACCAACGCCAGCCCTTCTTCTCACATCCCTGCCCCCAAATCAGGGCAGGATGGTGGGTTCTCCCAGGATCTCACACACCACTGGCTCCCCCTCAGCTTGCAGGTATCAAAACCCCCCACTCATGTGGTTTCTGCAAAAAGTGTCTGAACGTAATTGTTTAAATATGAAATGTTCAAGAATATGATGGACTCGGTGACTCAAGCCAGCTGGTCAGCATTTCCCCTCTCGGCTCTGCCTTCCGGAATGCAGGCTTCCTCTCCTGCTTCCACCTGCCATCCCAGGCTCCTGCTATCTGTGTACCTGCAAGTCCTCTGGATCTGATACTGCCTGCACAAGCCCTGGAATTCGCATCCCCCTAGCTCTGCGGATGGGGGAGGGGCTCACGCTGCTTGCCCAGTGTGGGTTGGCACCTGCACTGATAAAGTACGCAGACAGCAGCAGAGGTGCGGTGCAGCCATGCCATAGCAAGCAGAGAGAGGTGAGGAGAGCACGTGAAATGTGCTGAGAGCAAAGGGCAGCTGAGCAGTGGTCAACCAACAGCAGAAACCTCCCCCGCAATAATTATCCACCAGCGCTGTCTCCGCTCACCTCGAGGTGCTCTGTTATGTTCTATGAAGGGGCTTCATAGGTTGAGACTTAGTGTCTCCTTCCAGTCTAGAGAGAGAAAGAGCGAGATTTAAGCACAGATAACTGCATGCATAGTTTCACCTATTACACATATATCCGTGACAGATACTATCCTATAGCTATATAAATGGAGACATGCATGCACAGATATTTATCCAAAATTCCATGGCTCTTATCGACTCATCAATGCCCCTTCATAAACTAAAATATATGCTTAGCATACGACCCAACAAAGACATTCTTTGGTATTCACCAAAAAGAAATAAAAACATTTTTCTTCCCTGTTGTATGAGCATGTTAACTACAGATGTTACAATCGCCCCAAGGTGGAAGCAGGTCAAATGTCCACCGATGGGAGAATAAACAAATTGTGCTTCATTCACACGAAGAACACTGCTCAGCAAAAATTTTTAAAAAATACTGATTCATGCAATAGCATGGATATATCTGTAAAACAAGTTGTTAAGGGGAAGAAGCCAAATGCCAAAGAGAGCATGTTGCATGAGTTCATGCAAGTACAATTCAAGAGTAGGCAAATCAGTACAATGGTGATAGAAGCCAGAGCTGTGCTTGCTGCTGGGGCTAAAATGACTGAAAAGGTACACTGTGATTGCTTTTATAATATGACACAGACCTAACTTAACGAGTTAACAAAGGGGTAGCCAAAAGATTTTCTCTCTGGTAGAGAATATTATAAAATTCACAAGTTTGTCCTCCCCGCAAAAGACTCTGGCAAGGCCTGTGGCTTGTGTCGTCTTTGTGGAAGCCAGCTCTAAGCTCGAAAACTCTAAGCTCGGCCTCAAGAACCAAGAATTGGGACGGGCCCATCTCTTCACTTGACGATAAAATATATAGGCCTTGGGAAGCGGATGTGGCTCAAGTGATAAGGCCTCCACCTACCACGTGGGAGGACCAAGGTTCGATCCCTGGGGCCTCCTGGTGAAAAAGCAGAAGAGAAAGCATGCAGTAAGCCAGTACCCACGTGGTGAGCTGAGTGCCCATGTGAGTGCCTGAGTGTCAAGCTGTGAACCTATGTGATGAACCAAGTGCCCACGTGGTGAGCCACGTGCCCATGTGAGTGCCTGAGTGGCAAGCTGTGCGCCTATGTGATGAACCAAGTGCCCACATGGTGAGCCACGTGCCCATGTGAGTGCCTGAGTGGCAAGCTGTGCGCCTATGTGATGAACCAAGGGCCCACGTGGTGAGCCGAGTGCGCATGTGAGTGCCTGAGTGGCAAGCTCTGCGCCTATGTGATGAACCAAGTGCCCACCTGATGAGCCACATGCCCATGTGAGTGCCTGAGTGTCAAGCTGTGCGCCTATGTGATGAACCAAGTGCCCACAGGGTGAGCCACGTGCCCATGTGAGTGCCTGAGTGGCAAGCATTGCGCCTATGTGATGAACCAAGTGCCCACGTGGTGAGCCGAGTGCCCATGTGAGTGCCTGAGTGTCAAGCTGTGCGCCTATGTGATGAACGAAGTGCCCACATGATGAGCCACGTGCCCATGTGAGTGCCTGAGTGGCAAGCTGTGCGCCTATGTGATGAACCAAGTGCCCACATGGTGAGCCACGTGCCCATATGAGTGCCTGAGTGTCAAGCTGTGCGCCTATGTGATGAACCAAGTGCCCACATGGTGAGCCACGTGCCCATGTGAGTGCCTGAGTGGCAAGCTGTGCGCCTATGTGATGAACCAAGTGCCCACGTGGTGAGCCACGTGCCCATGTGAGTGCCTAGGTGGCAAGCTCTGCGCCTATGTGATGAACCAAGTGCCCACATGGTGAGCCGAGTGCCCATGTGAGTGCCTGAGTGGCAAGCTGTGCGCCTATGTGATGAACCAAGTGCCCACATGGTGAGCCGAGTGCCCATGTGAGTGCCTGAGTGGCAAGCTGTGCGCCTATGTGATGAACCAAGGGCCCACGTGGTGAGCCACGTGCACATGTGAGTGCCTGAGTGGCAAGCTCTGCGTCTATGTGATGAACCAAGTGCCCACATGGTGAGCCACGTGCGCATGTGAGTGCCTGAGTGGCAAGCTTTGCGCCTATGTGGTGAACCAAGTGCCCACATGGTGAGCCACGTGCCCATGTGAGTGCCTGAGTGGCAAGCTCTGCGTCTATGTGATGAACCAAGAGCCCACATGGTGAGCCACGTGCCCATGTGAGTGCCTGAGTGGCAAGCTCGGCGCCTATGTGATGAACCAAGTGCCCACATGGTGAGCCACGTGCCCATGTGAGTGCCTGCGTGTCAAGCTCTGCGTCTATGTGATGAAACAAGTGCCCACATGGTGAGCCACGTGCCCATGTGAGTGCCTGAGTGTCAAGCTCTGCATCTATGTGATGAACCAAGTGCCCACGTGGTGAGCCACATGCCCATGTGAGTGCCTGAGTGTCAAGCTGTGCGTCTATGTGATGAACCAAGTGCCCACATGGTGAGCCACGTGCCCATGTGAGTGCCTGAGTGGCAAGCTCGGCATCTATGTGATGAACCAAGTGCCCACGTGGTGAGCCACGTGCCCATGTGAGTGCCTGAGTGGCAAGCTCTGCGTCTATGTGATGAACCAAGAGCCCACATGGTGAGCCACGTGCCCATGTGAGTGCCTGAGTGGCAAGCTCTGCGTCTATGTGATGAACCAAGAGCCCACATGGTGAGCCACGTGCCCATGTGAGTGCCTGAGTGGCAAGCTCAGCGCCTATGTGATGAACCAAGTGCCCACATGGTGAGCCACGTGCCCATGTGAGTGCCTGCGTGTCAAGCTCTGCGTCTATGTGATGAACCAAGTGCCCACATGGTGACCCACGTGCCCATGTGAGTGCCTGAGTGGCAAGCTCTGCGCCTATGTGATGAACCAAGTGCCCACATGGTGAGCCACGTGCCCATGTGAGTGCCTGCGTGTCAAGCTCTGCATCTATGTGATGAACCAAGTGCCCACGTGGTGAGCCACGTGCCCATGTGAGTGCCTGAGTGTCAAGCTGTGCGCCTCTGTGATGAACCAAGTGCCCACATGGTGAGCCACGTGCCCATGTGAGTGCCTGAGTGGCAAGCTCTGCGTCTATGTGATGAACCAAGTGCCCACATGGTGAGCCACGTGCCCATGTCAGTGCCTGAGTGGCAAGCTGTGCGCCTATGTGGTGAACCAAGTGCCCACATGGTGAGCCATGTGCCCATGTTAGTGCCTGAGTGGCAAGCTGTGCGCCTATGTGATGAACCAAGTGCCCACGTGGTGAGCCGAGTGCCCATGTGAGTGCCTGAGTGTCAAGCTGTGCGCCTATGTGATGAACCAAGTGCCCACATGGTGAGCCACGTGCCCATGTGAGTGCCTGAGTGGCAAGCTATGCGCCTATGTGATGAACCAAGGGCCCACGTGGTGAGCCGAGTGCCCATGTGAGTGCCTGAGTGGCAAGCTCTGCGCCTATGTGATGAACCAAGTGCCCACCTGATGAGCCACATGCCCATGTGAGTGCCTGAGTTTCAAGCTGTGCGCCTATGTGATGAACCAAGTGCCCACAGGGTGAGCCACGTGCCCATGTGAGTGCCTGAGTGGCAAGCTCTGCGCCTATGTGATGAACCAAGTGCCCACATGGTGAGCCACGTGCCCATGTGAGTGCCTGAGTGACATGCTGTGCGCCTATGTGGTGAACCAAGTGCCCACGTGGTGAGCCACGTGCCCATGTGAGTGCCTGAGTGGCAAGCTCTGCGTCTATGTGATGAACCAAGTGCCCACATGGTGAGTCACGTGCCCATGTGAGTGCCTGCATGTCAAGCTCTGCGTCTATGTGATGAACCAAGTGCCCACATGGTGAGCCACGTGCCCATGTGAGTGCCTGAGTGGCAAGCTCTGCATCTATGTGATGAACCAAGTGCCCACGTGGTGAGCCACGTGCCCATGTGAGTGCCTGAGTGGCAAGCTCTGCGTCTATGTGATGAACCAAGAGCCCACATGGTGAGCCACGTGCCCATGTGAGTGCCTGAGTGGCAAGCTCTGCGTCTATGTGATGAACCAAGTGCCCACAGGGTGAGCCACGTGCCCATGTGAGTGCCTGAGTGGCAAGCTCTGCGCCTATGTGATGAACCAAGTGCCCACATGGTGAGCCACGTGCCCATGTGAGTGCCTGCGTGTCAAGCTCTGCATCTATGTGATGAACCAAGTGCCCACGTGGTGAGCCACGTGCCCATGTGTGTGCCTGAGTGGCAAGCTGTGTGCCTATGTGATGAATCAAGTGCCCACATGGTGAGCCACGTGCCCATGTGAGTGCCTGAGTGGCAAGCTCTGCGTCTATGTGATGAACCAAGTGCCCACATGGTGAGCCACGTGCCCATGTGAGTGCCTGAGTGTCAAGCTGTGCGCCTATGTGATGAACCAAGTGCCCACGTGGTGAGCCACATGCCCATGTGAGTGCCTGAGTGTCAAGCTGTGCGCCTATGTGATGAACCAAGTGCCCACATGGTGAGCCACGTGCCCATGTGAGTGCCTGAGTGTCAAGCTCTGCGTCTATGTGATAAACCAAGTGCCCACGTGGTGAGCTGAGTGCCCATGTGAGTGCCTGAGTGGCAAGCTCTGCGCCTTTGTGATGAACCAAGTGCCCACGTGGTGAGCTGAGTGCCCATGTGAGTGCCTGAGTGGCAAGCTCTGCGCCTATGTGATGAACCAAGTGCCCACGTGGTGAGCCACGTGCCCATGTGTGTGCCTGAGTGGCAAGCTGTGTGCCTATGTGATGAACCAAGGGCCCACGTGGTGAGCCGAGTGCCCATGTGAGTGCCTGAGTGTCAAGCTCTGTTTCTATGTGATGAACCAAGTGCCCACATGGTGAGCCACGTGCCCATGTGAGTGCCTGAGTGGCAAGCTGTGCGCCTATGTGATGAACCAAGTGCCCACATGGTGAGCCACGTGCCCATGTGAGTGCCTGAGTGGCAAGCTGTGCGCCTATGTGATGAACCAAGTGCCCACGTGGTGAGCCACGTGCCCATGTGAGTGCCTGAGTGGCAAGCTCTGTGCCTATGTGATGAACCAAGTGCCCACGTGGTGAGCCACGTGCCCATGTGAGTGCCTGAGTGGCACGCTGTGCGCCTATGTGATGAACCAAGTGCCCACATGGTGAGCCACGTGTTCATGTGAGTGCCTGAGTGTCAAGCTGTGCGCCTATGTGATGAACCAAGTGCCCACATGGTGAGCCACGTGCCCATGTGAGTGCCTGAGTGGCAAGCTGTGCGCCTATGTGATGAACCAAGTGCCCACATGGTGAGTCACGTGCCCATGTGAGTGCCTGCATGTCAAGCTCTGCGTCTATGTGATGAACCAAGTGCCCACATGGTGAGCCACGTGCCCATGTGAGTGCCTGAGTGGCAAGCTCTGCATCTATGTGATGAACCAAGTGCCCACGTGGTGAGCCACGTGCCCATGTGAGTGCCTGAGTGGCAAGCTCTGCGTCTATGTGATGAACCAAGAGCCCACATGGTGAGCCACGTGCCCATGTGAGTGCCTGAGTGGCAAGCTCTGCGTCTATGTGATGAACCAAGTGCCCACAGGGTGAGCCACGTGCCCATGTGAGTGCCTGAGTGGCAAGCTCTGCGCCTATGTGATGAACCAAGTGCCCACATGGTGAGCCACGTGCCCATGTGAGTGCCTGCGTGTCAAGCTCTGCATCTATGTGATGAACCAAGTGCCCACGTGGTGAGCCACGTGCCCATTTGAGTGCCTGAGTGTCAAGCTGTGCGCCTATGTGATGAACCAAGTGCCCACATGGTGAGCCACGTGCCCATGTGAGTGCCTGAGTGGCAAGCTCTGCGTCTATGTGATGAACCAAGTGCCCACATGGTGAGCCACGTGCCCATGTGAGTGCCTGAGTGTCAAGCTGTGCGCCTATGTGATGAACCAAGTGCCCACGTGGTGAGCCACATGCCCATGTGAGTGCCTGAGTGTCAAGCTGTGCGCCTATGTGATGAACCAAGTGCCCACATGGTGAGCCACGTGCCCATGTGAGTGCCTGAGTGTCAAGCTCTGCGTCTATGTGATAAACCAAGTGCCCACGTGGTGAGCTGAGTGCCCATGTGAGTGCCTGAGTGGCAAGCTCTGCGCCTTTGTGATGAACCAAGTGCCCACGTGGTGAGCTGAGTGCCCATGTGAGTGCCTGAGTGGCAAGCTCTGCGCCTATGTGATGAACCAAGTGCCCACGTGGTGAGCCACGTGCCCATGTGTGTGCCTGAGTGGCAAGCTGTGTGCCTATGTGATGAACCAAGGGCCCACATGGTGAGCCGAGTGCCCATGTGAGTGCCTGAGTGTCAAGCTCTGTTTCTATGTGATGAACCAAGTGCCCACATGGTGAGCCACGTGCCCATGTGAGTGCCTGAGTGGCAAGCTGTGCGCCTATGTGATGAACCAAGTGCCCACATGGTGAGCCACGTGCCCATGTGAGTGCCTGAGTGGCAAGCTGTGCGCCTATGTGATGAACCAAGTGCCCACGTGGTGAGCCACGTGCCCATGTGAGTGCCTGAGTGGCAAGCTCTGTGCCTATGTGATGAACCAAGTGCCCACGTGGTGAGCCACGTGCCCATGTGAGTGCCTGAGTGGCACGCTGTGCGCCTATGTGATGAACCAAGTGCCCACATGGTGAGCCACGTGTTCATGTGAGTGCCTGAGTGTCAAGCTGTGCGCCTATGTGATGAACCAAGTGCCCACATGGTGAGCCACGTGCCCATGTGAGTGCCTGAGTGGCAAGCTGTGCGCCTATGTGATGAACCAAGTGCCCACATGGTGAGCCACGTGCCCATGTGAGTGCCTGAGTGGCAAGCTCTGCGCCTATGTGATGAACCAAGTGCCCACATGGTGAGCCACGTGCCCATGTGAGTGCCTGAGTGGCAAGCTGTGCGCCTATGTGGTGAACCAAGTGCCACATGGTGAGCCACGTGCCCATGTGAGTGCCTGAGTGTCAAGCTGTGTGCCTATGTGATGAACCAAGTGCCCACATGGTGAGCCGAGTGCCCATATGAGTACCTGAGTGGTGAGCCACGTGCCCATGTGAGTGCCTGAGTGGTGAGCTGAGTGCCCACACAAGCGCCTGCATGGCGAGCTGAGCACATGTTAGTGCCTGTATAGTGAGTCATTGCCTGCGTGGTGAGCAGAGCACCTGTGCAGCAAGCCGAGTGCCCACGGGGTGAGCCAGTACCTATGCAAGTGAGTCATGCAGCAGGATGATGATGCAATAAAAGTGAGATGAAGGGGAGAGTCAAGGTGAAATGCAGCAGAGATCAGGAACTGAGGTGGCACAATTGACAGGGAACCTCTCTCCATATCTGAGGTCCCCAGGATTGAATCCCAGTGATTCAATTAATCCTAGAAGAGAAAGATGAGAAGACAAAAAGAGAAATAGATACAGAAGATCACACAGCAAATGGACACAGACAGCGAAAACAGCAGGTCAGGGGAGGGTGATGGGAAGAAAAATAAAATAAAATAAAATGGGATGGTACTAAAATGAAATAGCATTAAAAAAATACACACACACACACACACACACAGGCCTTCCCAAAGAACTAGAGAGAAAGCTCTTAACTTTCATTTCAAGCATAGCTTTGGTCCCTTTTTAAAGAGAGAGAGGGTCACTAGAAGACAAAGCCCTCAAATGCCAAATGTTGAAGCCAAAAGTACCTGAACCCATCTTAAAATAATGAACAACATAATGAAGGTAATGGCTAACTTGAATGAAAATGCTGGAGTCTGGGGAAGTCTGAAACTAATTTCACTAGAAACTAAAGGATGAAAGGGAAGAGTGAATGAACAGGAAAACAACTTCTGGAGCCTCTAACAAAGGTATGAGCATGGCTCTGAATGACAAAGGTGAGTTTATTGAGTTCACTGTTGGAGACTTTGCCAAAGACAACATCATTGTCTTCTGTCCTTTCAGAGGGTGGTGTGGATGGTGGTGACACAAAATTGGATAAAAGAATTGGAAAATAGAAACAACTTGAACAAAACAGGCACAAGGCATTTTGCAAAAACTGAGCTCTGGGGCTAAGTTAACTGCTTCTTTAAATACCCCAGAAGAAGAAAGGCAGGAGATGTACAAGCTATCTGAAGAAGAGCAAACAAACGAAGCAGTCTGAATTCAGATTTACATCTCCAAGTTGAGCCAGCATCCTCGCCATCAGAAAATGTGCAATCAGACATCCAAAAGCTCCAGCAGAATTTTGAAAATACTACACCAGCTCTATTAGGAACACTTAACAAATCTCCTCAGAAAATTGTTTAAGAAAGGGCTTTACCACTTAGGGAAGACATTTTCTGAAGTGCTATCGATGCCAGATTAAATCTGGGAGGGAGAGCGGCCGGGGAACAGACGGGAGAAGCCTGAGGGCAGCCGTGTCCTCGGAAACCTCCACGACTGAAATGAGGAAGGGTTCAGGGCAGATGCTAAGTAGCCAAATGAGCCTCCGCACTGGAGCATTTGCCCTGGGGTCCTGGGTCCCTTTCTCCTGCAGATCCCGCCCTGCACAGATACCGGCCAGCCAAGGAGTCCCTGGATGAGGAGCTCCTTGGCTCTGGCCAGCAGGTGGGACCACCGGCCGATGGCTCCAGCTGTCTCCTGGCTCCACCACACAGTCACCAGAAAGTCACCCCCTTTCTTGCAAAGTCTTGAAAACGAGGCATTGTCACTGAAGAGAGGTGGAGGGGGTGCCAGGCAGGCGATGAGCTGAGCTGGAGGAGGGAGTGGGCTCCTTGCAAAAGTGTCCAGAGCGCCGAGCGGCTGTGGCTCAATCATTGGGCTCCCATCTACCATACGAGAGGCCCTGGGTTCGCGTCCAGGGGCCTCCTTGTGAAGGCAGGCTCTCCTGCACTCGCAGGAAGCTGATGGCTGGTGCCCATGGAGAGCTGGCACAGCAAGATGATGCAACAAAGGGAGACAAGCAGACACAGAAGAATGCGCAGTGAATGGATACAGAGAGCAGACAACGAGCAAATGGTTGGGGCGGGGGGGAATAAATTAATTAAATAAATAAATCTTAAAAAAAAAAAAGTTGGGAAGTGGATTTGGCTCAACTGATAGAGTGTCTGCCTGCCCCGTGGGAGGTCCAGGGTTCAATACCAAGGGCCTCCTGACCCGTGTGGAGCTGGCCCATGCGCAGTGCTGATGCGCGCAAGGAGTGCCGTGCCACGCAGGGGTGTCCCCCACGTAGGGGAGCCCCACGTGCAAGGAGTGCGCCCCATAAGGAGAGCCGCCCAGCATGAAAGAAAGTGCAGCCTGCCCAGGAGTGGCACTGCACACATGGAGAACTGACACAAAAAGACGACGCAACAAAAAGAAACACAGATTTCCGTGCCGCTGACAAGAATACAAGCGGACACAGAAGAACACGCAGTGAATGGACACAGAGAGCAGACAACTGGGGGAGGGGGAGAGAGAGAAACAAATAAAAATAAATCTTTAAAAAAAAAAAGTGTCCAGAGCCCTGGCTGGGTCTCAAATGGGCATCGCTGTTTCGGTAAGTGTTAAATGGCACCCCCCCACCCGGGGGCCCTAGAAAGCCTTCTTCAGGAGCACTGGGCTAGCCTCAGGATTTAGTCTCTCCTGGGTTCTAGCGAGTGGCACCCCCGGCTGTGGGCCCACCCGGCAGGGGCAGGGGCGTCCGGCCGCTCCTGGGCTTCTTCTCCGCCCTTGACCTTGGCCTGCTTTGGGGATTCCTCTCGCAGCTCCCCTGAGCAACCCCAGTCTGGGGAGCTGGGGATTTCTGGCAAATCAAGAATTCCTCATGCGCTGAGTTATCTTTTCTGCTAACGGCCCTCCAGCTCCACCAGCTGGAGCTCCAGGCAGGCGCTGCCCAGGGCCTGAGCGCCCACGCTGCAGGAGCAAAGGGCCCAGTGTGTTCAGAGCCCAGACTTCCTTCTTGCTTGTGGCCGTGGAGGTCAGAAGCTGTGAAGCCAGGCTGCGGGCAGAGCTGCGAGGCCTGCCAGGGGCTTTGGGGGAGTCCGTGCCCTTGCCTTGCCCAAGCGCCCACGGCCCCTCCTCGCATCTCCTCAGCCTTTTCCACCGCGAAAGCCCCTTGTCTGAGTCTAACTCCCCCACCTCCCTCTCTAAGGCTGGCTGTGACACATGGGGCCGTGACAGGGATCCCTGAGGGCCCCCAACCCATGAGCCTTAATTTAACCCACCTGCAAGGTTCTTTTGCCGGGTAAGGGGCCTTCATCGTGGGCTCTGGGGATTAAGGCATGGGATTCCTAGGGGACCATTATTCCATCTGCCACACAGGATGATGCTGCACACAATAGCCACCGTTATCCACCCCGCCAGGTGCTGACGCTCCCCGGGCACCTGGCGCTGCCTGTGTGACCTGAAGATGCCAGTGCACCCGACGTGTGACCTGAAGCTGTGACCTGATCCTGCCTGTGTGACCTGATGCTGTGACCTGAGGCTGCCTGGGCACCTGACCCTGCCTGGGCACCTGATGCTGTGTATTACTCAGCCAAAGGCATGCTGATGCAAAATACCAGAAATGGGTTGGTTTTTATAAAGGGTATTTATTTGGGGTAGGAGCTTACAGATACCAGGCCATAAAACATAAGTTACTTCCCTCACCAAAGTCTGTTTCATGTGTTAGAGCAAGATGCCTGCCGGTCTCTGCAGGGCTCAGCCTTTCCTTTCCTCCTAAGGCTCCGTGGTCCCAGCTCCTTCCTATCTCAGCTGTGGGCTGGCCCGAGGCTCGTCTCTCTCCCTGGGGCTCGTTTCTTTGGGCTCAGCTGCTCTGCTCTCTCCCCAGGGTCGGCTGTGGACTGGCAGGCTCATCTCTCTTTCCAGCATATCTGTGTGCTCTATTCCTGCGCATCTGCTCCTGTGCTCTCCTCTGTGTGTGAGAGCCTGTTTTATCCCCACCAAGGGGGCGGGGACTCAACAGTGCACACCCTAATGTCATGGTCAAATAAAAGCCCTAATCTTGATTTAATAAAGTAAAAGTGACCTCTGACTCTAATACAATCTAACACGCTCAGAGGAACAGGCCAGTTTACAAGCACAACCTATATTTCTTTTTGGAATTCATAGATAATAGCAAACTGCTGCACGCTGTGACCTGGCACTGCCCAGGCACCTGGCCCTGCCACCTTCCACATCATGTCTCCCTCCTCCTCCACTCTCCCCTCACCTGCCCCCTTCTCCCCTGAAGCAGCTATGACTCCCAGCTCTCCCTGCTTTAGGGCTTTTCATCTCAGCCTGGGAAGTTCCACCTGGGGGCCCTGCAGACCTGGCCTTTCCCTCTGGCTCCAGCCACAGTGGCCCCAGGCCTGCCCTGTAGAGTCACCCGCTATGACCTTACCTGCCTTCCTCTTCTCCATCTCCCTCCTTGCCTGCACCTCCACGGGTGAATGCTACTGCATTTGTTTCTTAAAGAAACACATTGGGGGAAACAGACTTGGCCCAATGGATAGGGTATCTGCCTACCATATGGGAGGTCCGAGGTTCAAACCCCAGGCCTCCTGACCCGTGTGGAGCTGGCCCATGCGCAGTGCTGATGCGCACAAGGAGTGCTGTGCCATTCAGGGGTGTCCCCTGTGTAGGGGAGCCCCATGTGCAAGGAGTGAGCCCTGTAAGGAGAGCTGCCCAGCGCGAAAGAAAGTGCAGCCTGCCCAGGAATGGGGCCGCACACACGGAGAGCTGACACAGCAAGATGACACAACAAAAAGAAGCACAGATTCCCGGTGCCGCTGATAAGGATAGAAGCGGTCACAGAAGAACACACAGTGAATGGACAGAGAGCAGACAACTGGGGGGTGGGGGGAGAAGGGGAGAGAAATAAATTTAAAAATAAATCTTAGGAAAAAAAAAAACACATGGGAAATGGATTTGGCCCAACAGATAGGGCATCTGCCTACCACATGGGAGGTCCAGGGCTCAAACCCCGAGCCTCCTGACCCATGTGGAGCTGGCCCACGCACAGGGCTAATGCGCACAAGGAGTGCCGTGCCACGTGGGGTGTCCCCCGCATAAGGGAGCCCCACGTGCTGGGAATATGCTGTGTAAGGAGAGCCGCCCAGTGCGAAAAAAAGTTCAGCCTGCCCAGGAGTGGGGCCGTACACATGGAGAGCTGATGCAGCAAGATGACACAACAACAAAAAACCTGACACAGATTCCTGGTGCCCCTGACACAAGCGGACACAGAAGAACACACAGCAAATGAACACAGAGAACAGACAACTGGGGGTGGGGGGAGAGGGGAGAGAAATAAATAAAAAACAAATCTTTAAAAAAAGAAAAGAAACGCGTGACTCCCTGGTCGGCTTTCTGGAGGCACGTGGTGTGTCGAGGGTGGGCCCAGGGCCACCTGCAGGGGCAGGGCGGGCTCAGGGCCCGGGTGCCACCACTGAGGGGCCCCAGCTGAGCAAGGGACTGAGCTGCGTCCCCCGCAGGACGGGTGTGGGGGGCTGCCCCTCCTGAGCCAGCAGCCGGGGTGCCCGGGCCGTGCAGGGCTCCGGGCGGCCCCCAGAGGGATTCTCCCGCACACTCGGGGCTCCAGGCACCTGGGAGGGCTATGTGGTCGGGGAGGGGCTGAGGCTGGATGGGGGCTCTTACCAGGAGGTCGGGGACCATTTGGGTGTCGTCAAGGGCGGCTGGGAAGGAGCTGCAGGCCTCTGCGTGTTGGCGAGCAGACGCGCCTTCCCGGCGCAGGCCCTGTGGCTGCCAGCTGATACGGAAAAGTGCCCGTGACCCGTGAAGACGTTAGGGCTCGCTCGCCCTCCGTGGTCTTTCCGCGCTGGGAGTCACCCCTGGTTAGGCCGTGTCCTGCAAGCGGTTTACCTGTCCGGCTCCTGTGTGTTAAACGAGTCCCTCCCACCGACTGTGTGCTGGAGCCCCCTGAGCGCAGGTCTGGCCTCGGGGTGGACGGCCGGGGTCGAGCCGGGGCTGAGCTGGGCGTTAGGCTGGCCGTGGACCCCATGCCCCATGCTGCCCGGGTTTGTGCCGCCCACCTGGGGGCATTTTGAGCCTTGCCTGAACTTCTGAAGGAATAGAAAGTCCAGAATATGATGAAAATATTCTAATAAAAGTGGATATTTTTGGAGTGCTTACTATTTGCCAGGCATTTATTTAATTCATTCTCCTTGGCAAGCTAAATGCTATTTTTATCCTTATTTCACAGTTGAGGAAATTGAAGCTTAGATATGAAAAATAGCTGTCAAAGGCACCCGGCTGGGTGCCAGAGTCCACGCAACCAACCCATGCTGCAGTGTGTCAACTTTCATTTTAAAAAATCAAGTTACCTGTCTTTCTGTCATCTATTGTCTATCATCTATCTATCATCTATCAGCTAGCTAGCTAGCGAATCTGGCTATCATCTATTTTTCTTTCTATCTGTCCATTTACGTCTGTCTCTAGTTCTCTCTCTTTCTACCTGTCTTGCTCTCTATCATCTATCTTTATATCTACATATCCATATCTCTTTCTATTTGTTGCAAAGTACATCAGGGAGTGGTTGATGAAAAATTACAAAGGATTCTCAGTTTACAAACTCTTTTAGTACTATATTCTTGTATGGATCTTTGATCATGAAAAGTTAACCTCTTACAGGTCAAAAAAAATACATGACAGGCTGTCTCAGCAAGCTGATGCAGCAAGATGAGATGAGATGATGCAATGAAGAGACACAATAAAGAGACACAATGAGAGACACAACAAGCAGGAAGTGGAGGTGGCTCAAGTGTTTGGGCACCTCCCTCACCCATGGGAGGTCCTGGGTTTGGTTCCTGGTGTCTACTAAAAAGATGAGGGAAGTGGATTTGACTCAAGAGATAGTGTGTCCACCTACCACATGGGAGGTCCAGGGTTCAAATCCAGGGCCTCCTGACCCGTGGTGAGCTGGTCCACATGCAGTGCTGATGCGCGCAAGGAGTGCCATACCACGCTGGGGTGTCCCCCGCATAAGGGAGCCATATGTACAAGGAGTGTTCCTCACAAGGAGAGCTGCCCCATGCAAAAAAAGTGCAGCCTGCCCAGGAGTGGCACCACACACACGGAGAGCTGATGCAGCAAAAAGAGGCACAGATTCCCGGTGCAGCTGACAAGAATGCAAGCAGACACAGAAGAACACACGGCGAATGGACACGGAGAGCAGACAACTGGGTGATGCGGGAAGGGGAGAAGGGGAGAGAAATAAATAAAAACTGAATCTTTAAAAAAAAAAAAGATGAGCACACAATAACAGACACAGACAGCAGACAGTGAGTGCAAATAATGGTGGGGGGGGAGTAAATAAATAAATAAATAAATAAAAACATCTTTTTTAAAAAACTACAGAGTGCATTTACTGAGAAAACTTTGAAGCGTAGCTCTTACCCCAAGATGCTGGGGTACAAACATGGTGAGACGTTTTCAATCATGTTACGTTTCCTGTTGCAATTCTTGTAGATTGGTAGGTGAACATGTATGCAGGTACACCCGTGAATGCGTGTGCGTGTCTCCACCTTTTGCCGCAGGGAGGGTGTCTGTTGCACGGGCTCACCCTTGTCCATGGGCACCAGGTGTCAAGAGGGCGATTTTGCCACCCTGCAGCCGGGGGGGCAGGGGCAGGGCCTGGAGCCCCTCGGTGGTTGCGGCTGAGTGGGGTGCGGCTGCATCCCCCGGGGAAAGGCAGGGGCGCCGCTAAGCTTCCTCCGTCTGCAGGACGCCCCCCAGCTCCCGTGAAGAACCCTCTGGGCGAATCCCACCCGTCCGCGCCCTCTGGCGGCGAGGCTGAGAATCCCTGCTGCTCGCGCTCAGCCGCGGGGGCCCCTCGCGCGCCCACCTGGTTTCCTGCCGGCAGCCCCTTCCTCCCATTTGCTTGGCCCCTGCTTATGGGTTTGAGGGCAGTGGCGCCCCCGCCCACCTCCCCGCGGCGCTTCCGTCTCGGTGTGACAATGACACGGCAGGATGGCAGCGGATGGCGGCTCCTGGGGTGGATCACACACCCACGCGCAGGCTTTGGACTTGGTGTCCGGTGACTGCAGGGACCCCTGGGAGGAGGGCGGAGATGACCAAGGGACAATTCCAAGGGGGCTCTTGAGGAGGCCTCCCACTGACCACCCCTCCCACCGTGGAAGCAGCGGCGCCCAGGCCTGTCCTCTCCTGCCGCCCGGGTCCTGGAAGGGGAGGACGCGTGCTGCCAGTGGAGCTGCGCCTCGTGCTGCCTGGCCACCGGCATCGTGACCCCGCGCGACGGGCTCCCGCGGTGCTGCCCCCGGGGCTGCTTGTCGCAGCAGCGCGAGCTGCCTGGTGGGCCCGCCGGCAGCGTTCTCAGAGGCCCTGCTGCGGATGAGAGGGACTGACTACATCCTCCCGTCCGTCCTGGGGTGGACGTGGGACAGAGTTGCGCCGACGTTGCCGACGAGGAAACGCTCCAGAGTGTGTTGCTGTCGCCCCTTGACCAGGGTTTCCCCACCTCCTCCTCTGCCCCGCAGTCTCTTCTCCGTGGGGCATGAGCCTGTTAAGTCTAGGTCAGGTCTTGCCATTCCTTCCTCTGCGCCAGTCCTCCGTGGCTCCCACCGTCCTAAGAGTCAAAGCCAACGTCCTCCCCAGGGGCTCTAAGGTCTTCCACGGTCTGGCCCCGTCCCCTCTGACCTCAGCTCCTCTGCCTGCCCCCTGCTCCAGCCACGCTGGCCCCCCCCCCATCCTCAAACCCACCCACCCCCTCGTGCCCCAGGGCCTCTGCACTAGCTGCAGGCACCTCCTGGGGGGCGTGGCTTTCTCGGCCTGCCTGCCCTGGTCTAGTTTTCCAGCGCACTCATCACCTTCACACCCTGCCACGAGCTGCTCCACGGGTGTATCGCCGTGTCCCCTTCCACAGTGCCAGCCTCACGGTCAGGGTCTTGCCCCCGTGTTTTCCGCCGTGTCCCCAGTACCCAGAGCAGCGCCCAGCAGGGCTGCGGGGGTTCCCCTGAGCGGTTAACGCCCAGAGCCAGTTGAGTCAAGGGTCAAGGCTGTGCCCAGAAAACGGCCCCCAGCGGGTCAATACCCCCCTGTCAGCGCACGCCGGGGGCAGGCTGCGTGGCGGAGCGGCGGTGCGCCTCCTCGTCAGCCCCCTCCCAGGCCGTGCGCCACGCAGAAGCAAGCTGCCCACCCACCGGCCCTGCCACGTGCCTGTGAGCCAACTTCCACCAACTCTGTGGCTTAAAACAGGGTGAATTTATTCTCCACAGTCCTGGAGTCAGAGTCCAAAACCACGTTCACTGGACAAAACCCAGGGCTCGGCAGGATGCCGTTCCGGGGTCTGGGAGAATCCACTGCCCTGTCCAGCTTCTTCAGGCTTCTAGAAGCTTCCTCCGCCCCCAGCTGGAGGCGTAATGCCCTTTCCCTCTGCCTCTGCTACCTTCCAGAGCACCTCCTCTCCCGTGCTCCCTCCCCCTCTCCTTCCATCTCTCTTTTTTTTTAAAGATTTATTTTATTTATTTCTCTCCTCTTCCTCCCACCCCAGTTGTCTGTTCTCTGTGCCCATCCTCTGCGTGTTCTTCTGTGTCCGCTGCTGTTGTTGTCAGCAGCACGGGAATCTGTGTTTCTTTTGTTGTGTCATCTTGCTGTGTAGGCTCTCCGTGTGTGCGGCACAATTCCTGGGCAGGCTGCACTTTCTTTTACTCTGGGCGGCTCTCCTTATGGGCACACTCCTTGCACGTGGGGCTCCCTTACGCGGGGACACCTCTGTGTGGCACGGAACTCCTTACACACATCAGCACTGCATGTGGGTCAGCTCCACACAGGTCATGGAGGCCCGGGGTTTGAACTGCGGACCTCCCATGCGGTAGGTGGACGCCCTAACCACTGGGCCAAGTCTGCTTCCCCGTCTCTTTTTTTTCCTCTTTCTCTCGCTCGCTCTCTGACTCTCTCCCTCGCTTTCTCTGTCTCCAGCCCCCCATCTCCCTCACTCTTTCAGCAACCTTCCCAACCAATGCCCCGGGCTTCTCGTGCCCATTTACAGGGAAGCCAGGGACGCTGGAGCAGTTGTTCCTCTGATGCATGCCACAGGGTGCAGCAGCCAGCAAGGAAGAGGGATAAAGCTGCACCGCTGCGGGCCAAGGCCGCGTGCGGGCCACTCCTGCAGATGGACGCGTTCAGGACTGCGCCACGAGCAGCCCCGCTGACGGAGGGACTCTGGGCTGGGAGGGGGTCAGCACAGCGGGTTGGGGTCTGGGTCAGCCTGCCACCGCAGGGGCACTCTGGCCCACGTGGAATTGGGGGATGTCCTTTAGATTCAGTGGCCAGCACGGAGCAAATGAGCCTTCACATAAAGAGCCCTTATCTCAGAAGCCTGGGCTTGCTGGGCAGCCCTGGGCCCGGGGTCCACAGGGCAGGCATTGGCTGTTGCAGGCGGCAGTCGCACCTTCTCCTCGGGTCCCACCTCCCTGGGTCCCACAGCCACCAGGGGCCAGCTCACGCACCTGCCTTGCCTGGGGGACACCTGTCGGCACTGAGGTTGCCCCAGGCCTGTGGTCGTGGAGGGACATGGGGTGCAGGGAAGCTGCATTGAAGCTGTGGGTAAGAACTAGCGCCACACCCGACTGCTCCAAGACAGGACCTTTTCCCTCGACCTGTCCTTTCATCCCAGACCTGCCCTCAGGGGCCCAGGAATCCGAGGCCACCAACGCAGGCCGAAGCGAGGGCTTGTGCCTTGACTTCTTCTCCTTTACCAAGTTGAGCACTGTCACTGCCGCACGAGACACTCATCGCTTGGGAGCGTCCCCTGCCTCCCGAGTGGAGGGGCGCACCCTGGAGCCAGCCTGAGCCCAGCTCTATTCCCCAAGGAGCAGGCCTGGAAGAGGGCTCCTGGGAGAGCGCTGGGGGCTTCTGATCCCGTGGCTCTTTTGCCACTGACAACCTTTGATGACTAGAGGATTAGGACTAAGTGCTGCTAGATGAGAGAATGACCCAAGCACTTGGCCTTTATCTCTAGGAGACTGAATTCTCAGGTCACCGTATAAAATCCCCTTAGAAAGATGATTAGCTAGTCACAAAATGAAAGAAATAAAATAAAATGAAATCGCAAAATATATTCAAGGCAGCTCTAGTCGGAGGGGCAGCCGAGGACACAACTCACGGTGTCTTATCTGAGCCTCACAGCAAGATCCTGCGCTGCCATCTGCAAGGCCAGAGGTTAAATGCCTGCGTCCCCACACCCCGGGCTCACAAAGGATGAAGCCAAGGCAGACGCATCTTCTGAAAGGGCAACGACGAGGACAGCACCCACGCCGTCACCTTCTTATCCTTTAGGGCAGTCAGCTTTCAGGGGAAATGCTCTTATGGAAGGCGCAAGGCGCTGTGTGAGCATCTCCTCCGGAAGCGGCTCTGGGTAGAGGGAGAGGGGCCCTGCTTGCCGCACGCACCCTATTAACCCACCCGATGCCAAGGTTGGAGGACATGTGTGTGAAGCCCTGACGCCCGTGTGCACCTGCCCATCGTGTACAGTCCTCATGGGTACACACGTCTTTATTCTCCATTAGGGTCTCGGCACTTGTCAAACCTCATGGAACTCTACAACAAAAGAGTTAATTTTACTGGACGTAAATTTCACAAACGTATCAGCCAAGCTGGCTTTACTATTCCCACTCTTTCCTGCTGCCCTTTGACTCACCTGACTTTGTTTATCTTCAGCACTGAGCGTGCCTGAGTGATGAAGCACCTTATTTCATCACCCCACCAAAACTCACTTGGAGCTCAGACTTAAAAAACAAATCAACAGCCACATCTGCCACAGAGAAACAGTGAGGACGAATTCTTGAAGCGTGCAAATGTATTTTGAGTGATACTTTAGATTTATAATTATACGATACAAGAAGATAATGAATTTAATATTGTAAATCATGTCCTATAGTTAAATGACAATTAAGCTTGTCCCTTGTTCAGGAATCATCCCACTGTTTCATTTTGTCAGGCTAAGACTTATCAGCCTATCATGACGTACTGCAATTAGTTGGGGTTTCGGAGGAAACAAGATTCCCTTTGCTGCCCGTAGCTCTAACTCACAGAATTCTCTAGAAGTCTTTCAGCTACCAGCTTTCTATTTACTGTGAGGTGGAATGTCGAAGGACCTGCGACTGCCTCCCCATCGCTCCTGGCCTGAAACTTGACCGGAATAATTGGATCAATAGCCAGATACAATTATGAACAAATAATGGAATAACATTCTGCCTGATTAGCTGTGAAAACCCATTATTTGCTATAATGGAAAGTGTGCATTTCTCTTCATGAGCAGAATGTGACTCATGGAGCTGTGTGTGCGCGTGCGTGTCCAGCAGACCCCAGCTCAGCGAGCGCCGAGGGTTTTGGTTTGTGTATGGACCAGGTGGGGCCCGGATTTTGTGCCGCAAATGAGGTGGGGTCGTGGAAGGGCAGGGGGCAGGGTTGGAGGCTGTCTTTATTTAAAAGTTTGTTATTTTGTTCAGCATATTTTGTTATTAATTTTATTTTTATTTTTTATTAATTTTAATTTTTAAAAAGCACTGCATTAAAACATCACCTGGCACAACACTATTTTGGGGGCCCCTTCCTTTTGTGCCTTGCTTGCCTCACCCTGGCCATGGCCGAGGGCCAGGGGCTGTGCCCCACGTGCCATGGCCCCAACCTCTTCGTCACGGCCGCAGCCTTTGTCGGGGAACATTACAGAACTGAGGGCAGAGAGGTTCCGATTCAGGCCTTGTCCAAGTTCAGGGCAGGGAGACGCCAAGGCCGTCTGATCTCTTTGCGAGACTCAAGGGTCCTGGGACCCCCCGACGCAGTCACAGATTGTAGGGAGGGGCTTTCCTCCCGCCCGGTGCCCCTTCAAGCCCCCCCGGGCCTGCCCAGCCGCCCAGGGTCTCGGCGCGCACAGTCGCCTTCTCTCCCGCCCTCCCTGCCTGGGGCAGCCCCTGGGGGGTCCTCGGAAGGTTCAAGGCCAGGAGCTACAAACCCCCTGCGGCGGCCTCGCTCCGGCCCCGGCCCTGCTGGAACCCCGCTGGGGTGGGCACGCCGTGGACCTCCCTTGGCTGTGCAGCGGGTCCTGAGAAAGGGGCACGCACGGTCCCCGAGGCCACCGCTCACCCCAGGGCCCTGGCAGGGGCTGCCACCTCCTCCTGTCCCCCACATCCGTCAGCCGCGTTTGCTGCGCCAGAACGTAACACCCACCCTGGTTGGCTGGATGAGACATAAAAAGTTAAACAGGAAAAGGACAACACGACACTGATATCTTCTGTCCCTCTAGCTCCGTTGATGACCGCTTATTCTTGTCCCTGAATGGAGGTTCCAGAGGCATGTTTCTTCCCAGACCAGGGCTGCGTTGTCCAGGTGGTGCAGGGGCAAGGGGTTTAGCCCCCTTCCATGCTGACGGAGTCCAAGGGATGGACCTGGGAGCCTGGCGCTCACACCTGCCTCCACCGCCTTCCCCGCAGGAGGCAGTGTTCACGCGCCATGGCCCTGGTGAAGCTCGGGGTAAGAGAGCCCAGGTCCTGCGTTTTGATGATTATTGGCCAGGAAGCAATGCTCATCTGGACTGGGTTCTAGAATTGATGGGGGCAGAAGGTACTGGTTTGCCATTCTCCTTTCTAGAGGACAGTTAGCCACCAGGCTTGGGGCACTCCTGAGCTGCGCTGGAGAAGAAGGCGCAAGCAGGAGTTCCGAGTTTGCACTTGCAGTTTTACAGACCCCTGCAGCAAATACCTGTGTTTATGTTCTAGAGTCTGCAAGAGACAGCAATTTGCGTGCAATAAATGGAGGACAGAGTCTACAGTGTTTTGGGCACGTAAAGATTTTACTTTAGTGGATTTATGACACAAAGAATTTGGGGACGGGGACTATAAAAGAAGAAACACATGCTAAATGAGCATTGCGAAAGATGGGAGGCCCCTGCCATTTACTGGAATTAGTTAGAGGACTTTGCACGAGCCTCCAATATTTGTTTTGCCTCTGAGGGCTGACTGGTGAAATGAAAAGAGATGTCAAGGGAGTGCTCGGCAGACGTTTTCCTTACTTCTTCCACCCTCTTGCAGTGCTGGAAGGAGTCTACCGACCACGAGCTAGAAATTAATATCACGCTCAATGCGGGAAGCAAAACAAGATCATGAGACGGGGCGCTTGGGCCTCAGAACAACAACTCGAGTGACTGAGTTAAACGTGTCTAACTCCGGCAGCAAGGCAGCCCATCTCTGTGAGATCGTCACGCCTCCAGCAGCAAACGGGAGCTGAGCTAGAGGGAGGGCAGCTCGTGACCCCATGCCCAAGCCCCAGAGCTGTGTGTTTGCCCTGGATTTAGGTGTGGTTATTGAAGGACTGAAATGGATAGAAATCACAGATATTGTGGGATACTTCCAAATCCCCAAATTAATTTATACCTGAACGTAGGATTTCAGTCCCTTCCTCTGTAAGCTTGGAAAGCCAGCTACTGAATCCATATGTGTGCCTGGGGCCATTTTGAACATTAAAAGTATAACCGATAATGCCCCCTTATCACACCTCTTAGAGTTATTAATGTAGCGTTTTGTGTGATCTTCGTATCTTTTTAAAAAAAAGGCAATTAAAAAATGTTACTGTTAAATAAATAAATAAAAATGGAAATAAAAGTACAAATTGATAAGGTTTCCCTCCACTTCCCCAATGGCGATTAGAGGGCACCTCTGGGATGGAGCCATCGTGCATCTGCCTAACTGCATTCACTGAAATGCGACTAGCCCACATGGCCTTTGGCCATGTCGCACAGCACTGAGTTGAAATTAGATCAGGATTTTGCCCAAGAGAGACATAAAAAGGAAAATGCACATGGGTAATTGGCTCAAATAACGTATCCCCTGTCTAGGAGGCACAAAGTATAGAAGTTGGGAATCTTAAATTGACAAGAAACAGATAAGGGTTCCCGTGAGCCCCAAGCAGGCCTGGAGGACGAGCTCCCTACTTCCCTCATCAGCCCCTGTCGTCCCTCTGATGCGTCTGGGAGGGGCTTGGAGAGGAATCGTCTATAAGATATAATTGAGACTCTATTGCACGGAGGTGGGAGCTGTGCGCGGGACACTCCCCCTGGGGTGGGTGGAGCCGCAGAACCTGTGCTGGGGCGGCGATTTCTGGAGGCTCTGGGGCCCTGGGGAATTCGTGAGCACTGAGTGGGCTGTTGGGGAGTTGACAGGACGGGAGGCCTTTGCAGACCGATTTGGGGAGACAAACGGGGGTTTTGTTGCGAAGCGGGGAATTTTTGATTGTGGACACAAGTAATAGCGCTTCCTCCTAGAGCCCTGCACCCCTAAGCCGGGCTGCCAATCTGCAGCGGACTTAGATTGCTGGCAATAAAGGGACGTAACCGGGAGGCTGTTACACAGTCTGGTGGGGTGGGAGACGTCTGGAAGCCGATCGGGGGAATATTTTGCAAAGCGTGGAAATTTCGGTTTTGGACTCTGTTGTCGGCGTTTCCGGCTGGAGCCCCACCCCTGGGCCTGGCTACTGATCTGCATCATTAAATTGGTTGCAGTGTAGAGGCACCCACAGGTGGCCGTTCCGGGGGCTTATAGGGTGGGAGGTGTCCTGAAGCCGAATTGGAGATACATCCACAGAATAGACCCCAGTGAGTGAGTGAATAATGGGGTTCAGACACATAAGATAGAGTTTGCGGATGTGACCTCACCCATACGGCTGGCACCCAGGGGCGGGGATCCCTGAAGGCTGTGTTACACTGCGGTTCTCCCAGGCTTCCTGTTAACCGGACTTGAGGTTGCCAGGTCTGAGTCCCCTAAACCCTGGTGGCCCACAACCCAGAGACTCACACCTCTTGAGTCTTCAATATCTCAGACTTTCCATCCCTGAATCCATCACGCCCTGAGGCCCATCTGAGGTCCTTGAATGTCCTAGCTCTCAACGTTTGAGTTTTTTCTTTTTTGTTTTGTTCTGTTTTGTTTTTATTTTTCTATTTTATTTTATTCTTTATTCTTTTTAATGTCCTGATTACTAACATTGCATTATCTCCTAGTCTTTTCTCCCAGTGTATCCCCCAAAGTCTTTTTTGTTTTTTTGTGTGTGTTTTTTTTTGTATTTTTTCAGCTATTTAGGGTTTTTGATGTTGCTGTTGTTGTTGTTGTTGTTGCTGTTGTGGTTGTTCTATATCTCTTTTTATTTTCCTTACTTGTGCCTCTCCCTTTACCCACCCCCTTTTCTTTCTTCCTTTCTTCTCTTTTTTTTTCTTTTTTTTTTTTTCCTTCTCTCTCTTGTCCCTCATTTTCTTCTTATTTTATTTTATCTTAATTATACAATAGGTACTTCAGGGAACTCCTCACATTTGCTGGGTTTCCTCACCCTCTGCTGCCTCATTTCTGTGTGAATTGATTTTGGCTACCTACACGATCCCCTTTCCCCTACATCTTGATATTCCCCATCATCTACTGTCGCTCCTATATCCCACCTCCCTTTCTTTGATCCCCAAATTGTCTAACTCTTAATTTCTAATACCTTTGTTTTGTTTTCTGTCTTTTATCCACTCTTGAAACTATTGCCTTTCTTTTCTCTTCCCCTCTCTCATGAAAACAATAGCTTTTTAATTCATACCATATTCCTCCTATATTCAGTCGACTACCTCATTATAGGTACTCTACCTACTGCTATAACTCTACACAACTTAAATGAATCTAACATCCATCCTCCCAGATCTCATATTGTTGCTCTGTTAACATTTATCACCAAAACTACTTTACACTTTTCCCTTGCTTACACAATTGCCTTTCCCTGGCCCTAATACTCTCCTTTAAAGTGAACTCAATCAGCAATAAGAAATTAGAATAAGAAGAACAAAGTGACAAAGAGAAGTTATAACACTTACGCAAAAACAACAGCTAATTAATCCCCAAGACTAGACAAAGAAGCTAAGGAACTGAATAAACCCGTCAAGATAAAATGATGACAGACAGCAACAAAAATCTACAAACCAAACCAGTAATCAGGAAAACATGGCGGAATCCAATGAACAAACTAAAAACCAGGAAGGGGAACAGAACTTCGAACAAGTAATTAAAGATTTCAGAACAATTTATCACCAGCAAATTTAATGAAGTAAAGGAACAGGTTAACAACATGAAGACAACACTTGGAGGGGAAATTGCAGACATACGTAAAAAGATAACAGATATGATGGGAATGAACACCACAGTTCAAGAAATCAAAAATACACTTGCAGCAAATATCAGCAGACTAGAAGAGGCAGAGCAGAGAATTAGTGATGTGGAAGACAGTACATCAGAAATCAAAAAGATAGTAGAATTGGTCAATAAAAAGATAGAAAAAAATCCAGTTAGGATTTAGGGACCTGAATGACAATGGAAAATGCTCAAACATACGTATTATAGGCATTCCAGAAGGAGAAGAGAAGGGAAAAGGGTCGGAAGGAGTGTTGCAGGAAATAATGGCTGAAAACTTCCCAAAACTACTGAAAGAGACAGATGTACATATCCAAGAAGCACCTCGCACCCCAATCATCAAAAAACCCAACAGGTCCAACCCAAGACATATACTTGTCAAATTGTCCAACGCTCAAGACAAAGAGAAAATTCTAAAAGCAGCAAGAGAAAAGAAAACCATCACATACAAGGGAAGCTCCATAAGATTAAGTGCTGATTTCTCATCTGAAACCATGGAGGCAAGAAGGCCGTGGTATGATAGAGTCAAGGTACTAAAAGAAAAAAATTTCCAACCAAGAATACTCTATCCAGCTGAACTAGCATTCAAAAATGATGGAGAGTTCAAAATATTCACAGATAAACAGAAACTGAAAGAGTATGCCAACAAGAAACCTCCCCTTCAAGAAATTCTAAAGGGAGTTCTGCAGGAAGAAAGGAAAAAACAGGACAGGCAGAATTGGAGGAGAGTGTAAGAGCAACAAAAAAGACAAAAAGAGAAGGGAAAAAACTAACAAACAAACAAAATATGACAAACACAAGTCCAATCAAAATATGGCTAACACAAATAATTCCTTGAAAGTAATAACACTGAATGTCAATGGATTAAATTCACCTATCAAAAGATTCAGACTGGGATATTGGATAAGGAAATATGAACCACCTATATGCTGTCTGCAAGAGACACATCTTAGACCCAGAAACTCATGGAGGCTGAAAGTGAATGGTTGGAAAACAATCATACAAGCAAACAATAACCAAAAAAAGGCAGGAGTAGCTATATTAATATCAGGCAAAATAGACTTTAAATGTGAAACAATTGTGAGAGACAAAGAAGGATACTACATTTCAGTGAAAGGGACAGTCTGTTAAGAAGATCGAAAAATCATAAATATTTATGCTCCTAACAAGGGTGCCTCTAAATACATGAGGCAAACACTGGAAAAACTAAGTAAAAGGATAGATGCATCTACAATTATAGTGGGGGATTTTAATACATCACTATCAACTCTGGACAGAACATCTCAAGAGAGAATCACTAAAGAAACAAAATATTTGAACAGTATATTAGAGGAGCTGCATCTAATAGACATATATAGATCATTACACCCAAACACAGCAGGATATACATTTTTCTCAAGTGCACATGGATCATTCTCCAAGATAGACCATATGCTAGTCCACAAAGAAAGGCTTAATGAATTCAGAAAGATTGAAATCATACAAAATAATATCTCTGACCACAGTGGAGTGAAGCTGGAAATTTGCAAGGGCCAGAGGCCTAGATTTCACATCATGATTTGGAAATTAAACATCACACTCTTAGAAAAACAGTGGGTCAAAGAGGAAATCTCAAAAGAAATCAATGAGTACCTTGAAACAAATGATAATGATAACACAACATACCAAAATTTATGGGATGCAGCAAAAGCAGTACTGAGAGGGAAATTTATAGCCATAAATTCATATATCAAAAAAGAAGAAAGAGCAAAAATTGAAGAACTCACTGCACATTTGGAGGAATAAGAAAAACAACAACAAAGAATCCAACAGGAAGAAGAAGGAAGGAAATAACAAAGATAAGAGCAGAACTAAATGAAATAGAAAATAAGAAAGCACTTGAAAAGATAAACAAGACCAAGAGCTGGTTTTTTGAGAAGATCAACAAAATTGACAAACCTTTAGTGAGACTAACAAAGAAAAAAAGAGAGAAGATACAAATACACAAAATAAGAAATGAGAAAGGCGATATCACCACTGACCCCACAGAAATAAAGACTATCATAAGAGGATACTTTGAAAAACTATATTCCAACAAAAACAACAATTCAGAGGAAATGGACAAATTCCTAGAAACACATAAGCAGCCCACATTGATGAAAGAAGAAATTGATGATCTCAACAAACCAATCACAAGTAAAGAGATAGAATCAGTCACTAAAAACCTCCTAAGTAAGAAGAGCTCAGGGCCAGATGGCTTCACAGGTGAATTCTACAAAACATTCTGGAAAGAACTAACACCAATCCTGCTGAAACTATTCCAAAAAATCGAAACAGAAGGAACATTGCCTAACTCCTTCTATGATGCCAACATTATCCTAGAACCAAAGCCAAACAAAGACACCACAAGAAAGGAAAATTACAGAACAATTTCTCTAATGAACTTAGACACAAAAATACTTAACAAAATACTTGATAATCGTGTTCAACAACACATTAAACGAATTATACATCACGACCAAGTGGGATTCATTCCAGGTATGCAAGGATGGCTCAACATAAGAAAATCAATCAATGTAATACACCACATAAATAGATTGAAGGAAAAAAATCACATGATTATATCTATAGATGCAGAAAAAGCATTTGACAAAATACAGCACCCTTTCTTGATAAAAACACTCCAAAAGATCGGGACACAAGGAAATTTTTTGAACACGATAAAGAGTATATATGAAAAACCTACAGCCAACATCGTTTAAAATGGTGAAATCCTAAAATCCTTCCCTCTAAAATCAGGAACAAGACAAGGATGCCCACTGTCTCCCCTTCTATTTAACATTGTCTTAGAAGTACTTGCTCGAGCACTGAGGCAAGAACCAGATACTAAAGGCATTCAAGTTGGAAAGGAAGAAGTCAAAATTTCATTATTTGCATATGACATGATCCTATACATAGAAAACCCTGAGAGATCTACAACAAAGCTTCAAAACTCATAAATGAGTTTAGTAAAGTCGCAGGTTATAAGATCAATGTGCAAAAATCAGTAGCACTTCTGTACACCAATAATGAGCAAGATCAGGAGGAAATCAAGAAACAAATACCATTTACAATAGTAAATAAAAAAATCAAATATTTAGGAATAAATTTAACTAAAGATGTAAAAAACTTATACACTGAGAACTGTACAAGACTGTTCAAGGAAATCAAAGAAGACCTAAATAAATGGAAGAATATTCCCTGTTCATGGATAGGAAGACTAAATATTATTAAGATGTCTATCCTACCAAAACTGATCTACACATTCAATGCAATCCCAATAAAAATCAACACAGCCTTCTTTAAGGAACTAGAAAAACTAACTATGAAATTTATTTGGAAAGGAAAGAGGCCCCAAATAGCCAAAGACATATTGAAAAAGAAAAGCGAAATTGGAGGAATCACACTACCTGACTTCAAAACATACTACAAAGCTACAGTAGTGAAAACAGCATGGTACTGGCATAAGGAGAGACACACAGACCAATGGAATCGAATTGAAAGTTCTGATATAGAACCTCATATATATAGCCATATAATATTCAATAAAGCCACCAAACCCTCTCAACTGGGAGAGAATGGCCTATTCAACAAATGGTGCCTGGAGAACTGGATATCCATATGTAGAAGAATGAAAGAGGATTACCATCTCATACCTTATACAAAGATCAACTCAAGATGGATCAAAGACCTAAATATAAGAGCCAAGACCATAGAGACCTTGGAAAGCAGTGTAGGGAAACATCTACAGGACCTTGTAATAGGAAATGGCTTCAAGAATATCACACCAAAAGCACGAGCAGCAAAAGAACAAATAGATAAATGGGACTTCCTCAAAATTAAAGCCTTCTGCACCTCAAAGGAGTTGGTCAAGAAAGTAAAAAGGGAACCCACACAATGGGAGAAAATATTTGGCAACCATATATCTGAAAAGAGACTTATAACTTGCATATATAAAGAAATCTTATATCTTGAAAATAAAAAGATAAACAACCCATTTAAAAAATGGGAAAAAGATTTAAACAGACACTTCTCCAAGGAAGAAATACAAATGGCTAAAAGCACATGAAAAAATGCTCCAAATCTCTAGCTATCAGGGAAATGCAAATCAAAACTACAATGAGATACCATCTTACTCCCATAAGATTGGCAGCTATGCAAAAAACAGAAGAATACAAATGCTGGAGAGGATGTGAAGAAATGGGAACACTCATCCACTGCTAGTGGGAATGCAGAAGGATCCAACCATTCTGGAGGACAGTTTGGCAGTTTCTCAGAAAACTAACCATAGATTTGACATATGACCCAGCAATACCACTGCTGGGTATATACCCAGCAGAACTGAAAACAAGGACACAAACCGATATATGTACACCAATGTTCATAGCAGCACTGTTCACTATTGCCAAAAGTGAGAATCAACAAATACCCATCAACAGATGAGTGGATCAATAAAATGTGGTATATACATACAATGGAATACTACTCGGCTTTAAGAACAAATACACTACAAACACACGTGATAACATGGATGAATCTTGAGAACCTTATGTTGAGTGAAGCAAGCCAGGCATTGAAGGACAAATACTACATGACCTCAATGATATGAAATAAGCAAGCTACCTCAGAGAGCTAGAGACCGGAAGATAGGCTTACAGGAAATCGGGGGATGGAGGAATGATGTGAGCTGACATCTGCAGGGGTGGAATCTATGATGAGCTGGTGGTAAGTATGAGCACAAAGAAGAAATACAATGGGGGCAAGGGGTTGCCTTTGGGTGGGGCTTTGCAGGTTTGAGGGGGGCTGGGGATGGGTGGAGGGGTAATATTGCCCAATAAATTGGGGGGAGGGAGGGGCAACATACGAACATAGGAGAGTGTCAGGTGTTGGTTGAGAGTAAAATGCTGAGAAAACCGTATCAAAGTATAATTAGGAGGGTTACCTGTTTAGGATGTTCGGAGGGGATGGTCTGACGTGGGACGGACTCCTGGGAATGTCTGAATGCTCATTTTGCCAGGGTGGGTTGTACCATTGGGTAGAGACCCAAGTAATGAGAGCGGGGTGGACCCATATCCTGGGGAGGACTAATGCCATCAAATAGAGGGAACTGTATCTCTCGAGAGAAAGGGTGGCTCCCAGGGCATTAGGGCAGTTGAGCAAGTCAGGCCCTGAACACTGTTGCAAGTATCTCTGGACGTGGCTCCTTGGGAAATGGAGATTGGCTGTCACTGTGGGCCCCAAGGGGAGGGGAAAATGGATGTTGAATGGATGGAACCAAGGTAAATGTAGGGGCAAGAGAGGAGTTTTGCGAGAGTATACAAGGATGAATATAAAACATGTAATATTATACCAAAAACATATAGGGGATGACAGACTAATAATGTAAACCATAATGTAAAACATAGGATAACTAAAAAATTTAGAAAACTGTATATCCTAAAGTATGGACCGCAATGTAAGCACAGATGTCACCTTGTTTGAAAGCTATTGTCTCGGAATCTGTACATCAGTTTCAGTAAATATGATATGAATAAGTTAAAAGATTATCGCTGTGGAAGGGAAAAGGTTTTATGGTGGATGTGTGGGAGGACTGTATATTGTATATATGAATTACTGTGATCTAGGGCTCCTGTGAAGAGAAACTCAATAATTAGGAAAAAAGAAAAGAAAAAGATAGGATGTAGAATTTTTCCAAATCAATATGTATTCTATATCTAACCTTTAAACTCATCGCTATATTCCATTTTACTAGTAAGGGAACCTGACATTATATTGGGCTTCACTTTTCAGGAAGTTTTGGATCACAGAGTGGTTCAACAATGGCAGTGGAGGAATACTGGTATGGGATGTTATGGGCAGGCGATATATGGTTGACAGGGAGTTATACAGGGCATATGTCCAGGGGGCATAGAAATGTCTGGATATACTCATAGTGGAAACAATTAAAAACAACAGCTGGGGGGTACTGGGTTACTGACTGGGGGGGGCTCTGTCGTTGTCCCTAGGGGAGCAGTGGCAGTCCCCCAGGTGCAACAGTAAGGATCAGGAAGGAATGAGGGTCCAACAGTGAGCCCCTGATACTAATGACTATGCTTGTGAGCCTATATGCCTGAAATAAGAACAAGGCCTAGAGCAGCACTGTGCCTAGGAGTTCCCTCCTGACAGCCTCCGTGTTACTCAAATGTGGCCAGTATCGAAGCCAAACTCAGCATGTAAATGCAATGCCTTCCCCCCAGCGTGGGACATGACACCTGTGGATGAGCCTCCCTGGCACCGAGGGATCACTACCAAGTACCAGCTAATGATGCAACTAGAAAATGACCTTGAATTAAAGGTTCAACTCGGACCAGCAGAATATCCCTGTCTACATATAATAACAGGAGTTAAAAATGCTTTTTGACCTAAATTAAGGGGGAAATGGAAAGGACAAATGAGTTCATATGGCTATGAGTCTCTAAAAAAGAGTCTGGAGGTTGTCAGAGGGATTGCCCTTATGCACACCTGAGCAGAATCCCAGAGACAGATGGAGTGGATACAACCCCAGGTATTGGTCCTTTTGAGGGCTGGGGAGACCCACAGATTCTATGGTCATGGCAGATGGAGTTCACTGCCATGTCAGTTGGCCCTTCTCTGGAGTTGGTGTTTCTGCGTGATGGAGCTGGACTCAGATGTGATCTCTTTTCACAAGCCATTCATGCTACTTTACTGGAATTGTAGTTGATGCTGGGGCTTAAGATATATCTAGGGGATTTGAATCTCTGGACTGACAATATGATAGTCAGGCCCTGACCTCAACAGACTTCAGCTCCTACACTCTGATTTATTGGACTTACTCCACTCAGCTAACATGGAGTTGAAAAATGTCAACCACCACACCATGAAGCCAAGAGTGCTTACAACTGAAAGCAGGAGGATTGCACCCACTATCCATGTGGAATCTAAATCCCCTCTTGACATTGATGTGGAATGGACACAACCAAGCCAAGGTCCACAGGAAGGAGGAATACAGTAAGGATCAGAGTGGACTTAATGATATTCTCTTCATGAACTATTGTGGTTAATAATCGAGAAAATGTGGCATTGATGTGGAAAAAGTGGCCATGGTGGCTGCTGGTTGCGGGGAAGGGGAGGAAGAGAAGAGATGTGGAGGCATTCTCGGGACTTGGAGTTGTCCTGGGTGGTGCCCCAGGGACAATTGCCGGATGTTATATGTCCTCCCATGACCCACTGGATGGAACGTGGGAAAGTGTGGGCTATGGTGTGGAACACGGGACATGGGGTGCAGCGATGCCCAGAGATATACTCACCAGATACAATGGATGTGACATGATGATGGGGGAGAGTGTTATTGGGGGGGGAGTGGTAGGGTGGGGGTGGTGGGGGCGAATAGGGACCTCATATTTTTTTAATGTAATATTTTTTAAAAATATGAATAAATTGAATAGAATTTGAAAAAAAAAAAAAAAGGGTACGTGGCCCGGAAAAGTGAAATAATTATTGTCGGGGAGTGCAAGGAATGTTCTTGGGTTCTACAATAGTGAAAAGAAAGGCCAAGCTCCCATGCTCAGTGCTGATGCGCGCAAGGAGTGCCGTGCCACACAGGAACGTCCCCCACGTAGGGGAGACCCAGGTGCAAGGAGTGCGCCCCATAAGGAGAGCCGCCACGCGTGAGAAAAGCACAACCTGCCCAGGAGTGATGCCGCACAGACGGAGAGCTGACGCAACAAAAAGAGACACAGATTCCCGGTGCTGCTAACAAGAATATAAGCAGACACAGAAGAACATGCAGTGAAGGGACACAGAGAGCAGACAAATGGTGGGGGGGGAGGGGGCGGAGAAGAGGAGAGAAATAAGTAAAAAATAAATCTTTAAAAAAAAAGCCAAGCTCTTTAGCTCCCTAGCTTCCTCCCCTGTGTCCTGGTGACCCCACCGTAGACCAGGATTTTCTTCGCGCATTATCCCAGATGGAGGCTGCAGACGGAAGATCTTCTTTAAACTCTAAAGCCAGAGAATTGAAGGGCGAGGACGTGGGGAGCGAAGGATTTCCTATAAGCACCTGTTATTACTGAGCTTGTAAGACTCAAGTCCACAGAAGCAGCCGAGTGCTCCTCGGGAGCTGGCAGACACTGCACCCAGCTCGAGGGGTGGAGTCGGAAGCACAGGGCACCTGCAGAGGAGGCCTCCGCGGGCCTGGACCCCCGCCCGCCTTCCCACCAGCCAGGAGAGAGGACGTGCGCCGGGTGTGGGGCCACCATGCTCCCCTGAGCCAGCTCTCTGCTCTGAAGCAGATCATTTTGGATGTGTTGAACACAGCGTGGGAAGATGAGGGCCGGGGCTGCTGGAAACTCGTTTTCGTGGAACGGGGTGAGAAGGCAAGTCTCTGCCGTGAAGGTGGTGAGGGTGGAGGGCAGGACGGGAGCTGACGCTGTTCCAGCTCTTGATTTTTATCAACCTGTGGAAATGACACATGGACGACATGCAGTTGTCAGTTCCCACGGCACCTGTCATGTCCCCGTTTGCGCTCAGATCCATTTTCTTCCTTTTCCTTCTCTGCTCCATGTCCTGGGGTCTGAGCCCCTCAGCCTGGATTCCCTCGCCCCCTTGTCCACAGGTTTCCGGGCAGGTTTGCACGATGGTGGAGAATGGAGTGGAGGAGGAGAGAAGCAGGGGTGGTCCCGGGCTCGTGCTTGCGTGGGATGCTGCTTCCGGTTCTATCTTTTTGGGGTTTCCAGCTGTCCTCAGGCCACACTGCCTGGCTGGTTCCCAGTTTGAGTCTGGCTCTGGGAATATGTCCGGTCCCCCAGAGGACGAGCCGCACCCACTGACCGGCTCCTGGACGCAGGTCACGGCATCTGCCCACCTTGTCCCGCTGCGCGGGCTGGCAGCATGGACTGTGGCTGTGGATCTCTGGGTTGCAGCCTCTTCCCCTGGTCCCAGCTCTCTGTAACTGGCTCCCACGCAAAATCCCCTCCGTGGACCTGCCTGGCACGTGTCCCACGGTCCTGCCCTTCACACCCACCAACTTGGGCATGGGCTTCATGTGAAACAATAAGAAACCTTCTGGCAGAGCTTCTAGAAAGAAGATACGTTTCTTCCTTCCTTCCTTCATTCAGCCATTAAACGGGAATTGAGCTTCTCCCTGGGCTCTCCTCCAGGGGTGGAGATGAGCCAGACACTGCGCCTGCACCAGGAGCTCGAGAGCTGACGGCTGGGGCAGACCGAACACCACCTCTCACCTCCTCGGTACAGCCGAGCACCGTCCTAAGGCCACGGCAGGAGAGTGGGCTCTGCGAGGAGTGGGGAGGGAGCACTTTCTTTTCTAGGAGACGCACTGTGTGAGTTGAGCCACAAAGATCATAACTTGTCTCAGTTCCAAGAGTGAGAGAAGGCAGCTGTCAGACTGGGTGCCACCCCCCACGGATGTGCAGGGTGACCTTGGGCAGGTCCCTTAATTGCCAGTGAGTAGATACGACAAATACCCACCACTATTTGGCCCTGCCGGCCTATGGGCAGTGGAAGATTATACTTCTCAATCCCCAGGAGGTCACGTGAGTGTTTGAGATAATGAAAGGTTAGAGGACGGGGTGTGTCCCTCCTGGGCCAAAGCCCTAAATTTCAGCGCTGGGATCTCCAGCCTCGCTGCCCCCGGAACCTTGGTGAGTTGGATCCAGAAGATTCAGGCTGAACGGTCAGAGTCACAGCAAAGACATCTTTTTTAAAAAAGCAATTTTATTGATACATATTCGTAAAGCATACAATCCACCCAAAGTGTACAATCAGTGGTATTTGGTATAATCATAGAGTTATGCACTCATCACTTCAATCAATATTAGAGCATTTTCATTTCTCCAATAATAATAGTAAGTGAAAAACAGACAAACAAAAAGCTCTACCCCTGGCTAAGCACTTCTCAATGTTTCTATCCTTTCCCTGCTGTACACAGCTGCTATTCTGTTTCTGTCTCTCTAATTTGCTTGAATTTGTATTTTGTATAGATGGAATCAAATCATACATAGTACCTTTTGTCTAGTTTCTTTCACTCAGTATATTTTCTACTTTTTAAATTTTACCCTTAAGGAAAGATTGTTAACATATTACTATACACTACTGTCCATAGTTTGCTTTAGTTGTGTTTTGCCTGATATTAACATCTTGTATCATTAATCTACATTTGTTCTCTTTCAAAGAAACCAGTCTTATACATGCATTATCACCCACACTCACATTTCACGTGTGGGTTTGCTAAGCTACACAGTCCCATGTGACGTTTTTAGCTGGCAAAGGCAGCTCTAGCCCAGCTTCCTGAGTGGGAAGGACATGCAGCAAAGCCTACCACTGCCTGTGGCACAGGTGTGCTCAGGGGGAGAAATACTCCTCCAGTGTTTCAGCCACTGAGATTTGGGGGTTCTTTTGTACTGGGGATATCTCACTTCTATCCCCTGCTTGGAGGTTTCTCATTTCTAGGCAGGAATGAATGCCAGGTACAGCAACATCTAACAAAACGTCACATAAAAAGTGCTGAACAGCACTGTGCCTAAAAGTTCCCTCCTGACAGCCTTCGTGTTACTCAAATGTGGCCAGTCTCGAAGCCAGACTCAGCATGTAAATGCACTGCCTTCCCCCCAGCATGGGACATGACACCTGGGGATGAGCCTCCCTGGCACCAAGGGATCACTGCCAAGTACCAGCTGATGACGTAACTAGAAAATGACCTTGAATAAAAGGTTCAACGTGGACCAGCAGAATATCCCTGTCTACATATAATAACAGGAGTTAAAAATGCTTTTTTATCTAAATTAAGGGGGAAATGCAAAGGACAAATGAGTTTATATGGCTGTGAGTCTCTAAAAAAGAGTCTGGAGGTTGTCAGAAGGATTGCCCTTATGCACACCTGAGCAGAGTCTTAGAGACAGATAAAGTAGATACAACTCCAGGTATTGGTTCTTCTGAGGGCTAAAGAGACCCACGGGTTTTATGGTCATGGCAGATGGAGTTCACTGCCATGTCAGTTGGCCCTTCTTTGGAGTTGGTGTCTCTGCGTGATGGAGCTGGACTCAGATGTGATCTCTTTTCACAAGCCTTCCCTGTTACTTTACTGGAATTGTAGTTGGTGCTGGGGTTTAAGATATTTCTAGGTGATCTGAATCTCTGGACTAACAATATGATAGCCAGGCCCTGAGCCTCAACAGACTTCAGCTCCTACACTCTGGTTTATTGGCCTTACCCCACTCAGCTAACATGGAGTTGAAGAATGTCAACCACCACATCATGGAGCCAAGAGTGCCTACAACTGAAAGCAGGAGGATTGCATCCAGTATCCATGTGGAATTTAATCTCTCTCTTGACATAAATGTGGAATTGACACAACCAATCCAAGTTCCACAGAGAAAATGTGAAATTGGTGTGGAAAAAGTGGCCATGGTGGCTGCTGGGTGCGGGGAATGGGAGGAAGAGATGAGATGTGGAGGCATTTTCGGGACTTGGAGTTGTCCTGGGTGGTGCTGCAGGGACAATTGCTGGACATTGTAGATCCTCCCATGGCCCACTGAATGGAACGTGGGAGAGTATGGGCTATGATGTGGACCATTGACCATGACGTGCAGCGATGCCCAGAGATGTACTCACCAAATGCAATGGATAGTCATGATGATGAGGGAGAGTGTTACTGTGGGGGGAGTGGTGGGGTGGGGGCAGTGGGGGTGAATGGGGATCTCATATTTTTTTAATGTAATATTTTTAAAAAATGAATAAAAAATAAAATAAATAAAATAAATAAAAAGTGCCGAACACGTTTCACTACGCTTTTTAGTTTTCACTGATTACCATCAGGGCAGGCACGAGAAGTACAAAGTGTGCCCCCAGATGCCAAGTCCTTGGTTTGTCCCAAGGAGAGGGGGCTCTGGGAGGCTGGTGCCCCCCTGTTCTGCGGGTGGGAGGACGAGTGATGCCTTTTCCAGCAGGTGAGCCCCGTGATGAGAACGCGGCCAGGGAGGCGCCCCCATGGGTGCTGGGAGCACCGATGAAGAGCCTGGACCTGTGGGGTGGATCAGCGTCGCCGTGGCCCCAGGCCCCACAGAGGTGTGGTGGGCTCTGTGTCGGGACCCATGAGGGCTCCCCTCCATCGCCGCCTCCCCGTCAGTGGCCCCCGACTCCAGTCCTCGGGTAACCCTATGTAATGTTGTCGTGCCCAGTAACCCCTCACACGCCACGGGCTTGTCCCTGTCTATGAACCCCCCATTCTATTGTTAATGGTTTCCTTGACGTCGAATCACTATTTTTTATTCAAAATTAATTTCCATTTTAATTTCCAAGTGTTTTTGAAGTAGAAAATATCTCAGAAAAGTTGCACAGCTTGAATCATCACAAATTCTACATATCCAGATCCAGGAAAAGAGCAGTAGAGGACCCCACCCCTTTCAGCACTGACCGCCCCCCATGGCCACAGCCACCCCGATGTCTATGCTCTCAACCCAAGAGAGGAGGGAGAAGAAGACAGGAAGGGACAGTTCCAAGAGTAGCTGTCCAGGTGGCCTCTGATGACAGGAAAGTTGTCAGCCTTCGCCAGGGAGCGCCAAAGCACCCCCACTATACACACACCGAAATGGCTGGAGTGAAAAAGACAGACTCGTGCCGCGCCCGCCGGGACGGGATGGGAATAAGCGGCTCTCGTGCCCTGGTGGAGCCGGCGCAGCCCCTTTGAGGAGCCTTTGGAAGTACCTAGCAGAGCTCCAAACGTGCACCAACCCGGCGATTCTACTCCAGGGTGCACACGCACCCTAGAAATGCACACGTGTCCCCCCGAGAGACAGCCTAGCACGTCTATGGCAGTTTTATTAAATATAGTCCAAAAGCTCCTCAAAAGTAAAATGGGTGAAAAAATTATGGTCTGCTCACCCAGAGGATTACTGTACAGTAGTGAGAAAGAACGAAACAACACCTGCATGCCATAATGGAGAAGTTCACAAACATAATATTGAATGAAAGAAATCAGACGAGAATATAAACTGCAGGACTCTGGTTAAATAAAGAGATTGAAAGGAAACCTTTGTACCACAACCCAAAATGGAAAAATCCATATTTACTTGTTATAAATAAGCATAACGCTCTCCAAATACATTGCATGTCCCCAGAGGGCATTAAATTCTAGCTACTGTGGCTGACCACCGACGGTTCTGAGCCTGAGACCTGCCATGACTTCTTAACAGGAAGATATTCCAGGGTAAAGGAGGTTTTATGAATGTGCAGCATCAAAACAAGACATTCTCCTTAATGTCATGTGAGGCATCGAAAGAGAAGTGAAAATGGAATTGCCCAGACGAGTCATGAAAACACTGTCTCACACCCCACCAGAGGTGTGAGCGCCACCTTTTACGGAAAAACCTGGTTGTGGATGACTGATGCTCACCGTCCTTAGCTCTTGAGAATTATGGAAATGCGGGGTGCTAAAAATCTCAGATAGATATGTACATTTCTTGAAAAAAGGCAAGCAAGCCTGCTTCAAGTTCTCAAGAATTTTTTTTTTATGATAAATGCATTTCATTATTTATTTAGATGTTTAAGCTCTTGCACTAGGTTTTTACAAGTTGGCGAACACTGACAAATTATTTCTCCCACAGAACTATAACCACACATTCCCAGGCAGTATAAATATATGGCTGAACTAACATTAATACACATACCATTTTATCAATCATATAATAAAAGAAATTATCAAGTATCCAAATATTAAGTTACACAGCTTAAAAGGCATATAAAATATTAGATGGCTGCTGAATTCATTAGCAGACCTACTTTTTTTTTCAAGAAGTTGGGAAGAGAAGGAAAAAAAATCACATTTCAAACAAAATAGCTGGTAAACAATTTCCAATAGATATGGAAAAAATTACAAGAATTTCAGAAATTTTATGATGAAGAATTATTGTAGCTACCATAACAAAGCATCGCTACCTTTTAAAAAATAATTACTAAATTAAAGAACATATCTACATGTTCTGCACAAGACATAAGCAACATTTTACTAAAAATATTTAATGGCCCCCTCCCATTTATTTGTCAGACCCTCCCCGGTTAAGTTGCACCCCAAAGTGCAAACATTAAATTAACTGTAAGGTTTTTTTTTTTGTCTGGAGACATTAAAGACACGTGTGCTTTTGTACAATGCAGATTTTCAAAATGGAGTTTTCCTCTAAAGTCACAAAATGAAATTTTGTAGACATTAAATTAAATAATCACCATAAGACTCAGTAAAAATCCCAAAACAAAATTCAATGGCTGCACAAACCTGATGTATATTGGTACGAATGTGGGAGATGTAAACATAAAGTGAACAGACAAATAACCATATAGGCCCTACTTTCAATGTTTGAAATGACTGAAGGAATACACCACATGAGGTCTAGAGTGTGCATAGTTCCTGGCATTTTAAGTTCTGTATGATACTAAAAATATACAAGTATTGTGCTGGGTATTTTGGCACCTAATCTCTCAAAATTTTCTTATATATTGATAAGATCCTGTTACGGGAATAGATTAAAAGACAACTTATAACTCAATACTGCATGATTTCAGAAAAGGTCAATTGTTACAAATGATAAACCCATTTTAAATGCTGACCAGCAAAAATCCAAATAGGTTGACTGTAGCCCACAGAGGTTGCAATTCTGTCAAACTTGTAGCATGGTGAGACTGCTTTTCAGTACTCATACAGAAGCTTTGTTAGATTTATCCACCAATATGTGGGCTAATATGTTTGACAAATCAGGCCCTCTCTCAAGTTCTACTTCCAGGGCAATAGCACCAGACACCCCAATTTTACTGAGTGCAACAGTTGTTTCTGTAACCATCGGAGTCTTTGAAGTGCAGCCGCATTTTAGGACGATTCTTCTCCAAACACAAAAGCTGCTTGCTGTTAAAAGCTCCACGCCGCTTCGGTCTTATGAGCTTCTTCATATTTCATTCCACCTTCAGTCAAGGTGAGGGCCACAAGCACCGGAGCTCTCCCAAGACCTGCAGCACAACGAACAGCAGTGCAGCAGCCAGGCTCTTCACAAAACTTAATTTTTACAAGACTCAACCAATCATCAGCAATTTGGTTGGATGGCGGTGCACCATCATCAAAAGGCCAATCAGGAACACGGATGCCTTCGTTTTCCACAAGAGCTGTGTCATAAGTTGCTTCACATACTCTTACTATTGTGGTAACTCCATACTTCTTGAGTTCCTCTATAAATTTGCTTAAGGTTGCATTGGTTGGATTGTGTGTGATAAGAAATCTCATGTTCTTGTATGTGACTTCCACAGGAGCTGGGCAGTTCATTCTAGCCATTTTAATTTAGTTAAAACAACAGTCAATAAGGGGGAAGCGGACTTGGCCCAGTGGTTAGGGCGTCCGCCTACCACATGGGAGGTCCGCAGTTCAAACCCCAGGCCTCCTTGACCCACGTGGAGCTGGCCCGTGTGCAGTGCTGATGCACGCAAGGAGTACTGTGCCACACAGGGGAGTCCACACATAGAGGAGCCCCACGCGCGAGGAGTGCACCCCTTAAGGAGAGCCGCCCAGCGCGAAAGAAAGTGCAGCCTGCCCAAGAATGGCGCTGCACACATGGAGAGTTGAAGCAGCAAGATGATGCAACAAAAAGAAACACAGTCCAGTACTACTGACAACAACAGAAGCAGACAGAAACAAGAACACACAACAAATGGACACAGGGAACAGACACTGGAGGGGGGGGAAGGGGAGAGAAATAAATAAAAATAATCTTAAAAAAACCAATAAGGTATGAAAGAATTAAAAAAAAAAAGAATACAGAAATCAATAAAGAAACTGAAGTCTACTTCAAGATACTCCACTTGAGGGCAGCGGACTTGGTCTAGTGGTTAGGGTGTCTGTCTACCACATGGGAGGTCTGCGGTTCAAGCCCCGGGCCTCCTTGACCCGTGTGGAGCTGGCCCATGCGCAGCGCTGATGCGCGCAAGGAGTGCCGTGCCACGCAGGGGTGTCCCTGTGTAGGGGAGCCCCACACACAAGGAGTGCGCCCCTAAGGAGAGCCGCCCAGCGTGAAAGAAAGTGCAGCCTGCCCAGGAGTGGTGCGGCACACACGGAGAGCTGACACAACAAGATGACGCAACAAAAAGAAACACAGATTCCCATGCCGCTGACAACAACAGAAGCAGACAAAAAAGACGCAGCAAAATAGACACAGCGAACAGACAACGGGGGAGGAGAGGGGAGAGAAATAAATTTTTTAAAAAAGATGCTCCACTTGAAATTCTCAGTGCCTTGCGTATGAAGTTGGAAGTAACGGGAAATGAAATGAAGCAGCAATTCTTCAATCCACTATCAATCCACTAATACTGAGGCAATATAAAGAAGTGCACTGAGGTTTACCCCATCCAGGTCAGAACTCTTGTAAAATGCTCTGCAGATTCCAATTCAACACTTCTGCGTCCAGGTTAACCACTCTTTTGGGGGTTTCTTGGTGGAGGGGCAATGACTCTCTACAGCTCCCTTGTCTGCATGGAGGTCGTGCTGTGCCTGGCAGTCATCTCCACTGCCCTGCAGAAACTCCATAAATGTGTGACCGAGAACACCACAGGAAGGAGTATGGTTACTCATTGAAGATTGTGGCCTGATCATACAGCCGTCCCGAGGTGGCCGCGAAACAAGTGGCGGCGGCGGCTGCAGGGCAGGGGGGTGGTGGTCGCCGCGGGGCGGTGGCGGTGCAGCCGGTGGCACCAGTGAGTGAGCCGCTCTGAGGAGAGCGCGTCGCCGAGCCGACCCGTGGCCGAGAGAGCCAGTACGCGCGCCGAGGCCGCAAGAATTATTTTAACCTCCAAATAATTCATCTACAAACCATTGTCTCCTCAAGCAATGTAACAGGAGCTTTTCAAAGCAGTGAGAATAAAATCTCGTGCACTGTTCATGTGGACTCCCCTCTAACGAAGAGAAGTCAGAAGAGGGAACAGGACAGCACGTCTGAGGTGAGACTCGCTCCCTCGCGCTCTCGCCCGCCCTGGGCAGGGGTGAGCCGCCCTGTACAGGGGACCCCGCGGGAGCAGGGACGCCTCCAGCCCACGCCCTGCAGGAGCTGAGGTCCCGGCCCAGTAGCCCATGAAAAAGCGACTGCCCCGGAACCAGCGAGGGGCTCCCCCGTCGAGCCTTCAGAGGAGGCGGGAGCCCCAGCCCAGCACGAGGACCTGGAGCCGCAGGTCCCCAATGAGCCGCCTGCATCCCACGAGGGACCCACGGGAACTGCGAAAGCATAAGCGTGCTTTGCTTTAAGTTGGTGAAAAGTGCTGCCTTTAGATGACCCAAATGCACGGCACACACTCATTTGATATTGCCCGTGGTTTCTTTCTCACCTCTAAATCCCTCCTAAACTGTTTCTGAAGACGCGCGCTCTATAAAAGGAGCGAGTCTGGGAACATCAGAAGCGGACGCTGCTCGTGGTTGGCTTTCGAGAGGCTCCGCGCTCAGTGGGCCGAGCGGGACGCAGCCAGGGCCGCACCTGCGCGCTTACTGTAGCTGCTCACACTTGGCAGATTATAAATGGGAAAAAAAAGTGTGCTTTTAAGATATTCGTAGTTCCTGTAAAATGAAAAGGCAATGCTGATAGCTGGAACTCCATTCCTTTCCCTTTTTCTCCCCTTTCTTGCTTATTCTTCCCCATGCTTGAATCCCTAGAATACTCTCTAGGCAATTTAGAAAAAGACAATCCTAAGGAATTTTTTTTAAATGAAGTTTTTCTAAATTTCCCCTGTAAATTAGCAGTGATTCCTGCAATTTCTTCTTACTATTTGTTTGTGAGTTCAGGGGAAATCTACTCTTGGGATAGTCCTGGATGTGTTACATTGAGTTAATTATGGGATGAGGAATTTAATCATTTTCAGCTAACATACCAGAGCTAAGAAAGGGGTAGCTCCCTTTTTAAATAAAAATAAGAGTGCATCATTTTTTTTGTATGTGAAATTACACCCGCCTCAATATTAAACATCAACCAGGAAATGAATGTTCTCAGCCTCCCTATTTAAAAAATAAGAGACGCCGTGGTCCCTGCTCCCATCACAGTCAATGACAGAATAGATTGTTTTGGCTGACGGAGAGAAAAGAGGACATCAGTCATGAATAATGAATTTATTTCAGATGCCGCTGTGGCAGCAGTTAGCAGACAGGATTTGGGCTGTATGCTGAGGATGGCAAATGATGAGGAAAAATGGGGAGGGGGTTGTCTAAACAAAATAAACCCAGAGCCCGAATGCATGCTTTCCACCCACAAGGCTTGATTTGAGGCTCTTTACCTCATTTAACCCCGACAACCTTGCGTGGTAGTGCCGTGCCTGCTGGACAGATGAGGACTCCCAGATCCAGCAAGAGTAAGGAGTTTGACCAGGACTGTGAATGTATTGTTTTCCATATGTGCACAAGTAATTAATATGTGGTTAATTAATTAAGCATATTAATATAATTGATAAAATTAAGCATATTAACCACCTATTAATATTAATATGTGGTTAATAAACTCTAGCTATCATAATTACTGATTATATGAGCACATCTTTCAAACAATGCTACATATTTCTGTGTCTCTGTGTGTGTGTAAATGTAATAAAAAGAATCAGAAGGGGAAATGGACGTGGCTCAACCAAGTGGGCTCCCACCTACCACACAGGAGGTCCAGGGTTCGATGCCCAGGCCTCCTGGTGTGGGCAAGCTGGCCCACATGGTGAGCTGGCCCACGCAGAGTGCTGGCCCACTCGGGATTGCCTCCCCAGGAGTGCCACCCAGTGCGGGAAAGTCCCCCCGTGCAGGAGTGCCGGCCAACAGGGAGAGCTGGTGCAGCAAGATGACGCAACAAGAGACACAGAGGAGAGAAAACAAGATGGAGCAGAGCAGGGAGCTGAGGTGGCAAGAGAGTAATTGCTTCTCTCCCACTCCAGAAGGTCCCAGGATTGGTTCCTGGAGCCGCCTCATGAGAACACAAGCAGAGACAGAAGAACACACAGCAAATGGAAAACCAGAGAGCAGACAACAGGGGAACTGGGGTGGGGGAAGAGATAAATAAAATAATCCTTAAAAAAAATAATCAGAAGGCTACCTGAAGAAATATCACATTTACTTCCAGGCACAGCGAATGGGCTGAAGGAGGGAGTGGAAGGGAGATGAGCTTTGTGTGTGATGCCAACTTTGTTTCTAGAAGGTCATTGTCCCTATAATTACATGGCCATTTTATTAAAGATGAAACATTAAAGTACGATTTGTTTCTGAGCCAATACCAACCAAAGAACACCCTTTCTTGTGTGCCCCTGCAAGCACCTCATCTCTAGGTCATGCCTGATGGGGCTGTGAATTGATTTGGTCTTTGTAAATGCAGGAGAGAACCATTGCAGGTAATGGATGCATCAGAGCTTGTTGGGTATTTCATCCTCTCCTCTGCCTCGGAATTTTCCTGCCAATCATGTAGCTTCTGGGTGGTTTGTTGCAATAACTGCTCGATAATGGTGCGAACTAAAGGAAACTTCCCGGCTGCCACCTGGGAGAGACCATTTGAAAATGAGGGAGCCAGTTGAAACTTTTAATTGGTTTTGAAAGGAAATGGATCCAGTCTACCCACTGGACACCAGGGTGTTTGAAGCTGGGTTCTCCAGTCAGAGCAGGAGGATGAGAACGTGCTTTTGCTTGGGGCTTGTGACTCAGGGGACCCCCCAGGCCCCACCCTGGTAGGACCTCCCAGGGAAGAGTCGGGCTTGTGCCGCCAGCAGCAGGAGCCCTGGCTTCTGATCTTCCTTGCCAGTGGGGACAGAGGCCCCACTCCCTGAGGGGCTGGGGCAGGAGTCCGGCAAGAGCGGGCTGTCCCTAGAAAATGCAGGTGTCGGGGAGCAGAAGGCAGCTCCACCCGCTGGGTGTCGGCTGGTTCCCCAGCAGATCCTGGGGGTGCCGGCTGCACGGGAGCTGCAACTCTGGGCGCTGGCCCACCCCAGCTCAGCGTCAGCTCCCAGAGGACACGCTTTCCTGGATTTCCAAGTAATCCAAATGGTGTTCCCTCCTAAATGTCCCCACAAGCCCCTGAGATGAGCCAGTCCTGCTTTCACCTTTGCCCCCCCCATAAACCTCCACGTTAAGTTTAAGTAGGACACCCTCCAGGGAACTTCAGCCTTGCTGCCAGGAGCTGTTGTCTTTTCCTCTCTTTCTTGCGACACCCTGGTAACCCCGGACAGACATTTCTTGGTTGTCGTGAGCGCCGCGCTCCAGCGGATTTGCCATCAGCCGCGGCCGCCACGTCCTCCTGCCTCCTCCCTGGGGACCTCCCCTGCTCCTACCTGCTTCCTTACCCCGTGTGGGCTCCAGGCCTGGGCGGACGAACTCCAGAGGGGCTGCAACACGGCAGGTCTGCGCAGCAGCCCCGGCCAAGGCTCCAGGCAGCCAGGGCGGCAGGAGAGGCTCCTCGGCACAGACTTCGGGGCTGAGAGCTGGGGACCGACATGGCCTCGGCATCTGTTTCCTTGACCCACGGAGTTAATTAAACTTCATTTGTTTAATTAACAAATTTGCTGATTTGTTAATTAGACAAATTGAATGAAGACAAAAACATTAAAAATAGCAGAAGATTTCACCTAAGACTCTGGGCGCCTGGTCTCGAGGACAGGAAGCTCTGGCATCCATCCAGGAGCCCAGGGGAAGCGCCATGACGACGTGCCGCACAGGCGCCCGGCCGTGGCCCCCTCGTCACAGCCCCACGTGGACCTGAAGGTTTAAGACTCCAACACCGCTACGATACAGAACTGGGTGGATTCTTACTCTGCCATTTAACAGTGGTGCAAACCCGGGGCAATTGGCCCAACCTCTCTGCACCTTACTTTTTTTGATATGATTCTTTGGGCTGTTGGGGGAATAAATGACGTGAGCTATGCCGTGGGCAGAGTGATGCGTGGCCCATCACTGTCGCCCATCAGTGGCAGATGCCAACAGTCATCGCAGCCGCGGCCCATTGGCCTTCCTGGGCCCTCGAGCTCAGCTCAAAGCTTCCCTTCGAGGTGCTGCCTAGGGATTTAGTGCACTAGCCAGGGATCTCCAGAGAAAAGAATGGACAGGAAACATAAAAAGAGATTTGTTATAGGAGTAGGTCCACACGACTGTGGGGATTGGCGAGTGCAAATTCCACAGGGCAGACCACAAGCTGGGTACTGCGATAAAGGTGATTTTGAAACCTGTCATGTCTGGACTGTGTAGGGCAGGCTGCAGGCTGGAAACTCTGAAGAGAGTGATGCTGAATTCCCCGGGAGAAGCTGGCTGGCTGAAGACAAGGTCGAAATTCTTCTTTCTGACCTCTGAAATCCTCAGTTCTTGATTTAAGACCTCCGATTGATTGATTGAGGAGACTCCCCTCATTGCTGAAGCCATTCTCCTTTGTTGATTGTAGATGCAATCAGCCATAGATGCAATCAACCAACTATATGTGCAAATCCACTTCAAAATACCTTCACACTAACAATCAGGCCAGCACATTCTTGACCAAAACAACTAGACACTGTAACGTCATCAAATTGACCCCGGCAGGTCAGTAGAATGCAACTGATTAAACAAAGCAACAACATCTTCCCACCACACACAAAACACATAAAACACCATCAACAACAGTAACCCCACTCAAAACAACAACAAAACAGCACAATTGTGGAGTGCATCGGTGGCAGCCAGGCGGGGAGAGAGGGAAGAGGGAAACTCTGGCTGGCTCTCACGTGGGCCTCGTGTGCTGAATCGTGGCTTGTGGTTCTTCCCCCATCCTCATGAAGTGGGAACAGTGTGGGAGAAGAAAAACAGGCAAAGATAGCCCCAAGCCCCTCCAAGGTACTTGTTCAGATCACAGCAGTTTTTAAGTATCTTTAATTTGCACCTAATTCTCATAGATGCTTAACACATAGGAACAAAAGGAAGAATGAAGGAAACCTGCCTGAAGATGTTTCCTGACTCTTTTCCCACGAGACACAGAAATGGAGCTGCCTGCTACCAACGCTGCTCTTGGTTTCTAAGCACAGGGTATCCCAAAGTCTTCCTGTGTCCAAATAAACTAAGAGCTGAGAAGTCCTGAACACTCACGGTGTGACAGGTGCCGTCCTGGTGCCGAGCTGTCGCGACTCACTGACTGCCCCTGACAGTCTGTGCCTTTACCGTTTTATAGAAGAGGACACTGTGGCTGAGTCACAGGTCGGTGTTAAGGCGGGCTGTCACGTAGAGTAAGTCTAAAATGCCATCACTTCCCGTTCCACCCCAAACCGAAGGATCAGGGAGTAGAAGATAACAAATCAGAGCAGGTGATTTTCTAGATTGTAAAGCTTTCCAGTCTTTAAAATGCCATTATCAATTACATGTGTGGCCTTTTAGCATTTTTTTCAACCTCTTAAGAGATTTCCTTTGGTTCCCGAAATGTGGTAAGAGGTTAATATCCGGATAACCTCAGAGAGAATAATTGAAGTAGAAATTTCATCTGCAGGGAATGGCCAATTATGAAGACATTGCAACAAACTTTCTTGGGGCCTGAAGGGGCTCCCACATCTTGCATTCACGGGAAGAAAGTATTTGAGACTCATACATATTCATATCAGGAAACATTAGAGTAAATGCTGGGTCTTTTTTTCTTTCTTGTTAACTTAACATGCAGAAAAGTAAATGATCCATAAAGAAAAAGAAATGGTTTTCTCTACCATGAAAGGTTTTAAATATGCAAACATTTTGATATCTAATAGTTCAGGTCATAAAATGAGCTTGGTGCATTTTCTTGATTGAAATTGTACGAGGTTTTACAGGCATTTGGGTTGGTGCACAGTGCTTAACACTCGACTCAATTTTGGGGTGATACTCTCTACGTAGCACTGACATCGTCACAGATGTTTGGGATGTTGGGGTGAAGATGGAACACCAAGGAATTTCTAAAACCATAATAACAAGAATTGGGGGTAAGGGGGTTATTGCTTTAAAGATATCTGGAGTTTTTAGGGATGGAAGCTCTAATTCAAAATGAGCATAGCGATTTCTTTAAGGGATATTTATCTAGAGTTAGGGATGTCCTGTAATAGTTAAAGATAAAGCCAACTGCAGACAGATAAACCCTCAAATCTCAGTGACTTACGCCAGATAGAGTCCAATTCACTGCAGGTATGGGAGACTCTGCTCCACGCGGGAACTCAGGGGCCCAGGCGTGTCCTCCTCCCTGGGGTCTTAGGCTCCCAGCTGGTTCTGCTCCTCCAGAGGGACAAGAGAACAGCCAGGGGAGCCAGCGGCCAGCCCGAGAGGAGCACCCGCCTCCTGCCCGCATTCCCCTGAACATAAGCCGTTGCATGATGTTTCCACACTGAACGGGGCTGGGACGAGTGGTGCAGCCGTGTGCCTCTCGGGAAAAGGAGTCGGGTTTTAGGAACCCTCAGCAGGCGCCTCTTACGAAGCGATTCAGGACCTGTGTCTGGAAGCTTGGGGTGCACAGCAGCCTCTCCAGAAACATGCCCAGAAGTCGTGGTGTGACCTCACTTGGACAAGCATCTTTGCAGAGGGAATTAAGCAGAGGACGTTGGGACGAGGAGCTCATCCTGTGTTAACTGTGCGCTCCCTGACATCAGTGATGCGTGTCCTCATAGGAGAAAGAAGAGAAGACGGAGATAGAGAAGAAGTGACAGCGTGTCTCCCAGCCAGGACAGAGGCATGGAGGCCCCCACATGGCCCCCAGCAGGCCCCACCTGCCCACAGCTCAGATTCAATCCACAGCCTCCAGAACTGTGAAAGAACAGATTCCCGACATTTGAAGCCACGTCGCCTGAGGTAGGTTGTTAGAGCAGGCCTGGGAAACTCATGCTCGCTCTGAAGTCTCGCCTTCCTGACTCCAGTGATTCTGCGAGCCTGGTTGTAGCGCTTAGGAAATCCTTTCTGCTTCAGCAGGAAGATGGCATATCGAGAAGGCTGTTGCAATTTTGTTTTTAAGAATAAAAAGCAGCAAAACACGGCTGCTTTAGAAGTTGAACGCAGCCAGCTTTAGGCCAGCAAAGGAGTCATTTGAACACGTCTAAGGAGTTAGGTGTTTATGCTTTAAAACTGTGGCATTTTGTACAACATTTTGGTATATTTTTCCTTGAAATAAAGAAGCATCAGGCAAGTTTAAAAGAAGCTCTAAGGGCTCTTACGGGGCACACTTCCTCAAGAACTGATTCCCCCAGAAAACATGTGTTGGATGCCTCGTGGTGGTGGGGTGAGGGGCTGCAGAGGTGAGGAAGGCGGTGGGGGAGGGGGCTGCTTTCTCTGACCCACCTGCCCCTAGCAGGGATCTCGCCTCTCAGGAGTAGTGGTAACAAGTAACCGAGGCTGACACTGGACCGGGCGCTCTCGTAAGCCTTTGGTTCACTGTCTCCATCTTCACAGCACCTTTCTACTGTCATGGTCATCGCGTCCGCTAACTCAGTGGGGAGGAAGCTGCAGCATCCTCAGGTCACTTGCTCTCACACAGCTAGTAAGGGGCAGACCTGGGCTCCAGACTCACGCAGCTCCAGCTCCGCAGAACCGGCGGCCCTAACCCTTACACAGCACTGCCCCTCCAGCTGATTATTCATGCCTGTGAAAACCTCACTGTGCCCTCACATCCCCAGAGGAGCACCTTGGATATCACGGGCTGAATGGGTAGACCCTGACCACTGGATGCTAAGTCAGAGAAGCCGGACTCTGAAGGGAAGTGTCCAGAACAGGCAAAGCCGAAGCGGGCAGCGACAGTTGCCAGAGGCGGAGGGAAGGATGGGGATTGGTGATAGGAAGTGACTGCCCATGGGTGCTAATGGGTGGGTTTTACGGGGTGTGAACTCTGCCTCAATGAAGCAGTTATCTGAAAAAGGAAAGAGAGCAGCAGAATTAAATATTTTCAGTCAAGAACAAAGCAAGACAACACACAGCATGTCGTAGGACCGCAGATTCTGAGTCCTGAGCTCCAAATCCCGCAGAGCAGGGGTGGAGCGCCTCCCCATGAAAAGGGAGCATTCACTATGCACCTGCCTGAGGGGCCCTTTCCTGAAGGTTACCTCCAAGGGCACATGGGAAGGTCACTGGGGTGGTCTCTGCGCCTTGCAAGGGCCACTCTTCCCTCAGTTGAGATCCCCCACCCCGTGCCCTGCTTTGTGGGCCTCTGAGCTGAGACATGCACTTGACCTCGGCAGAGAGGAGGTGAGACACGGACCGACACCCAGGCAGGTCTCTCCTGGGTGGACGTCGCCTCCTGATGCACCTGCAAACTCTAAACTCACTCCTGCCCCGTGATCAGTAACTGATGGGAGAGGGTTTCAGCTCTAGGGTCCTGAGCTCTAGTGGCAGGCAAGTGTCCCCAGTGAGTGTGTAAGTGCCTCTGTACCTACGTGAAGTCCCCATTCTGAGGCTGGTTCAGCAACATTCAGCATTGACTATTGCATTTCCAGTCATTTCCGTTGGATATTTTTAAAAAATTTATTGTTTCATTGTGGTAACATCTGCATAAAGCCAAATTTTCCATTTTAATCATTTTTTTAAGTGTACAGTTCAGTGGTGTTTTGGGCTACCATCACCACCATCTATTACCAAAGTTTTGTTATCATCCAAAACGAAACTCTGCAGCCATTGAGCCATACTTCCCATTCCCCACCGCCAACCCCGTGGTAGCCTAATCTGCTTTCTGTACCTAGGAATTCAATTATTCTTGCTATTTCATATAATGGAACCATATTCTACGTCCTTTTGTGTCTCCCTTATTCCTGTTAGCATGCTTTCAAGGTTCATCCTTGTTGTAGCGTGGATCACAGCTTCACCCTTTTTATGGCCAAATAATCTTCCCTTGTGTGGCTGTGCCACCTTTTGTTTATCCATCCATCTGGTGATGGACACTTGGGTTGTTTTCACCTTTTAGCTACTTCAGAGATACCTAGGCAATGACACTGGCCCTTTGGCTGAACTGCTCTTCTCTGAGGTTTTGAAGGTTTGTCTGATGCCCCCAAGCTGCATTTGGCTGTTTATCGGGAAAAGGCGTGTGGCCAAAAGCACAGAAATGACAACTACCGGCATGTACTTGTGGAAGAAATGTTTGAGGAAGAAATGTTTCTATAACATTATTATTTTTACCAATACTTGAATTCACACAGGTCTTTCATTCTTGGGAGGACTTTTGTCTTTGAATGTGGGTTTGTCAATTGTGAAGAATGTTTAAGCTTTGTAAACTCATTGAGGCCACTCAGCCTGGGGGGACAATAATTAAATCACAATCACTTACATTTGTTGTGAACTTCCCAGACTTTTAAAACATTTTCATAGGCGTGATCTCATTCCCTAAGACAGTATCATCACTCTCGCTATTTCCAATCATCAGGCGCCCATGAGAAGGCCCGTCGCCCCTGCTCTGGGGAGCTACAGGGCAGTTTCCAGCCCCAACCTCCCAAGGCTGATGTAACCTCCTCAAAACAGAGAGAAGGAATAATTCTCAAAATTTAAAAGATAAAGAAGACAGAGCTTAAGAAAGGGGGTGACTTGCTCCAGGCCACAGACTAGAGCAAGGTTTTCTGGCCTCCTCACAGGTCCCTCCGCCACTGCTCTGTGCTGACCCCGGGGGTAGCCTGGACTCCCCTCGACAGGGACCGAGGGGTTCCACTTCCAGGGTGCTTGCTCTCCCCCAGCTGACTAAGCCTCCCCATGCTGAGGGCACTGCAGATGGAGAGGAGTAAGAGAGCACAGCATATTCTTCTGGAAAGAGCGCAGGATTTCGGGTCCCCAGTTCAAATCCCCACTTCTCCACATGCAGGCTGGATGACCTCGGGTGAAATAGCCAAGGCCCTGAGCTCAGTTTCTTCATCTGTCTAGATTCTAATGGTCACAGCACTTGTGGATGATTTGTAAAGGTTGCGATTGGGTTCAGCTGTGC